>NW_006238929.1:432699-491689 GCF_000226075.1 Solanum tuberosum
GAAACCAAAATCACTAGACTGATGGCCTAAGGAGTGGGTCTACATGAGGTTCAGCCCGAGAGGGTGAGTCCTAGTCCCATATCCTAACACTCAGCTCGAGAGAGTGAGTGGGGTAAGGCGTAGGCTGGTCTTCATGCGGCAAATGGGTGTCCGAGAGGAACGCATTTGAAATGGGGTAAGTTTTCAGAGAGGGAATTTATTTCCATTTAAAGCTTAGCCTAGTCACTATTATTTTGCAAATGTCCTATCGAAAGCATGTATCCAACAATTTATCTCAACTTGTAATTGCGGTCACATCCCAAGAACATCTCCCCATACTTGATTTTCTTGTTTATTTTGTTGTTTTAGTACTTGTTACAAAACCCCCTTTGATATTTGACACTTTTGTGTCACCCCCTTTAATTTACTATGTCTTTTATCGCAAAAGTCTTTAGCTACGACTAGTTAGAATGTAAATTCTATTTTTCTATCAATTCTCAAAACCGTTCCCTTGGGACACTACCCCAACCCTCGGTTGGGTTACTATATTATCGACGATCGTAGAAACTCATATCGTAGGATAATATCGTTGGTCACGATAAGCATCAAAATGGCACCGCTGCGGGGAGTGGTGTTATTTGAGAGTTTGTAGTTAATCAGAATTTTTGTTTTTCTTAGTTGTAGTTTACTAACTTTACTCGTAGTTTTGTTTTTCTTTGAGTTTATGATTGTATGTAATCCCAAGGATCATTGGCAAGAATTTCTATTTTCCGTAGTTTTAGCTTTACTAATCTTAGTTATAGTTTTGCTTTGCTTGTTTGAACATCACAGCAGGGAACAAACGATGGATGATCATTATGGATACCACACGAATCATCCCCTGCTAAAACTACTAAACCTCAGGGACAACCTCTTAACATTTAAACAGGTAAGGGATGAAACAAATCAGGACATGTGGCTGAAGTTTCAAGCAGTACAGCAACCATGCCCATCTCATGGAATGACGGATAAGGCACTACTGGAGTGCTTCTATAGGGGTCTTGGACCCGAGAATAGAAGCATAGCCGATCAGATTTGTGAGGGGGCATGTTATACCAACACTATGAAGTCATTGAAAAACTCCTTGATGGCATGGTAGTAACCAGGAAAAAATCCAAAAAGAAGCAGGAGTGGGAGGCACTAATTACCCAGTTGGATGATCTGTCCAACCGAGTCACAAAATTGGAAGTACAAACCATGGGTAAAGAAAAGTACCACTCCCTCCGTGAGTGTAGTCATGGGAAAAAGCAGGGAGGTGTGCAAGGAGATGAAGCTCTTTCACTCATTCAAAAGAAAATGAAGGCACAAGAGGAGATGTTGAATGAGATAAAGGAAAATATCGCAATGCTAAATGAAGCATCAACCTCTCACTCCATGACCATCCAGCTGCAGGATGCTCAAATCGGCCATTTGATATCAGGCCACTACCCACCATTCGCCGAGGATTCACCTAATTACAACATGGGCGAATCCGAGTATGAAGAATAACTGCTGACTTGCGTCGTGCCACGACGTTAACTAAGGCATTGTTTGGGAGGCAACCCAAAACCCTTTCTTGCTTTGTTTACCTTAAGAAAATAATGGTGTGTTGTTTGTATAGGTTGAAATGAGGGAGACGATTGAAAGAGGATATGGAGGCAAGCAACAAGTCCAGTTGGCGGATCATTGAAAAGATTTGCGAACACAAAGCATTGCCAGCTAAAACCCTGTGCAACTCGGGGTCTCGAAAAGAGTTGTGGCGCATCGCCGGTTATGTCAGCGAATGCGTTGTAGACCACCATTGGAAACTTCACAGGAGCTGCAGATCCTGTGATATTTGGCGAACTAATTAAACATTTGGCGTGTCACCGAATAATTAGGCGAACTCGATTTATATCGCCGAACAGGCAAGAACTGGATGGTTTTTGCAAGCCATAGGTTTAAAAGTCCCATGTCACTCAATTTCTCTCACTTCTTCGACCTACCAAATTCACACCTGCACTCTATTTTTATATTTATTGCACTACTGGAGTATTGTGGCTCATTGATTTGTGCGCGGATTTGGATTGCATTGCTGCCTAGCATTTCATTAGCAACTATTCAACTTCAAAGGTTAGCAGTCTGAACATCGCATGTTAAAAATATTATAATTGTACTCATTTGCATAATGATGAAAGTGTTAAACCTCTGTTGAGTCTCTGAGTCACTGAGGTTACAGATATTTTCGATTGTGAAGTGGTATCTGTTGTATGATTCGAGGAATTTCCACTTAGCTATGCTTTAAGTTAAATTGTTGCATGGTGGGAATAGAAGTTTCTATGTGTTTTCACTGAAATTGAGTTATATATGCATGATTATATTAACTGGGGTTGCTGGGTGAAAATTGAAAGGCGGGGTTGATAATGGACAAAATGAGCTGATCGGCGAAATGAGCAAACGTCACTGAATTGTTAAGCAGTTCGCCTAACAGTTCCATCTCGTTCTTTTCTTCTATTTTTATGTATTGATTGAATTGTAACTCTTGGCGGTCAGTTTGGTTCGCATAACACACCCAGCAGCTCGCCGAAATAGCTCATGTTCGCCTTTCGCCCACCCCTTTTGTATCATGGGTACATCAATTTACGCACATAAAAACACCAGTTTTGCTCTTATTTGAATTACTATTTAACTTATCCTCGAAGTGGTTGCAGAAATTGCTAGACCAAAAGTTGCAAGGAGAGATGACCCACCCAGGCATGTAAGAGCACGAGAATTTAGAAATGAGGAAAAGAGAGCCGAGATGGCCATGCAAAGAAAGTACACCAAGGAAGCTAGGAAAAAGAGATAAATTCCTTTCGATCTTAATGTTTGCCCATGTGATCGGAGCTTAGTTAATGCAATGCATGCCTTCAGAGCAGCTCAGGAGATAAATCAGATGATTGCAGCAAATCTTGCTGCTAAGGCTAAGGCAAAGGCAAACAGTGGAGACCAAAATGACAATGCTCCAAGGACTATTGTTTTACTTCAGAAAGATGCACCAGGCACTGATGCCCAGACAGATGGAGAGGCACTGATGCCCAGACAGATGGAGCGACTGCTTAAACAAGATCCCCTATTTACCTCCCTCTTTGTTTTCTTTATCTGACCTTATGGATACTTATTACTTGCATTTGAGGACAAACACTTTTTATTTATGGTGGGGGTGAGGCCCACACAATTTTATGTTGACAGTCATGTTTTGTTCTGTATATGTTTGGGTTGTTTGCTTTAAGTTGTGTTTTAAATACTGCTTTTCTATGGATGTTTGAGCTTATGGCTCCTGTTGATTTAATTGCAAAACAATTTTGATCCTTTCAAAAAAACATTGCCACCTCTTGTGTTGAAAGTGACTGTTCTTTTGCAAAAATTTAAGTCTCGATTTTGATCAATACCAATGACTTGAATAGTGCTCCCAATTGAACAAACATAAATGCACGGCTACGATGAGACCAAATGAAGTTACATAGACAATATGTGCACTCTTTGCATCTCGAATGGCTAGCCATTTATTGAATTGATTTTCTTGAGAGGACCGTTGCACGCTAGCGAACGTGTCTAGTCTTGTTTGACTGAAGTATCGATGCCTTCTGTGATTACCTTACTCTGAACCATGCATGAATAAACCTAGAGTTTTCTCCGTGAGTCTGATTGATTTAGAAAAGTGTACTCTTGAGATGATTTTAGGAAACTTTTGAAGAGTGTGAACCAATTTAACATATACCTCTTTTTGTGGCCTACCCGTGAGCGTGTGAAACTCTTTTGAATACCCTTTGAGCCTTACCTTTCTTTGGAAGAACCTTGATGAACCCTAGACCTTACTTGAACCACTACCTACAATCATCTTGAGTTGTGGTTTAGCGAATAGTCAACTTAGGCCAAAAGCCTAAGTTGGGGGTGTGGTGAAAGGGAAAAGGAGAAGTCAAGAAGTGCAAGAAAAGTCCCTGTTAACCCATGGTATTGCATAAAAACGGAACCCCTTCAATTCAATTCAAAAAAATGTGGAATAAAGTACGAAGGGAATCGGGTTTCAAGCGATCCATGAAGGAGAATAAAACAAAAAAGGGTGACTTAGAAGCACTAGAAAAAGAATTGATAAAGGAAAAGAAGGGAATGCCTTGAGAGTGCCACAACTCACAAGGAAAAAGTCACTGAGCCTAAATGACCATACATTTGCACTCAGCCCCATTACAAGCCTTAGAAAGACCTTTTTGATCTTGAGTAAGCAGGATCGAAAGTCAATTGGAAAATAAGGGAAAACCTATGGGTGAAAACATGCATTGTATTCCTCTTTTTGATGGTGACCGATATATCTGATTCTTGATCTTAAATTGACTCATATCTGTGTGTGAATATGGAATCATTCTTTACGTGAGGGAATTTAGATACTTTTGTTGAGCTTGAACTTGCACAAGTAGCAAGTATTGCGAGCATGAGAATCTTTGGTAATGGTGTGTCACAATTTGAATCTTTAAGTACATAAGTGATCCTTGCATAAGTAAATTGAGCCTTGTTGTGTGGATTCATGATTTAGTCTTATGTAGCACTGTTTGAGGCACCCTATTTGAATTGCTGAACTTGAGGTTACTTGAGGACAAGCAAAAGTTTAAGTTGGGGGTGTTGATGAGTCCACAAATTGGACTCATTTAGGGCTTTATTTTAATAGAAATACTGTCCTCGAATGCTTGTTTTATCTCAATACATGATTAAAATGCTTTAAGTTTCAGGTATTTGAAGTTTTACTGAAAGCATGGACACTTAGGCGCAAAACGGAGCAAAAAGGGCTGAAAAGAACAAGAAATGAAAGTCTGCGGATCGCCAAGTCCAACTTGGTGAGTTGCTGAATTGACATACACTGCCCTTCGTTCCAGTACGCGAAGCCTTGAAGGAAGTGGATCAAAAGGCGAGGAAATGAGCAGTCGGTGAGTCGTCAATCAGTTCCGCGAAGCAGTACAGTACCGCCCAATGATCCAGAATGCGAGGATGCTAAAAGCAAGACACTGAAGGCGATGAGCTGACCAAAGGGTGGATCGCCGAGTTCATCGGCGATCTCGACTAATGTCGCCGAACAATCCTCCGTAGCACAATCTGTGAAAACTATAAATACTATTTAGAATTGTAGTCTTAAAAGAGATTCGAGTGTGGAATAATTATTATTATTATTTTCACTTTAGAGCATATTCTAGCTGATATTTTTATCTCAAGTTTGGAGAGGGTTTTTGTGGAGACTTGAAGAAAGGAGTTCTTCTTCCCCAAGTTGGAAATGGTCTTCTCTATCCATCTTCCTTTTCTTAATTCAAGGTTTAATTTCTTATACCCAATTGATTTCATGATCATGTTAGGTATAATTTTTTATTTCTTGATGTGTGGCTATAAACCCCATTCTTGGGGTGTGATTTAGCAAATATGGGTTGATATTCTTGTTGGGTCTTGCTTGCTGGTAGGTTAGATGTATTTTAATAGTGATTCCACCTAGTGGTTTTGGTTTAATATAAAGGGTTTGTAGTTGCAAATACAAAGTCACCCATGTGTTTTCAGCTTTTTCGAGAGGGAGGTCGCGAAACCAAAACCACTTGACTGATGGCCTAAGGAGTGGGTCGACATGAGGTTCAGCCCGAGAGGGTGAGCCCTAGTTCCATATCCTAACACTCAGCTCGAGAGAGTGAGTGGGGTAAGGCGTAGGCTGGTCTTCATGCGGCAAATGGGTGTCCGAGAGGAACGCATTTGAAATGGGGTAAGTTGCCCGAGAAGGAACTTATTTCCATTTAAAGCTTAGCCTAGTCACTATTTTTTGCAAATGTCCTATCGAAAGCATGTACCCAACAATTTATGTCAACTTGTATTGCGGTCACATCCCAAGAACTTTTCCCATACTTGATTTTCTTGTTTATTTTGTTGTTTTAGTACTTGTTACAAAAACCCCTTTGTTATTTGACACTTTTGTGTCACCCCCTTTAATTTGCTATGTCTTTTATCGAAAATGTCTTTAGCTAAGACTAGTTAAAATGTAAATTCTATTTTTCTATCAATTCTCAAAATCGCTCCCTTGGGACACGACCCCAACCCACGATTGCGTTACTATATTATCAACTATCGTAGACACTCATATCATAGGATAGTGTCGTTGGTCACGATTAGCATCACTATTCCCTTCGTTCGTCATGTTTCCTTAGAGCTTGGGAGTGATATAATAGGGTAGTTAATGTTGGTGATCTTGTAGATGTAATTGTGAGTGGTTATAAACTCTCATTATAGGGACTCATAATCTTTTAAGAACGACCCTAAGTTAGGAACGACTTGGAAATTATGTATATTGTTTATAGCTAAATCTCTTGCCTTTATCCTATTCAATTGTTTGTTGTCACCCTTGGGGATATTGTGGTTAGCTGTTGAGCTATGAACTACCTATGGGGGGACTATGATGTTGTCTAATAGGACTATGTTATTTCCTTAGAGGGTTATGTGTTTCCCACGAGGCTATATTGATGCCAAAGAGTGTTATGTGTTGCCTACGGGGCTATTTGACACCAAAGAGGGCTATGTGTTTCCTACAGGGATATGTTGATGCAAAAGAGGGCTATGTGAAGACCATAGAGCTATGATGTTGCCTAAGAGGAATATACGCTGCCTACGGGGTTATGTCGTTGCAAAAATGGCTATGTGACATCTTACAAAGACAAGGGGCTATCGATATGAGTATGTAGATTGATTTGGCACCTTCTAGGCTTATGGGGTCCTAGGTAGGTGGTATGTTATTTGTACCTACCGAGCTTATGGGGCTTGGTTAGGTTGTTGTTTGATCATTTTTGTATTTTTAGATTCAGTAGTGGGTTAGCATGTTTATCTAAATTTTGATTTCCTTACCTGATTGTTGTTGGTATATTATGACACTTGCTCATTTAGTCTATAGCCTTTCATACTCTATACATTATTTTGTACTGACGCCCCATTGCCTGGGGGTGCTGCATTCATGTATGCAGGTCCCGACAGATGTCCCAGTAGAACTTCTCAGTAGCAGGATTGACTTCTATCTGGTTGGCTAGCCCCTTTCCTCCGGAGCTACCAGAGTTGGGAGGTTTGTTAGCTTTTGTTGTATATATATATTTTATGGGTAGGCTGGGCCCTGTCCCGCCAATCTTTACTACTCTTAGAGACTTGCATACTAGTGTGTGGGGTGTATAGATACGTTATGGCCATGCTGGTCTAGTTTGTTAGTTTGCTGAAGCTTGTGAGTTGTTTGATGTATTATCTTGATATATACATGCTTTCAGTTTTGGTATAGAGATCATGGTGGCCTCGACGGATCAATCAGGACTTCTGTGCTAGCTGTTTATTTCTTTATATGAACTCTTGGGAGTAATTGTTTCTTTTATAGATCTATTGACAGGGACATGCCGGCCGAGGGATTAGTTTTAAGCCGAGATATATTTGTTTGTTTTCTTGATTGCGTGTGGCTGCCATGCGCTAGTAGCAAATGGTTCAGCAGTGTCGGCTCGGGACTGAGTTCTGGCATTAGGATCCAGTTGCGCCCCTTGATTTTGGGGCGTGACAATTGACTATGATCGATACTCAAATTTGCACAAGAACAACCACAATCACATACACAAGAGGTGGCTAAATTTTAAAATTTTGTTCAAAACCAATTTCACATCAAAACAATGGGCCACAAGCTAAAACATTTGCAATACCAAAAACAAGATGTATATATAAACCAAATAAGCCTAATATTCACAAAATAGCCTAGAGGTAAGTATGGAAATACCTCACCCCACCCATAAAAACATGCAGTTGTCGTCAAATGCAACTAAATAAAACAACAATCAATAAGACACTATAGAGAGAGGTAAAAACAATCATCCTACTAGGCAAGGCTAGGCCTGGGGTGAAGTCTGCATCTCAGTCACACTCTCTGCCTGGGCATTAGTGCCCAGTGTCTCAACATCCTTGGCTTCGCTGGAGCCCACCATAGTAATATCTCTCAGAGAGGCATGTCTCGCTATGTCGTTCATAGAGCCCTCCAAGTCTACAAAATCATCATAGGCAACCTCCTCTCGATGACCAAGCTGCTCTTCATCCGTCTCAGCCTTTGGCTCAGTAGCAACAACATCAGCTCTAATCTCATCTCTCGTGGTAGCTGGAGGTACCTCTGAACAAGCTACAATATCTGCACTCTGGTCATCTGGGATCTCCACCATCCCAAATAGTGAGGTAAAGTCGATGGACTTCAGCTGGTCCACATCCTTCCTCAATCCAATAATATCGGCCTTCAAGGCCGTCACCTCATTAGTAGCTCTCTGTACTGTCTCACACACCTCAACCATCATCGTAAGGGCATCAACAGAAGCGCTGAGAGGTGTCAATGCAGCAACAATGGCTCTCTTGATCATCCCAGGAACAACGGCCTCTAACCGGGAGGCATATGTATCAGCAGATTGGGCCAAATGCCCCATCTTATACAACATCGCCTTGGTGATCGGAGGCCTAGAAGCAGAAGTACCAGTAGCAGATCTAGGGGGCAGGGGTGCAACAAAAGTATCTGGAGTCTCAGAAGAAGGGGGTACAGCTGTACCTAAGGGCCCACTGGCCTGCTTGGGCATGACTGCCTCTATATGTATCATAGCACCATCAACCTACGGGGATGTGTCTACCAGAGCTTCTCTTCATCTTTCAGCTTCATCCTTCTGGTACTCGGCCTCAATACGCCGGATGTTAGTAGAGGAGGTGGGTGTCACCTCCAGATCCATCTCCTAATCTCTAGGTACATGAGCCCGTTTGCACAGCTCGATGATCAACACCAGAATGAGAGTAAAGTATGTCTCTGTTTGGCCCTCATGGCCATCTCCTGCTCAATCAATATCCCTAGATTCAGCTTCTGGCGAGAAATGATAGAGCCTAAACATGTTGCCTTTGGGTGTCTAAGAATGGATTCATTTTGGGATGGCATAGTCATGGTGTTGATGAACCCGAACCAGTACCGAGTTTCCACATTGAGATCCTTCTTTTCTATGGGCACACCTGCCTCTATCCACCTAGGTGTGGTATCAAATAATAGGGGTGCCAACTAACCCTTTAGGCCCACCAATGTCTTCCTCTGGATCAGATCGATGTATTGGTGCACGAAGTCATAAGCGCACCATAGAACCGAGTTGATGTCAAAATTGTCGCACTTCACCTTCTTGCCTCGAACAATGACAGAAACAACTGGTTGGAACATGCATGCCTTTTTCTTTCCCTTAGGAATTTTAAACTGTTTGCCTTTAAAACCTTTCAGTTCGCGCTCCATTCGGCGGTATAAGTCGTGCCCGCTGAACCACTCGGCGATGTGTCAAGTGGTATTTTAGCCCGCTGATACGTCCAAACTTGCATCTCAATTAAGAAATATAAACGGTTAAAGTCAATTTATAGAACTCAACGTGAGTTGAGGTCGATCCCACAGAGAATTTCTTTACAAAAATGATTTCACTGTCGTGTTTACCCAAATGTTGTTATTACTTCCTAAAGAAAACAATTACGGAATGTAAATTGGGTTTAATTGTGAAGTCTTAGTAACTAAGATTGGTAAGCAAAATCCAGATTAACGATTAACAGAGTATTAATTCTAAAGTTATTTCGATAATTAAATGAAACTAGGACTGTGTTCCCTATAATGTTGCATCTAGTGTTTTTCCGTAAATGAGTTTCAGGCAATTCATCTCTGCAAAATACAGGTGAGTTAGTTATATCTAACACTGCTCGATCTAATTAGATAACTTTCACTCAAGCCCTATCGGTCCTAGAGTGTTAACAAGTTTTACCCTCGCTTACGATAGTGTTAAAGTTCTTTTCTCTCAAACTCAAACTTTGACTCCATTTCTTCAGGTTAATTCAGCTTTTTACCAACTATCATTTTTCTCTCGAACAAATGACAGATACATGCTAACTCTAATGCGTGCACTCATTAGAATACTTGAATAACGAAAGCTAAATTATAATTTGCAGATACAAATCGCCTTCTACTCGTCTTACGAAACTAAACTTAGATTTACGTCGTAGATCCCACAATCTCTGTTGTGGTATTTAGCCACTCATGATTTCACGTAAACATACAGAATTAGATAATGAAAACATGATAAGAAAGTACTTACGAAAATTTGCAAAATCAATCAGCACTTTGATAATTCAAAAACCGGAATTCCAACTTCGAAATTGATTCAATGTTAGTTGTTCAAAATTAAAGCTAAGAATATTTGAAACTTGGTCGCTCGTTCAAGATAAGATGAGATAAAAACTAAAATTGACCTAATTAATTTAAATAAAGTGTTTAAAAAGAATCCTACTCGAAGTAGGACTGAACTATCGAGCAACTCCACGGACACCTTTACAATCCGTCAAGGGGTTCACGGTCCGTGATGCCTTTCGTGGTCTTTACTTGGCACATCTGAGATTTGGATCTTCAAAGCCAACACATTGTAAAGGTACCACGGACAACACCACGAACTGTTATAGAGATCAAGGTCCATCTGGGTGTGTCTGCGGTTTTTACTTGGTTAATTCCCAATGTAGCTCCTCGAGGCCTAAGCACTGGTTCAACTCTACGAGCACCTCCACGGATCGTTGTGAGGACCACGACTTGTGATCTCGTCCATGGTCTTTACTTGGATGTTGCCAAACTTTGCCATCTCCACACCTGATCACTAGAAAAGTCCTTCACGACCCTTATCACGATCCGTAGTGAAGACCACGGTCCGTGAGGCCGTCCATGGTCTTTACTTTCTTCAATTCACTTTCACTGAATTTTCTTCCTTTCTATCTTCTTTCATTTCCACCTGTTTCACCTGTACAAACACTACCAAACACATCATATCCACATAATTACACCCGATTCTAGTACTAATCCTTAGTTTTCAAGCATCAAATGTGCCAAGATTTCGCGGCACATCAACACCCTCAACTTTGAACCATTACTTGTCCTCAAGTGATGAGAAAAATAATACATTCAGCAATCAAACATTCAAAATCTTTTTGAAACTGTGCAGCACCTATCTCAATCACAAATTATTTCCAAAACCATCAATCTAACATGCAAGGATCAATATATGACATCTCATTACTCACAATCGACCGTGCTTATGCATGTGTACTATTAGCTAACACAATCTACTATCAAATGCAATCATTGTGTCCACACACCAAAGAAGTCCCTCACTCATGATAACTGGGACTAATTTCTACACTCACACTCTCAACTAACAACAAATGACCATAGGCTTGCCCTTGCTTTCTACGCTCTATCTTTCGAACAACCAGATAGGATCACCGTAGGACTTTATCAGCTTGTAAAATAGGCTCAGGCTAGGGAATGGATATTTGGGTTTGTGAGTGACTAGTCCCTTGGTTCTCCAAAGTTTCGTTTGCACATAACTCTTTCTGAGCGATTCCCTCTTTTTCTTCATTTCAGTACATCCCATCAACCATTATTTTCTTTTCCTTTTTCTTTTTATTTGTTTTTTTTTTAATTTTACATTTTGTGCTTTCAACTAACTGATTGAACCTTCTTTTTCACCTTTCCTTTCTTCTCGGGTTGCAATCACCCTCAACTTAGGCCTTTTGCCTGAGTTGTGACATCGTATCTTCGGAGACCCAAGGATATGATATTTAATGGGTAAGAACAAACTTGGTTTTTAGGCTCAAATTTGGGTTCAAGTGATATGTTTTTTATTTGGTTGTTTTATTTTTGGCTTTTCAATGGCTTAGCAAAAATGGCCTACTAATATTTTAATATCCAGTTATTCTCTGATTTAAGCAAGACTACTCGGGCAAGTTCTAGTTTCTGCTCCTAGCGTTAAACTTCAATCAAACCTCACACACACTTGACACAGGACTGCATTTTCCAGTTTATTAGTTCACCAACTTATTCTCCAAACTAGCAATGTGCAACATGTCAGTACATAAGATGTCATCTAAAGATCATAACCATCAAATTTCAGATCAAGGTCATCATTACCAACAGACTAGCGGTTGCACAACCCAACACACAAAAACTTCACATTTTTTCCAAAAAACACACACACACAACAATCACAATTATCAGACAAACACAAAGTCAACCTTCATTCATTATAATAGCTAACATGGCAGGTTGCTCACCCCCCCCCCAAACAAAAGGACTTTGCCCTCAAAGTGAATAAAGAAAACCAAAACAGGGTTGTGAGGAGGGGTCATACCTACGACGCTCTAGACGCCGATAGACGGATCAGCGTCGGCACCCTAATCAATGGGTGCATTCTCAGAACCCAGCTCTAGATTAGGTTGGCTACCACGAACCGAGACAGGTGCTCCGCTACCAGAAGCGCCAACTAAAACCGCACCACGCTGTTGTTGAACAAGTGCTTCTGCTTCTCTTGCCGTTCTTATTGAAGCCCTGCGAGCTTTATTTTGTTGTCTTCTTTCTGGCCTGGATAGGTCGGCCGACAGCTCCTCATCAGACTCTCTAGCTTTGTGTTTTCTTTTGGTGGACTTGCCTCTAGGGAGTTCCCCTCAAGAGGTCGTCAAGGGACTGAGTGGAAGGTACCTGACTGAGCAATTGCATCAAGGACTCTGGCATGATAGGAGTGGGCTTCTGTACTGGCTTTTCAGCCAGTTTAGCAAGTTGAGCTCGCATCTCGGCCAATTGTGTCTTGAAATCTTCAGTATTGCTTGAACCTGCAGCCTGCAATTGCGCTTGGACATGAGCCTCCAAGCCATCCACCATTTTTTTAAAATAGCAAGCTCTTTCCGTATTTCATCTTTTACACACTTCTTCGCAGCTAACATATCGTACTCTATGAGCTGGGGCATTCGGTGGACAATTTGGTCGACCAAAGTCTTGGTCTGCCGCTGATCTGCAACCAACTTTTCAAGAAAAGCAGTAGGAAGAGTGATAAAAGTACCTATAGCTTGGGAGGTTGAAGTTGGTGGCAGTGATGGTGTCCCCGAAGCTAGCTGTGAGGATTCACCCGGCTTAGTTTGCCTTCAGCATGTGGGAGGACTGCTGGTGTATGTGGTACGACCACTAATGGTCCCACTACTCCTGATTTTCTTCCAAACAAAGGATTGGCAACATCCTGGATTTTGGAAGCTGCAATTATCTTGGATGCCTCAACCGGTTTATCCACAAACTTATTTGGGGGAATGTTAGCCTGCAAACAAAATTTCCCTATCAGAAAGGGAAACGGCAAACCTGCTCACTCATTCAATGCTCTATCTCACATCTCAGTGGTGATGGTTCGACCCGCATTCACAAGGTATCCGTCCATGAGGCAGACGATCAATGAAGCCAGTGATGGAGAAAGTGTATTATCTTTTTCTGTGGGTCGCAACTATGATCGAACTATGGACCACCAGACCTTGGCCAGAAAGTTGAGGAATGCCTTTGTAATCAGCATATGTGGATCAGACACCCATACTACTGCTTCTCATTTGTGGCGATATAACCTGCAATCCAACGCATGATGCGCTCTCGCAAAGTAGGATCCTCCATCTCCGACTAACTCGTGACATCATGGTGTTTATCCTCAAATAATCCTACAGAAGCTGGCACTATATACTCTGGGCCATGTAACATCCTATTGATTGTTTCCTCAGAGATGTTCATGATCCTTCCCCATAATTGTATCCAAATGACCCAATGTGGTTGTAACTTTCTTCTGTGCGCTTTTCGTTGTTTCAGTTTCTGCAGAAATGTTCATTAGAGTGGCTGCGTAAATAGCATAGAACTCTCGAGGTAGGTGGCCGGTGTATTCCCTAGTAGCATTGTTCATCCATTCAAATTGGTGAAGTTGGAATAGTCTGTAAATATCTGGGAATGCCTGGATGTCTGCCATCACTACCCCAGTCTCAGGCATGAGTACGGTTGGCAACGGGACCGGAATCGGGACTACCGGACCGGGCACCACGGGCCAGAACCGAACCGGAACCGGGACGGACCGAAACCGGTAATTCCGAAAAAAATTCAGTGTACCCGTCCCGGACTGGTAACGGACTGGTACCGGAACGGACCGGTAATTGACCGGTACCGAAAACCGGTTCCCAACTATTATAATTAAAAAAAAATTATTAAAATTAAAAAATTAGGAACAATACACAAACAATATTAAAACTCTTATAATTTTATTAGAAGCAAAATAATTTATACTTTTAAAGTTTTAAATACAATCTTTCAAACTTTAAAAGTATAAAAGTTTAAATTTCACAATTTAAAAGTTTGAAAATTTAAATTCAAACTTTAAAACGATAAAAGTTTAAATTTCACACTTTTAAAAGTTAAATTTGAAGACAAATAAAAAAATAAAATTAAGGCGAATAGCCTATACTTTTATTAATATTAATTAAATAGTACAAGTTGAATTACAAATATTAGTAGAGTATTAAAAAAATCTAATCTACACAGCACCTTCTAGAAGGGTTCTGTTTGAATTAGACCTCGAATTATTATACTCATACTAATAGACATTAAATTTAATAGTTCATGCTACCAAAAGAAATCTTTTTTTTTAAAATTCATTTAACATTTCTCTAGTAGCATGCTCTGGAATTGGTTGATTAGCTAGTTCTTCCATTGCATCAATGCCGTCATCACTAAAATTTTACATTATTTCATCAACGTCATTTTCAAATTTGGTCGATAAAGGTGGACGACCATAACTCCTTCTCTCGTCATTAATCCAATCTCTAAATAGTACGGATATCTCCAAGCTATCTGCTGCTAATGAATATCTATGCTCTCCAATTAGAAATCTTCCTGCACTAAAAGCGCCTTCCGAAGCTACTGAAGATGCTTGAATAGCTAACACATCTCGAGCAACCGGTTGAAGTTTTGGAAATCCTTGGCCGCGATTGCTCCACCATTCTAGAAGATCAATAGTAGCAGGTTCTGTATTTTGATTAATTTATGCATCAAAATTATTTATATCATTATGAGAAAGTTCAATAATACAATCTATCATATCATCAATATCATCTTCATTATTATATCTACTCCTAGAACTTTGAGGCTCTTCGTTATGTACTACATTCCTTATATCAGAATTATACAAGTCGTACAAATTTCTAGCTTCAATTTTTATACTATCTTTAACATCTTGACAACTAGGTGTTTCATCATCTTCAATACCCAAATTAAAATATATTTTATCAACCATTCGTAATGCACCTTCATCTTTGTAATGTGGGTTTAACAAACAAGCAGTTAAATAAATTTGAGGAATAAGAATAAAATATTTTTAAAATTTTTCAATCATTTTCTTAACAGATGCTTCAAATCTTGGTTTATTTTTGAATTTATAAAATTTACTAGAAATAACACAAATATTAGGTAAAACAGAGCAAATAGTTGAATAATAAAGTGCAGATATTTTTTTTGTAGTTAAATAAAAAACTTTTAAGAATTCTATAAGTTCTTTTATGTTATTCCAATCACTATCATCAAGTCTATATGCCATATTTGAATTATGAGCATTCCAAACCATTTGTAAAGGTTTCCTATATTCATAAGCAACTTCAAGCATTTCAAATAAAGAATTCCATCTAGTACACACTGATTTTGGAATTTTTCTAGGTGGAAGATTAAATTCACGACAACGATTTTCAAAATCTCTACGTCTAGACTTAACTTGACATTTAAAAATAAAATGACATGCAGTTTCAACTTTTGTGCAACCATCATCATATATTGCTATACCATCTCTAACAATCAAATTATATATGTGTGCAGCACACCTAATATGAAAACCATCAATATAAATAGGGCAAAGAGACGGTTTTAGTAATTCAACAGCATTACTATTATTAGAAGCATTATCTAATGTGACACTACTTATTTTATCACAAATTCCATAGTTTTGCAAAATATCTATAATTGTTTGAGCTATATAACTACCGGTTTTTTGCATTTCACAACATTTATACCCTAAAATTCTTTTTTGCAAAGTCCAATTTTCATCAATCCAATGCGCAGTAATTGTGAAATAATCATTACCATTTACACTACGGCCCATATCAGTAGTAATAGCTATTTTACAATTGTTATAATAAAATAAACAACGAAGATATTGAAAATGTTGAGCTTGATAATCAAAAATAGCCTTTTTAATTGTATTTCTAGTAAAACCTTTAAAATGTGGATTATACACAATTTGAATATAATGAATAAAACCGGGATTTTCAGCAAAACTAAATGGCAAACCCATAACAACAATCATTTTAGCTAATTCTTCAAGATCTTTTTCTCTACTATATGAACGTTGTATACTAGAACCGAAAACATTAGAAGGATTTAATTGTGTTTGGACCATATTAGAGCCCTCTACTCCTACATTTTCAGGAAGAGTGGTACCATTCTTTTTAGCTTCGACTACAGCTTTAGCATGCAAAAATTCATTTTTACAACATGACATTAAATGATTACTCAAATGTCCCGTCCCACCCTGTTTTCCTATAGTTTTATGATTCATTCTATGTTTACATTTATTACAAATAACTTGTGTTTTATCTTCATTCTGAGTCATAAATTGCCAAAAAACTGATTTTTTGGTGCGTTCTACCTTAGTCCTAGGATGCACGAGGGGAACGGGAGCAGGACAACGAAAGGGAGCGGGAGCCGGGGAAGAGGGAGTGGGAGTGGGACTAGTAGCCGACGGTGGCTCAGTTTCATCATCATCATATTCATCAACATTATTATCAAAACTATCAACATAAGCATTAACATCATCATATTCATCATCTTCAGGTAATTCCTCTTCAAAATTACCAAATCTTCTTTGTAAATGTTCATGATAAGGATCTAATCCACTATTACTATCAATATTAAAAACAGTTTAATCAACATGCGTATAATCATCCGTATTTAATCTTAATTGAGAAGATTTTTTAATTTTAGATTGAGAAGTACTACCGGTTTTTTTATTTTTCTTGGATTTTGAGCTAGATAAATTAGTGAACGAATTAACTATGGTTGTTTTACCCTTTTCAATAATGTTTTTTCCGAAATCCATATTCAAATATAAAAAGTGAGTAAATTATATATAATACAAAAATGGAGAATTTGGAGAGTAGAGAGTAGAGAGTAGAGATAGGAGAAGATATTTTTGTGAGTGAAAAGAATGAAAGATTAGGGGTATTTATAGTTTTAAAAAAGGATGAAAATGTAGTTTTAAGAAGGTTGGGGTATTAAAAAAAGTTTGGGGGGTAGGGATGTGTAAAGGGGAGTTATGGGGGTGAAAGAGCCGTTGGTAGGGCCCAAAAACCCATTGCCCAACGGCTCTCAACGGCTATAAATTTTAAATTTCAGATTTAAAAAAAAAAAAAAATTGAACCGGGCCGGTCAGGAACCGGACCGGAACCGAGACTAACCGAACCGAAACGAACCGGTAAATCCCAGTTTCCGTCCCGTTACCCCTCCCGGACCGGCACAATACCGGATCGAACCGGTACTATTCGGAATCGAGACGAAACCGATAATGGACCGGAACCGGTACCGGTACCTTCTGGTTCCGTTGCCAACCTTAGGCATGAGTGGTCTATTTCTAAATCCACCCGACTTATTCACGATTCCATTGTTGAAGAAATCTTCCAACCTGGTCACCGTCCACATAGATCTGAAACAATCAATCAGTTGTCTCACTATTGGGTCAAATTCGTGGAGGTGAACATATTGGACCATTGTATCATCTGGAGTAACCTCATCATCCCCCTCTTCGGCACCTGCCTGTGTTTGAGCCCCAGTTGTAGCCTCTGGTCCTACTGCAGGTGGAGATATGGTTGCATCTTCCTGAGAGCCACTTTCGAACTCTACACTACCTCCCGAATCATCTTCAGACTGGCTACCTGATTCCTCACCGCTACCAGAACTACTACCTTCTTCTTCAAACTGGGAAGGAGTGTTCAGGAGAATTCCCCTCGCTGTTTGGGATCTAGTAGTTCGAAGTGAGTGCTCCTCAATGGTGGTAGTTATCTGAACCTCGAAACTTCTAGACTCTGAAGCGTTGTGACCTTCCGATTGAGAGGCAGTAGGTGAGGAATGTTTGGTTGCGTTCTTTCTTCGGGGAGCCATAGTACCTGAGAAATACAAATATGCATTAGTACGCAAAATAGTAAAATGACACACTATCTGGTACTCAGATTTCCCTTGTGAAATTACAACATGAAGCCTTGCCTTAAGAATGTCGTCACCCAATCTATCATTGGGAAGGGCCACGGAATCAAAATACAGAAAAAGAAATACAAGTACAGAAAGTAAAAATATATATATATTTTATTTTTTTAATATGTACGGGAAACAAGATGGGTTGTGGTGGGTACCATGGTCCATGAAAACCCTCATGAACACGTGTTGGTGAATTGACTATGTGGGACAATGTACTGGAATGGATCACGAAAGGCTTCACGGTTCGTGGAGTGAATCAAGGTCCATGAAGACCATTGTGATCCTACCCAGTTTACTCCACTTTTGCCAAGTGTGGTCCACGAGGGGTTTCACGAACCGTAGTTGATCCCATGGTCCGTGAATCCCATCGTGGACTTACACTTGGCCCGTTTCCAGTGGTCTTCTCCTCCCAACAACAACCTATGCCTAATGTCATCCAATTTCATCACCCAATCACATAGTCATATGATCTATAAGCACATAAGTCTAACCAATCTACTACATTTATCAATCCCCATTTATTTAATAACAATTTTGACCTAATTATGAACACCCACATGCACATGAATGTGATCTCGCACTTTCAACAGTTATATTTGCACAATTCATTAAGGCGTACATGTTTGTAACCCCTTTGAACTCAACTTCATACTATTGTCACCTTTCAACACTAATTTCTGGCAAATTATATCATACCCATAACCCACAACAACCACACTCACCCAATTTCAACCAAACCATAACAATTTCGCATCAACAATGGTAGTTCGTCATATAATAATGGTAAATTCGACTAACTCAAAGCATATCCAACTTGTATTTTGACAATATCAAACTTATAACCAGTGTTAGAAGAACTTACTTTGAATTTAGAGTAAAACTTTCACCCAAAAGAGAGAAGATGAACTTGATGTCACTTCTTTAGCGAAATAGAATTAGGGTTTCAAATTTAGGATGAATGGTGGAAGTTTTAGAGATGAAAAACCCTTGTTTATACTTCTAGTAACCGTTATAGATGAGAGGAAAGGGAAAAGAACTGTCCCTTGGTGCTTAGGATAGATTATAAACGTTCTATTTGATTTCCCTCTAAGCGTGGGTCAGGTTGGGTTTTAGTGATTCTTGGTAAGGGACGACGGACCGTGAAGTGGCTCGTGGAGGGTACCATGTCCGTGTAGTGGTCCGTGATCATGACTTAGCAAAGTAACTTACCTGAGGTTCACAAGAGGCTAGATGGTCCGTACAACATCTGACAGACCGTGAACCCTTCCGTGAACCAATTTCCAGTAGCTCCCATACTAGGTTGGTGCTAGTGACAGACCGTGAAGTTGCCCGTGAAGACAACCACGGTCCGTGAAGCTACCCGTGAAAGGCTTCATACACCCAGTTCTGTAATTCTTAGTCCAAGTCCTTCCTGCACATGTCAACACACAGTGACTCTATAAAATAAAGAAGAAAAATGATAAAATATATACTACCTATTACAATTACAGTCTTGGGTTGCCTCCCAAGCAGCGCACAATTTAACGTTGAGGTGCGACGCAGGTTACATGATTACTCAGACTTCATCAAGCTTACATTTCTCCACTATTTTCACTTCCTCAGGAACACCCAAGTATGCCTTTATTGCTGACCATTAGCCTTGAACCTCTTACCCTTTTTATTCTCAAGCTCAATAGCTCCCAACTGGAACACCTGAGTTACCTTAAAAGTTCCAGACCATTTGGATCTCAACTTTCCCAGAAACAGACGAAGTCTGGAGTTGAAGAGTAACTCCAAGTCACTAGGAGTGAAGGTTCTTTTTTCAATATTCTTGTGATGATACAGCTTCATCCTCTCATTGTATAGTGCAGACCTCTCATACGCTCTCAAGCGGAACTCATCCATCTCATTGATCTGATCTAGTCTCAAATTTGTTGTTTCACTCCAACTAAGATTCAGGTTCTTCAAATCCAGTGTGCCTTATGCTCAAGCTCAACTGGAAAATGACATGCCTTTCCAAACACCAATTGATACGGAGACATACCAATAGAGCATCATCTAACTTTCGTGCCCAATCTGTCATGTTGGCATTCACTATTTTTTCCAGAATCGCGTTTATTTCCCTATTGGATACCTCCACTTGGCCACTGGTCTACGGGTGATAAAGTGTTGCCACCTTGTGCTGTTTAACCCCATATTTGGCCAGAAGAGCACTGAAAACCTTGTTGCAAAAATGGGAACCACCATCACTGATAATAGCTCTGGATATGTCAAACCTTGAGAAGATATTCTCTTCAGAAAGCCAGCAACACTTTTGTTAACATTCTCAGGCAAAGCAACTGCCTCAACCCATTTGGACACTTAGTCCACTGCCACCAATACATACTTCTGCCCATATGAGCTCACAAGTGTGCCCATGAAATCAACTCCCCACACATCAAATAGCTCCACCTCCAGAATAGGTGTCATGGGTAACTCGTGGCACCGAGATATGTCTCATTGCCGCTGGCACACATCACAACTCCTCACTATATCCATTGCATCCTGATGAACTGTAGGCCAGTAGTACCCACTCTGAAGTACCTTATGGGCTATCTGAGCACCTCCATGATGGCCACCCACTGGAGAGGAGTGACAGGCCTCTAAAATGTGCAATATCTCAGCTTCAGAAATGCATCGCCTGATGATATTATCAGCACACACCCTATATAAATAAGGTTCATCCCAAAAGTACTTACCCACATCATGCAAGAACCTCTTCCTTTGCTGAAATGTCAGGCCCTCATGTATCAAGTCACTAACCAGAAAGTTAGCAAAATCAGCAAACCAAGGAATAAGATCAAGAGTTGCAGCCAATACCTGCTCATCCAGGAACGCATTATTGATTTCTAGCTCAAGTTTCTCTTTGTTTTCAGCATCCAACCTAGACATGTGATCAACCACTTGGTTTTGACAACCTGTCATATCCTTAACCTCAAAATCAAACTCCTGAAGCAGCAACGCCCATCTGATCAACCTTGGCTTGGCATCTTTCTTTGCCATAAGGTATCTCAGAGCTGCATGATCTGTGTGGACTATCACTCTAGTACCCAGCAAGTAAGCTCTGAATTTCTCGAAAGAATACACCACAGCCAGCAGTTCATGTTCAGTGACTGTGTAGTTTTGTTATGCTCCATTTAGTGACTTGCAAACATAATAGATCGAATGGAACATCGTGTTGCGCTTCTGCCCGAACACGACTCCTAGGGCAGTACTACTAGCATCGCACATTACCTCAAATGGCTCAGCCCAATCTGGGTCAATGATCACTGGAGTAGAAATCAACTTCTCATTAAGGCATTCAAAGGCTTTTAGATATGCCTCATCAAAAGCAAATTTCACCTCCTTCTCCAAAAGCTTGCACAAGGGGTGTGCAATTTTTGAGAAGTCCTTGATGAAATGCCTATAAAATCCGGCATGTCCTAAAAAACTTCGAACACCCTTCACACAGATAGATGGAGGCAACTTTTCAATCACCTCAATTTTGGCCTTGTCGACCTCTAACCCCTTTTGTGACACCTTGTGACCAATGACTATACCTTCCTTGACCATGTAATGGCGCTTCTCCCAATACAACACTAGATTGGCCTCCTCGCATCTTGATGAGTCTGAGATTTGGACTCATTTAGGGCTTTATTTATATAGATTTAGTGTCCTCAAGTGCTTATTTTGTGTTAATAACATATGTAAAACCCTTGATTTCTAGGTATATGGATTGAGGAACAAAGAAAGGACACTAATTTGCAAAAAGGAACAAAACGAGCCGAAAGAAAGAAGAAAAACAAGCCTGGTGATCACCAAGTCCACTTGACGAGTCGCCGACTTACTTCACTGAGTGACTCTTCGCAGCACATTTTTGGCGACTATAAATACGTTTTTGAACATTTGGTTTAGTATCTAATATCTCTCTGATATCATAATGTCTTGGTCTAATTTGAGTTTTCAACTGGTGAGACAGTTTTCTCTAGTTTTTCCTAAGTTTTGAAGAATTGAAGTTTTTCACTTTTGAGAAATTGGAAGTGGGTCTTTGAGATTCTTCGAATTGGAGCATTGTAAGGAAGAATCTACACTTACCCAGTTGATGGATAATCAATTTTGTACTTGTTTTTACCTTTTTATAATGTCTAGCTAAAACCCCAATTCTTGGGGTGTGATTATGTGATTATGGGCTGATTTAGTTTATGGGTATTGCTAATTGTTAGTTTAAATACTCTTTAGAAGTGAGTTCAATCATAAATTGTGGTTTAATTTTAAGAATTGTAGTTGCAAATGCAGTTATACCCTTGTGTTTTTGGCTTGCTCAAGAGAGAGGTTTTAAAACTAAACTTATTGATTGATGGTCTATGGGTATTAGGTTGACATGGGTTCAGCTCGAGAGAGTGAATCATAAACTAAATCCCACACATTCAGCTCGAGAGAGTGAATGGACTAAGGTGTGGGATGTTCTTATTTTTCTTGCTTGTTGATGTTCGAGAGAAATCAACTTGATTCGGGGTAAATTGTTTGAGAGAAAGTTTATCTTCTCTATAGCCTAGCTTACTCACTAATATCTAGCTATTTTTTAATAGTTGCAATTACTAATTTGTCTATATTAGTCTATAATCTAATCACATCCCAAGAACTTGTCTCATCATTGTTATTTCGTATTATTTTCCACTGTTTATGGTATATAATTTCAAACCAAAACCCCCCATTTGACATTCGTGTCATCCCCTAATTTGAATAATGTCTTTATTCAATAATTTTTATTCCTATGGCTGATATGATCATGTTCTTACTTCCCTATTGAATCTTAAACACGTACTGCTCCTTGTAGGATTCGACCCCAACTCATTTAGTTGGGTTTTATACTGACTAGCGATCGTTGACACTTAGAATTGGATGAAGTGTCTTTGAAACGTTAATCAAAATGGCGCCGCTGCCGGGGAGTGGTGTTGTTTGAGATTCTTTTGGTGAAGTTGAATTTTGTTCTTTTTAGTCATAGTTGAATCTACATATTTTTAGTTTTGGTTTGTGTGTTACTGTTTAGAACAAAGGAAATGAGCATGTCTTGTAGCAACGGTAACCAAGTGGGTATCCCTTCTTCAAACATGATGATTATTAGGGATAGCATCCTAAATTTCAAGCAAGTTGAGGGTGAGACAATTCATGAGTTGTGGCTGAGATTTAAGGCAATATTGTTGCAGTGCCCAGCTCATGGAATCCCCGATAAGATGCTACTGGACTGCTTTTATAGAGATCTTGGTCCTGAGAATAGAGGAGTGGCTGACCAACTTTCTCCGAGTGGCCTAATACGACCCTATGCAATAATATCCCAACACCTTGATAACATGACTAAGACCAACAAAGAGACAGAGAAAGACCAGAGTTTGGCCACACTATTGACTCAGCTGGATCTCTTGGCCAAAAAGATCAAGGAACTGGAAGTACCGTACAAAAAGAAAGATAGGTACATTCCTCCTCATGAGCGTAGAAAGCCCAAGGACTATGAGGATGAACAACTAGAAGAGGTACTCTCACTCATTCTCCACAAAGTCAAAGATCACGATAGAGTGTTGAAAGAGATAAGAGAGAATGTCTCAATGCTGAATTAGATGAATGTTTCTAATTCCATATCTATTCAGCTACTGGAGACCCAAATGGGTCGTATGTTGTCTCGTCTCTACTCCAGACAAAAAGGGGAACAACCTAGTGACACTAGGGCAAACCCCATGAATGAAAGTTGAGTAGGGACTTGCATCGTGCCACGACATTAACTAAGGCGCTTCTTGGGGCAACCCAAGTTTTTTTTTGCTTTATTTTTGTTTTTAGAATAATCGTGTGTTGATTGTGCAAATGAAAAAGTGGAATGAGTTTGAAATATGCAGGTTGGTGAGCAAAATGTCCAGTCGTTGACTCGCTGAAGAGGTCAGTGAACCCAACTTAGACCGTTGTTGGACTCAAGAAATTATGAAGTTGGAGTCTGTAAAACTCGGCGGGCCCAAGGACAAGTCGACAAATCACCGAACAGGTCGGTGAACGCCACTTTGTCCACCGTTTAGACCCCCACATTAACTGGAGGTCCTATAAACTCGGCGAGGTAAGTAACTACTCGGTGTGTCACCGAGTGGTTCGGCGAGGTTGACTCATATCGCCGAAAGGGCGTGAATTGAACGGTTTTAAAAGGCCAAAGGTTTAAAATTTCAAACTCTTTCACATTCCTTCACTTTTTAACTTCACAAAATCACACCCGCACTATATTTCCCATATTTTTGCATTTTTACCGCTTTCTAGTCGTTGATTCAGTGTTTGAAATTGAATACTTTGTCGCCTAGCTTTACAGATTCTTATATTCGGCTCTAAAGGTTGGTTTTCCGAACCCTAAAACTCGTAATTAGCGGTTAAACTCATTTGCAATCATATTATTCTTAGTGATGTGTGTTGGGCCTCTCTGAAATCGTAAATGTGTGCTTGTGTGCCTATGTTAGTTTGATATCGTGCCTAAATTGCCCAAATTATTGATTTCCCGAGTTGCATGCTTTAAAATTGATCATAAATTGTTGGGTTGTGCTTAACTGTTGTTGGGCCTAGTCAGGTGAAGTCTAAGTAACCCAAATGTGTGCTAAATGGCGTGCTTTGCCCAATGATGGAGCATTTGATGTCATTCTTAAGGGCTAAAGTCATCAAATGGCCAATTTTGGCCAAATCGAGAGAAGTCTAAGTACTCAGGTGGAATGGGTCTTATGGGTCTGAGTTTAATTGAAAAGGTGTATGGTTTGATTTTGTTTTCAGGGGATGCGGAGTTGATTTTGGAAATTGGGGTTGAAAATAGGCACGTTGGGATGTTTGGCCAGCTGGGTCGAGCTCGCCGAACTCCCCTTTGATCGCCTTTGATTCAGGATTTTGTTGAGTTAGGTTCTGTAACTGTCGGTGAGAAGCATGAGCTCACCGAGTTCACTCGGTGACTCACGGAAAGTCTCCTTGATCTCTCTTTTTGCGCCCCTAACCCTTAAAATACATTGTAACTTTCGGCGTGCTAGTATGTGCTCGCCGAATTATGTTGGCGATTCGCCGAATGGGCCTTCCCATCGCCGACAGGCCATTTTTCTAGAAAATGTTTGAGCCAATCCTTTCGGTGAGCCCGATCTGGCTCGCCAAAGTGATTCGGTGACTCGTCGATCGGTTCGGTGAGTCTCTCTGCAATATATTTTCTGAAATTCTCTTGAACTGTTTCTAACATTTTCCAATGTGTTTTGTAGAAATGGTTAGAACCAACTTGGATATAGCGATCAATGAAGGGGCAACTAACCCTCCTAAAAAGGGAAAGACGGCACCTCCCAAGGGAGGAAAAGGAAAGGGGAAAAAGCCCGTATCTGAGATTTCGGAGCACACCTCCGGCATTGAGAGAGAATCCTTTAACTCCCAGGCTGTATTTTTTTAGCCGGAGGATGACCAACCCCTGCAGTCCCGGCGAAATGAAATTCTCTCCAAAATTCGCCAAGATCCATCTAGGATCTCATAGGCTACCCTCCTGCTGAGGATACAGTTCCACCTCAGGCACAGACAGTGGTTCCAAAGCCACCAGTTCAGGGTCCTCCTCTCCGACTACTCAATAGACTTAAAGCCAAGGGGTTGACGATGATTCTAGAGGTGAAAAAGTTGTTCACAGTGGGTTTAGTGGGCAGTTATTCCAGGGTGAGGGACACACTCCAGTACCATCGCTTCGAGCAGTTTACCAGGCCCCGAGGCCCATACATTCCTACATGGGTCTGGGAGTTCTACTCATTATATGGTGACCTGGTCCCTAAGGGCAAGAAGAAGGCCAGTGCTTTCAGACCAGTAGAGTTTGTTATGACATGGGGGACAGTAGTGAGATGCGGCCACAATCATATCAATGTTGTATTAGTGAGAGGATCAATTTTTGACTAAACAAATGTGGCTACCACTACGACACATTTGGATGATCTCAAGGGCTGGCTTGCCCCACTCATTTCTGACACCACCCTGAGGTGGATTGAGGCAGG
The DNA here is from genome assembly GCF_000226075.1 of Solanum tuberosum. Classification (NCBI taxonomy): domain Eukaryota; kingdom Viridiplantae; phylum Streptophyta; class Magnoliopsida; order Solanales; family Solanaceae; genus Solanum; species Solanum tuberosum. The sequence goes on from NW_006238929.1 coordinate 458,893, forward strand.
AGTCCAGATCGAGAAGAAGGACTTGAATGTAGTTGTACGGTACTGGTTTAGATTCATCAGCAGCTCTATTATGCCTTCACAGAATAAGTCTATCCTCCGCCATCCAAAGGTGGCCTGCCTTGAGTCAATCATAGCCAGGAAGGGCATTGACTTGGGACTCATTATTGAGCAGGAGATGGCCATGAGGGCCAAGTAGCAACAGACGTCCCTTCCCTTTCCGATCTTGATCACAGAGTTATGCCAGCGTGTGGGACTTCCTCGTGAAGAGAAGAGGGACATCGAGGTCACCCCACTTCCTCCATAGACATCCGACATATAGAGGCCGAGTACAATCGGGAGGAGGCATACATGAGGAGAGCAGCTCTGGTAGATGCATCCCCGGAGGTTAATGTTGAGACGATACTTGCAGAGGCATCTTTGCCTACTCCGGCCTCCAAGCCTTCAGGTACACCTGCTTCCACTTCCTCCCAGGCTCCTAGTGTTTTAATTGCTTCCCAGCCCCCCAGGATTACTAAGGCCATGATCCTGAAGATGGGGCACTTAGCCTATTTTTCTGATGTACGGGCTACACAGTTGGAGGCTGCGGTACCTTGGATGATTGAGAGTACCATCCTAGCTGCACTAACACCCCTCCAAGAATCTATTGACACTCTCACTGTGAGAGTAGAGATATGTGAGAGTCAACATGGGGCTACTTCAGAGGTGACGGCTTTGAAAGCCGAGGTTGCTAATTTGAGAAAGGATGTGTACTACATAACGTCCACAGAGTTCACTTTACTTTTGGAGGTAGCTGATGATATGGATGCCCCGACTACTTCTGAGATTCCTTCGGCCACCACCGGAGACGTGCAGATGGATAATGTGGCAGTTGATGAGTCGGAAGCAGAGACTAATGAGGAGCAGATAGAGGTGCCAGAGGAGACCATCTATGGAGACCTGCCTGACCTAAAGGAGACGATTGTACAGTTGGTGATTCAGACATCACTGACGGAGACGTCCATGGCAGGTCCTAGTGGAGCCAGTAGTGTTGATGTTGCACCGGGCACTGATGCCTCGACAGATGGAGCGACTGTGTAGACAGGACCCTTTTTACCTCCCTCTCTGTTGTTTTTATTGACATTCTAGTATTTTGTTGCATTTGAGGACAACTGATTTTTTTGTTGTGTTGTGGTGAGGAATTTCCATACCTACCTGTTGTGATTATATTTTGTATATATTATTGGGTTTTTGTGGTTAAATTTTGTTTTGACATTGTTTTGTGGATGTTTGAGCTTATGGCTTCTTGTTTAAATACAAATGGTTTTTCACCCTTCTGGAAAATTTGCCACCTCTTGTTGTGTTTGATTGTGGCTGTTCTTTTGCAAATTTGAGTATCGGTTATGATCAATACCGATGACTTGAATAGTGCTCTTAATCGAACAAAAATGAATGTGCGGCTACGATGATGCCAAATGAAATTGCATAGACAATATGTGAACTTTTTGCATCTCGTTGTAACTAGCCGGTTATCGAATGAGTCTCTTGTGATGAACAATGCACACTAGCAAAAGTGTGGAATCTTGTTTGATATTGGTGCCAATGTCTTGTGTGATGAGCTTACCGTGAACCTTGTGTGATGACACCTAGAATTTTCCCCGTTGGTCCAGTTGACTAAGTGATGCAAGCTCTTGAAATGATCTTAGGCAACAATTTTGAAGAGTGAAACAATTTGACAATATACTTCTTTTGTGGCCAACCTTGTGAGTGTGTGAACCTTGCTTGAACCCTTTTTTTTAGCCTTACCCTTTTCTTGGAATAAACTTGAGAAAATGTGACCTCTCTTTATCCATTCACCTATAATCCTCATGAAGTGTGGTTTGTTTGAATAGCCAACTTAGGCCAAAAGCCTAAATTGGGGGTGTGGTGAAAAGAGAAGGTAAATCAAGAGGTGTGAAGAAATCCCCCTTGATCCATGGTCTTGAAAAAGAAGGAACCCCTCCATACAAAAAAAAAGAATAAAGAAAAAGAAAAAGAATGAAAAAGTTGTGAAATAAAGTTGCAAAAGAAATGGGGTGTCCGGTATTCCATGAGAAATGAATGATGGGGTGAATTTTGAGCATGAGTAAAAATGTTGAAGAAAAGGAAGGGAAATGATGGTCATACCACATTTCATGAGGATAGCAGCCACTGAGCCTAAATGACCATACCTTTACACCCAGCCCCGTTACAAGCCTTAAAAAGACCTTTTTGATCTTGAGTGAGCTGAAATGAATGTTGGCTGGAAAATAAGGGAAGACCTATGCGTAAAGTCATGCATGTGTTCATCTTTGTGAGTGTGAGAATTGTATGTGATTCCGAAACTATAAATTATTGAACAATTGTGTGTGAATATGGAATCATCTTTGTTGTGAGGGCATTTGAGTACCTTTGTTGAGCTTGAACTTGCATTTGAAGAAAGTATGGTGAACTTGAGAATCTTTGATAATGGTGAGTCACAACTTGAATCTTTGAGTGCACAATTAATCCTTGAATGAGTAAGTTGAGTCTTGTGTGTGCATTCATGTTTGAGTCTTTTGTAGCACTGTTTGAGACATCCTTTTTGAACTGCTGAACTTAAGTTTTACTTGAGGACAAGCAAAATTTTAAGTTGGGGGTGTTGATGAGTCTGAGATTTGGACTCATTCAGGGCTTTATTTATATAGATTTAGTGTTCTCAAATGCTTATTCTGTGTCAATAACTGATGTAAGACCCTTGATTTCCAGGTATATGGATTGAGGAACAAAGCAAGGACACTAATTTGCAACAAGGAACAAAGCGAGCTGAAAGAATGAAGAAAACCAAGCCTGGTGATTGCCAAGTCCACTTGGCGAGTCGCCGAATGGCTATTTGACCGCCTAAAGTTCCAGTGTGCCTAGCCCCGAAGGAAAGAACCAAGTTGGCGAGAGAAAGGACCAGTCGGCGGATCGCCGAATGGTTCCACGATGCAGTGTTAGATCACCCAAACTTACAGACCTTGAGGATGTTGAATATCAAAGCAGAAGGGCTATGGAAATGACCAAAGGGTGGCTCGCCGAGTGGTTCGGCGAGCCCGACTTACTTCACCAAGTGACTCTTCGCAGCACGTTTTTGGCGACTATAAATACGTTTTTGAACATTTAGTTTAGTATCTAATATCTATCTGATATCATAATATCTTAGTCTAATTTGAATTTTGAACTGGTGAGACAGTTTTCTCTAGTTTTTCCTAAGTTTTGAAGAATTGAAGTTTTTCACTTTTGAGAAATTGGAAGTGGGTCTTTGAGATTCTTCGAATTGGAGCATTGTAAGGACGAATCTACATTTACCCAGTTGATGGATAATCAATTTGGTACTTGTTTTTACCTTTTTATAATGTCTAGCTAAAACCTCAATTCTTGGGGTGTGATTATGTGATTATGGGCTGATTTATTTTATGGGTATTGTTAATTGTTAGTTTAAATGTTCTTTAGAAGTGAGTTCACTCATTAATTGTGGTTTAATTTAAGAATTGTAGTTGCAAATGCAGTCCTACCCTTGTGTTTTTGGCTTGCTCGAGAGAGAGGTTTTAAAACTAAACTTATTGATTGATGGTCTATTGGTATTAGGTTGACATGGGTGGGTTCAGCTAGAGAGAGTGAATCCTAAACCCAATCCCACACATTCAGCTCGAGAGAGTGAATGGACTAAGGTATGGATGTTCTTATTTTGCTTGTTTGTTGATGTTCGAGAGAAATCAACTTGATTCGGGGTAAATTGTTCGAGAGAAAGTTTATCGCCTCTATAGCTTAGATTACTCACTAATATCTAGCTATTTTCTAATAGTTACAATTACCTGTTTGTCAATATTAGTCTATAATCGAATCACATCCCAAGAACCCGTCTCATCATTGTTATTTCGTATTGTTTGCCCCTATTTATAGTATATAATTTCAAAACAAAACCCCCCATTTGACATTCGTGTCATCCCATGATTTGAATAATGTCTTTATTCGATAATTTTTATTTCTATGACTGATTTGATCATGTTCTTACTTCCCTATTGAATCTTAAACATGTACCTCTCCCTGTGGGATTCGACCCCAACTCATTTAGTTGGGTTTTATACTGACTAGCGATCGTTGACACTTAGAATTGGATGAAGTGTCTTTGAAACGTTAATAACATCTCTGTAAAGCCCTGCTAACATTGAGCAAACAGTCATCAAAAGTATCACCTACCACTGCTAAGTCATACATGAATACCTCCAGAGTGTCTTCCACCATGTCCGAGAAGATAGACGTCATACACCTTTGGAAAGTTGTTGGTGCATTACATAGTCCAATGGCATGTGTTTAAATGCAAAGGTCCCATAAGGACATGTAAAAGTGGTCTCTTCCTGATCTTTAGGAGCAATTGATATCTGGTTGTAGCTAGAGTATCCATCTAAGAAACAGTACCATCCTTTTCCAGCCAATCTGTGAAGCATCTGGTCCATAAATGGCATTGGGAAGTGATCCTTCAAGGTCCACTTGTTCAGCTTTATGTAGTCCATACACACTTGCCATCCAGTGACTGGTCTCTGCGAGATCAATTCATTCTTTACATTTGCAACCACTGTCATACCACCCTTTGGGCACACATTGCACTGGGCTGACCCAATAACTGTCAGAAATGGGGTACACAACCCCAGTATCTAACTACTTGATGATCTCTTTTTTGACGATTTAACCTCCTCTGGTGTTCAATGCTTGGGCTGCAGTCCTCCTCAAGTTGGATCTTATAAATGCATATACCCGGAGGTATCTCGATGATGTCAGCAATGGTCCACCCAATTACCCTTTTATACCTTATCAAGACTTTGATCACAGCTTGAACTTATTCATCATTCAAATCTGCAGCCAAACTCACAGGAAAAATGTTGTTAGTGCCCAAAAATACATACCTCAGGTGACTCGGTAATTGTTTCAGTTCCAGCACAGCGGCTCCTCAATGAATGGTTTTGCTGGAGGACTTGGCCTATTTTCAAATCCAGGTCCAATTAGTTTGGAGCATAAAAGTGTGCTCCCATACCCTGTAAAGCATTTATGGTTTCCACATAGTCAGTCTGAAAATCTGCTTCAAAATTCATCAACAAGGCTGCTAATGTTTCAACAACCAGCCTCTCCTCAATGGTCGCTCCCATCTCTTCTTCATCAAATGCCTCTATCGCAAACACCACATTCATGTCATGCGGCTGTTTCATTAACCTACAAATTTTAAACTTTACCTCTTCCTTGTTGAGTCTGAATTTCAATTCTCCACTCTCAACATCTACCAATGCTCGTCCTGTGGCCAGAAATGATCTTCCTAAAATTATGGTAACCTCAAAATCCACTTCGCAATCCAAGATCACGAAGTTTTCCGGAGAGATGAAAGTGTCCACCTTTACGAGCACATCACATAAGATGCCCACAGATCTCTTCACCGACCTATTTGCCTTCATCAACCTCATTGTTGTGGGTTTTGGAACTCCTAACCCCAGTTGCTTGTAGATGGCCAGCGGCATCAAGTTTATACTGGCCCCTAAGTCACACAAGGCTTTTCAAAATTCGATTGATTCGATAGTGCATGGTATGGTGAATGCACCCAGATCCTCATCTTCTATACAAGAGAGCTGGTAGCAATATCACTACAGTGATGAACATTATGAGTAAAATCAATACTTATAGCTCTTTTCTTTATGACCAAGTCCTTTATGAACTTAGCATATCCTGGCATCTGCTCTAAGGCTTCCACCAATGGTATGTTCACTGATAGCTGTCTCAGCATGGTGATGAACTTAGCAAATTTACCATCTTCGGCTTTCTTTTTAAGCCTTTGAGGGAAAGGAGGAGGTGGTCTTGGTATCTGTTGTAGAGGCATAGTTCCCTCAACTCCTTTTTCCTTTGCTCCTGCTAATTTTGCTATTGGTTGAGCATCCTCCAAGTCATCTACCTGTTCAGCTTCAGCCTCCTCTCTTCCAGTTCACTCCAACACCTGTTCATGCTCAGTACCTGCAAAAATTAGGTCATTAATAATCTTACAACTCCTAGTGGCGATAGCTATGCAATGCCCATCCTTCTTGGGATTTTGAATAGTGTCACTTGGTAGTGACCCATTCTTCCTTTGGTTCAGTGATGCTGAAAGTTGCCCCAACTGTTGCTCTATTTGCTTAATGGAGGTAGTGTATAAGTCTACCAGTTCACTCATACTAGATAAATCACCTTTCATCTCATTCACCCCTACATCACTTGACTCAACCTTTTGAAGCACCTTAGCCAACATGTCTTCCGGCTTAGACCCGCTGGAACTTCCACTTGCACGGTCTCTATTACCTGGGGGCACATACACACCACTGCGATCATTTCTATACCCATCTCTGTTCTGCCAGTTTACCTGCTCTCTATTTACTGGCTTGTCATACTATCCTTCTCTAGAGTAGTTTCGACCTGCATTTCCAGAATTGTAACCTTGGTTTCCCGAGTTATAATTCTGAAAACCTCTTTGGTTGCCCAAGTATTTAGCCTCCTCATCTAGATCGATGTCCTGATCTTTATACATGTTTGGAGGTCCTACAGCATTTACCTTTTCCGAACTTGCAACAATATGCTTCGTGAGTAGATCTATCTGGGTCCTCATGTGTGACATGTCCTGATCCCTTTCTTCTTCTCTTTTTCTTTGTTCAGCTGAAAGTTCAAAAGTGAACCCAAGATATCCTACTTCTGCATCCCTGGTGTACCATGCCCTATTATTCTTAGACACCTCATCCATCAGTTGCATGCTCTCTGTGAATGGCTTTGTCATGAATGATCCTCCGCACACTACATTAGCAACATGTTTAGTAACATAATTTAAAGATCTAAAAAAATCCTGTTTCAGATGTCTCTCAATAAGACCATGGTTTGGACACTTCTTCAGCTTTTGGTTGAATCTCCACCAGGTGTCATGCATCGCTTCTCCTGGTAAATGCTTGTGGGCACTTATATCATCCTTCATCTGCAACTCTTTTGATTCAGGAAAGAATCGTTCCAGGAAAGCCTCATTCAACTCAGTCTAGGTTCAAATTGAGTCATCTGGCATCTCATTCAGCCAATTGGTTGCCTCCCCAGTAAGAGACAATGGGAACAACCTCAATCTCATCGCTATCTAACTAACTCCAGGAATTTCTTGCGATTTGCATATCGCCACAAAGTTCATCAAATGTTGATTCGCATCATCACCAGCTGCACCTCTGAACAAACCTTTCAAATTTAGCAATTGAATAATAATGTTAGTGATTGTAAATTTCACACCTGGAGGTAGTGCAGGTAACAGTATCGCTCATGTGGCTCCAGCTCCATCCAACTCTAAGTCATCCTCTTTGTACATCATGTGAGCTGGATATTGTGCTCGACCCCTTGGAGCTAGTGGTTGGCGGTTGGGAGGAGCTATTTCTTCTACTCCTGGTTGTTCATCCACCACCTCAGGCGGGTTATTCACAGCATTCTACTGAGCATTTTTTGTAACGGTCTCAGCTTCAAGTCCCAGTCGTTGCCATTGTGCCTCAAGTTCATGTTCATTTACCATTTTGAGAATAGTTTTTTGAAGTTCCGGATCGCAAGGACTCAATGGAGCTCCCTTACTTTTGGTATTGGGCATACACAGTCGAACTTACCTATAAGAGACACAGACAAAGAACAACACGTAAAATTAGGAAATATAACTACGCTTTGAATAAAAAATAGTGAGATACTTCTTAATTGAAATTCCCCGGCAGCGGCGCCAAAATTTGATGCGCCAAAATTTGATACGTCAAAACTTACACCTCAATTAAGAAGTATAAATGATCGAAGTCAATTTATAGAACTCAACGTGAGTTGAGGTCGATCCCATAGAGAATTTCTTTACATAAATGATTTCATCGTCGCGTTTACCCAAATGTTGTTATTATTTCCTAAAGAAAACAATTACGGAATGTAAATTGGGTTTAGTTAAGAAGTCTTAGTAACTAAGATTGGTAAGAAAAATCTAGATTAACAATTAACAGAGTACTAATTCTAAAGTTGTTTCGATAATTAAATGAAACTAGGACTGTGTTCCCTATAACGTTGCATCTAGTGTTTTTCCGTAAATGAGTTTCAGGCAATTCATCTCTGCAAAATACAGGCGAGTTAGTTATATCTAATATTTCTCAGTCTAATTAGATAACTTTCACAAAATCCCTCTCGGTCCTAGAGTGTTAACAAGTTTTACCCTCGCTTACGATAGTGTTAAAGTTCTTTTCTCTCGAACTCAAACTTTGACTCCATTTCTTCAGGTTAATTCAGCTTTTTCCCACTATCATTTTTCTCTCGAACAAATGACAGATACATGCTAACTCTAATGAGTGCACTCATTAGAATACATGAGGGACGAAAGCTAAATTATAATTTGCAGATACAAATCGCCTTCCACTCATCTTACAAAACTAAACTTAGATTTATGTCATAGATCCCACAATCCAGTTGTGGTATTTATTCACTCATGATTTCACGTAAATATACAGAATTAGATAATGAAAACATGATAAGAAAGTACTTAAGAAAATATGTAAAATCAATCAACACTTTGATGATTCAAAAACCAGAATTCCAACTTCGAAACTGATTCAATGTTAATCATTCAAAATTAAAGCTAAGAATATTTGGAACTTGGTCGCTCGTTCCGGATAAGACGAGATAAAAACTAAAATTGACCTAATTAATTTAAATAAAGTGTTTAAAAAGAGTCCTACTCGATGTAGGACTGAAATGTCGGGCAACTCCACTGACACCTTTTCGATCTGTCAACGGCTTCACGGTCCATGAAGCCCTTCATGGTCTTTACTTGAAACGTCTGAGATTTGGATCTTCAAAGCCAACACACTGGAAAGGTACCACGGACAATACCACAGACCGTTATAGAGATCACGGTCCGTCTGGGTGTCCGTGGTCTTTACTTGGTTAATTCCCATTGTAGCTCTTCGAGGCCTAAGCACTGGTTCAACTCTACGAGCACCTCCACGGATCGTTGTGAGGACCACGGCCCGTGACGTCGTTTGTGGTCTTTACTTGAATGTTGCCAAAATTTGCCTTCTCCACACCTGATCACTTGGAAAGTCCTTCACGATTCGTAGTGAAGACCACGGTCCGTGAGGCCGTCCGTGGGCTGTACTTTCTTCAATTCACTTTCACTAATTTTCTTCTTTTCTATCTTTTTTCATGTCCACCTGTTTCACTTGTACAAACACTACCAAACATATCATATCCACATAATTACACCCGATTCTAGTACTAATCCTTAGTTTTCAAGCATCAAATGTGCCAAGATTTTGCGGCACATCACCCGCTGAGTTTTACAGGACTCCCAAGCAATTTGGAGGTTCAATCAAAGGACAAAGTTGGGCTCACCGACCTATTCGGTGATTCGCCGACAAAGTTTTTAGCTCACCAAGTTTTACAGAGTTCCCCTTCAATCTAGGTGGTTCCAACGGTGGTCCAAGTCGGGACTCGCCAACCTCTTCGGCGGTTCGCCGTCTGGACTTTTACTGGCCAAATTAACCATTTTCCAACACTATTCACTTTTCAACCTGCAAAATCAACACCTGTTATTCACAAACAAACTTTGAAAACATCAAATACTTGGGTTGCCTCCCAAGAAGTGCCTTATTTAACATCGTGGCACGATGGAAATACCAATTTAAGCTTCATTTTTGGGGTTTGCCATTCTATCACTAGGCAACCCTCATTTTGGTCTTGGATTGAGATGGGTCGAGATTTGACCCATTTGTGTTTCTAGCTGCTTGATAGATACTGAGTGAGAAGTCACCGTCTGATTGAGAGTTGAGACGTCCTCCTTCATTTCTTTTAATACTTTGTCCGACCCTTCAACTTTGTTGAGAATGCATAAGAGCATATCTTCTGTACGGACACTTTCTGATTCCTTGGGCTTTTGACGCTCATGGGGTGGGACGTACATGTCCTTGTCACCCTCTCTCTCCTTCCTAGTAGAATTTTGATCATGCCAATCTCTATCACGGTCTCTCCATCCCTCATCTCTATTCCAACCTTGATTTCCACCCGGCCTTTGGTATTTTGGACGAAATCCTTATCCTCCTTGATTTACAAGGAAGTTCACTTCCTCATTGTAGAGCGCTTGAAAATGTGCTTCATCGGGGTTGACTCCACCAACACCCACAACATTAACACTCTTTGCACCACTACCCATCACATTTTTTCTCCAAGATATACAACTGGGTCATCATTTTGGCCATGTTTTGGTCTCTCTCTTGATATTTTTCGATCTGCTCTTTAGTCATCCTAAACGTGAGAGAAGAAACTTGGTCCTCACGAATGTACCATGCTCTATTGATCTTGGTCATGCAATCAAGGAGTTGAGACACTATTTCATAGGGTTGTTGCATTATATCCCCGAAAACAAGTTGAGCAACAACTCCTTTGTTCACCGAATCAAGACTCCAATAGTAGTATTGAAACAGCACGTCATTTGGAAGTCCATGAGTTGGACATTGAAGCACCAACTTCTTAAATCTCATCCACGTCTCGTGGATTGGTTCACCTTCCAAGATTTTGAAACCTTGGATGCTATATCTGAGCGTCATCATTTTCGATGGAGGAAACAATCTCACAGGGAACGTTGTGGTTAGCTCATCCCAAGAGGTGATGGAGTCCATTGGTAACTCAATAACCATTTATTAGTTTCACCCATCAAGGAGAATGGAAACAACCTGAGACTGACTTATTCTTGTGATATGTTCTTGAATGAGAACGGACCACAAACATCTATGAAGTTCTGAATATGCTCATGGGGGTCTTCGTGAGCCAACCCTCTATATAATCCTTTTAATTGTAGGAACTGAAGAATTGTGCTAATGATGTGGAAAACAACATTCCCTTCAGCCGGAGGTAGATGTATTGCACCAACCCCACCCAATTGAATAGGGTCATTTACATCATTCAGATTTCCAATATCTTCTTGGTGTCCGACTTGGCTACCATTACTCTCGTTTACACTTAAATTTTCCTCTACTCAAATAAAAAAACACAAACACAGACCAAAGTAAGTCGATTAAACTATAACACAAAAAGAACACAATTCAACTTCAATAATAGAATTCTAAACAACACCACTCCCTGGCAGCGGCGCCATTTTGATGAAAAAATGTCTCAAATACACCTCATCCAATTCTAGGTATAAACGATCGTTAGTCAGTATAAAACCCAACGAAGAGTTGGGGTCGAACCCATAGGGAGTGGTACGTGTCTAAAATTCAGTTATGAAGTACAAATGTGGTCTAAACGGTTATAGGAATATAAATTTTCGAGAGCATACAAATAAATCTAAAAGGGTGACAAGGAATGTCAGATAAGGGGTTTGGACAGTTAACTATCAGCTACAGAATAAGCAAAATAGGGGAAATAACAATATAGAGAGGAATTCTCAGGACGTAATCGATTATAGGCAAATTTCATTGTATGGGTAATTAAAATTACTAATAAATAGCTAAATATCAGGGGGTAGGCTAGGCAATAAGTGAGATAGTTTTCTCTCGAACAACTATCACGATTCAAGTGATTTCTTTAGAACATCAAGAAGCTTAGCAAATAAGAACAACCCACATCTTAATTCATCTACTCTCTCGAGCTAGATAGGTAGAATCGAGATTAGGATTTACTATTTCGAGCTAAACCCATATCAACCCCGATAACTACAATCATCAATTGAAAAGCTTTGATTCTAAAACCTTTTTTTCAAGCAAGCCTAGAATTCTAAGTTTGAATTGCATTTGCAACTACAATTCTTAGATTAAAACACAGCTATCAATTAAACCCACTTCAATTAAGCATTAAAATCAGTAAATAACAATACCCATAAGTTAATTCAACCCATAATCACATGATCATACCCCAAGAATTGGGGTTTTAGCTAAACATCATAAAAAGGTAAAAGCAATTACCAACTCGATTTGCCATCAGCTGGGTAAGAGTCTCCAAGACTTTACAATGCTTTCCAAGGATTAAATTCAAAGACCCACTTTCAAAATCCTCAAAATTCTACAATTAGAACTCAAAAACTTAGAGAAAACTTTAATTCTAAAACTTGGGAATCAATAATGTTTGGAAACTCCTGAACTCTTCTTTAAAATTCCAATTTATAGTTGCCTATATTTTGGACTAAAACTCCACTCGGCGGATTAAGTCACGACTCATCGAACCGATCGACGATCCGACGATTGTCCTCTTCCATCACCATTTTGCATTGGCCGTCAGCATCTTAGGTCCTGTAACATAGGGCGATCCAATTTGTTGTAGCGAAATCGATCGGTGATTCGTCGACTGCCCATTTCTATCACCAACTTGGTTCTTCCCCAGGGTTGGCATGCTGGAACTTTGGGTGAGCTAAAGACCCATTCGGCGGTGCACCGAGTGGTCTTCGTGTTCGCCAGGATTACTTTTTAGTCACTTCATCAGCTTTTTAGTTCATTTTTGTCCGGTCGTGTCCTTGCCTTGCTTTTTAGTCTTCATAGCTGCAAATCAACACTTTAACATCAGTTTAGAGCATAAAATAGGCATTTGAGGACACTTATACTATCAAAACAAATCCCTAAATGAGCCGAAATCTCGACCTCATCACGTACCAAATTTTGGCGCCGCTGTTGAGGAATTTGGCTTTTAGATTAAGTTTAACTACATTATTGAACTTTAGTCAAGAATTTCCTAATTTTATGTTTTTGTTTTGTTTTTGTTTTCTACAGGTTTCTACTCTAGTGTATAGCAAGTACACGGAGTCGAGGCATACCATTGACCCCCTATGATCCAGAGTTAAGTAAAACTTTGAGGAAAATGAATAATTAAGGGGTACACAACAATCTAATCGGAGAGGGTTTAGGAGATTGAGTAGAATTGCAGCCTGCAGGGGTTGTTAATGTGCCCGCTCAGGTTCATGGTGGTAATCTAATTAGTAATGCAGAAAGGGTTCAAAACCCACCAGCACTAAGGTTTTGTAAGCACTAAAGGGCTGATTATGATGCGGTTGGATCAGATGGGCCGATTGTTCTTCCTCATTTGCCTCCAGGGCATACATTTGTGGTGACCCGCAGTCTTATTCAGATGCTTACAGCGAGAGGGTTTTTTTTTGGGTTGGCTTCAGAAGATCTATATGCTCACATGGCTAAACTGTTGAGTGTCATTAAGAGTTGTGTAGGATGACCAGAGTTAGATATGGATGTCATAGGTCTGAGGGTCTTCCCACTATCATTGACCAGTGATGCTACTGTGGTTTTCTGAGTTACTATACAATTCAATCTACAAATAGGACTAAATGCATAAGGTGTTCACAGGAAGATACTTTTCGGTGTCCAAGAAGTTAAATCATAAGGATAAACTGAACAACTTCACGGCATTACCAGGAGAGTCGATAAACAGTTCTTGGGATAGGTTCACTGGGTTCATTAGAAGTGTTCTGAATCACCGCATAGATGGTGAGTCTTTGAAGGAGTATTTTTATAGAGGACGTCATGACAATGGAAGAGTTGTGTTAGACACAATTGCTGGAGGATCATATTGTGAATGCACTTTTGAGGAGATCATCGAAAAGCTTGAGAGGATTTCCCAAAACAACAATGTATGGAGAACATTCGCTATCCAAACTGCGCCCAACTACGCTAATGATGATATTCAAGAAGAGATGGCTTAGATGAGAACAGAATTGGGTTTGGTACTAAAACAAGTGAGTGGTAGAGCTGAAAAAGTGAATGTTGTGAATTATCTTACTAGATCTCCACCACCGCCAATTGAAGAGTGTTACTATGAGGAGGATGCGAATTTCATGAATGCTCAAACGGGGGGGTTTCTGAGCCAACTCCCAAGGTTCCAACTCGGATAATTGGCACCAAGGTCAAGGAAACCAAGGTTGGAACTATGGAAGCTACAACCGTGAGGGTAAATATGTCCGAGATGGGAACTACAATCACGACAACAATTACAACCGGAACAATTATGGCAACATGAATGATAAGGTTGGGACATATGTTCCTCCTGGTAATAGAGAGGGTGGTAATCGTATGTCACGCATTGAGGATATAATGCAAAAGATGATGAAGAGGTTTGATGCAACTGATAAGAATGTGAAAGAGATGCGAAATGACTTGTCTGGAATCGGTCAAAAAGTTTATGTCCATGCAGTGTCAATCAAGCAACTTGAGCAAAATTTTAGTCATTTTTCCACCATTGTGAACCCACATCAACCTGTCACACTTCTTAGCAACACCATCCAAAATCCAAAAAATGATGGGCATTGTATGGCAGTCACTACTCGTGGAGGAAAGCAGACCACTGACCCCCATGTCGTTTGAGGTTGAAGAAGCGATAGAGAAGGATGAGGATGAGATTGAGGTTACTGAAACTCCAAAAGATGATACTGAAAAGGAAGCTGCGATACCCCCAAAAAAGTTGTTCCCATACCTAGACCTCCACCTCCATTCCCGCAGAGATTGGTGAAAAAGACTGAAGAAGGAAAATACTACAGGTTTAGAGCTTTGTTAAAGCAATTGTCCATAAATGTCTCGTTGATAGAAGCTTTGGAACAAATGTCTAGGTATGCTAAATTCATGAAGAACTTGGTGACCAAAAAGAGGGCTGTTAGTTTTGAGAATGATGAGAGGTTGCACCATTGTAGTGCCATTGCTAGTAGGTCACTTGTGCAAAAGAATGAGGAACCTGGAGCATTTACTATTCCTTGTACCATTGGATGTTACACTTTGCGAAAGCTTTGTGCGACTTAGGTGCCAACATTAATTTGATGCCATTGTCTATCTACAAGAAGTTGGGTTTAGAGGATCCGAAACCGATTGTGATGCGTCTACTCATAGCCGATAGAACTGTGAAGAACCCATTGGTGTTCTCCAAAATGTCCATGTGAAAGTGGAGTCATTCATTTTTTCGGTGAATTTTGTGATACTTGATTGTGAGGGTGATTTTGAGGTTCCCATCATCTTAGGGAGAACATTCCTTGCTACTAGGTGTGTCTTAGTCGATATGGAGAGAGGGCAGATAAAGTTCTGACTGATTAATGAGGAGGTTACTTTTAATAGCTGTAAGTCTATGAAGCAGGACAGTGATCTTATGTCGGTATCGGTGGTGAATCATATTGTGGAGCGAGGTTCTGAAGTGTCTATTGAAGAGAGGTTGGGTGATGATGCACTGGCAGCGGTAATGATGAATTTTAATGGTGATGGTATTGAAGACTATGATGAATTAGTTGCCGCACTTGATAGGTTCGAATTCCATTCCAAACCAAAAAGATTAGAGTTAGATATGAAGAATCGCGACTCTCCACCTGCAAAACCGTTTGTGAAAGAGCCTCCAAAACTAGAACTAAAGGCTCTACAATCCCACTTGAGGTATGTATTCTTGGGGAAAGATAGTACTTTACCGATAATCATTGCTGCTGATTTGAGCGAGGAGCAAGTTGAGGCTTTGGTTTCGGTTTTGAAGAGGTTCAAGAGGGCTATTGGATGGACTATTGCGGACATTATTAGGATTCCACCAGGCATTTATTCTCACAGAATCCAACTCATGAAGTAAGCCAAGTATTAAGCACCAAAATAGACTGAATTCCCCTATGCAAGAGGTTGTGAAAAAGGAGATCATTAAGTGGTTGGATGTTGGAGTCATATATCCCATTATTGATAGTAGTTGGGTTTATCTTGTTCAGTGTGTGGTCAAGAAAGGGGGAATCACTATGGTCCAAATGCTATAAATGAGCTTTTTCCAATGAGGCAGGTGACTGGTTGGAGAGTGCGTATGGACTACCGCAAGCTAAAGGCATGGATAGAGAAAGACCACTTTACTATGTCGCTCATGGATCAGATGTTGGATCGTCTCGCTGGTAAGGGTTGGTATTGTTTTCTAGATGGGTATTCGGGCTACAATCAAATCTCTATAGCACCGGAATACCAAGAGAACACCACTTTCACTTGTCCGTATGGGACTTTCGTCTTCAAAATGATGTCATTTGGGTTATGTAATGCTCCAGTGACCTTCCAGCTTTGTATGATGTCCATATTTTCAGATATGGTGGAGGACACAATTGAGGTATATATGGATGATTTCTCTGTGGTAGGTGACTCATTTGATGGTTTTTTGATGCATCTGACTGAGGTACTGAAATGATGTGATGAGTGCAATCTTGTACTCAATTCGGAAAAGTGTCACTTCATGGTGAAAGAGGGTATAGTTCTGGGTCATCGAATTTCGCAGAAAGGTATTGAGGTCGATCAAGCCAAAGTTGAGGTAATAGAAAAGCTTCCACCACCCATCTCTGTCAAAGGTGTTCGGAGTTTTCTTGGGCATGTAGGTTTCTACCGGAGGTTCGTAAAATATTTCTCAAAAATTGCACACCTATTATGCAAACTACTCAAAAAGGAGTGTAAGTTTGATTTTGATGATGCTTGTCTGAGAGAGTTTGGAGAGTTGAAAGCCAAGTTAACTTCCGCACCTATCATTATTTCACCGTATTGGAGACAACTGTTTGAAGTTATATGTGATGTGAGTTGGGTGGCGCTTAGGGTAGTATTAGGACAGAGGAGAGAGAAGATTCTTCATCTGATTTACTATGCCAACAAAGCTATAAATGTGGATCAAAAGAACTATAGTGTGACTGAACAGGAACTCCTTGTTGTGGTTTTCGCATTCGAGAAATTTAGGTCCTACTTGCTTGGTTCTAAGGTCATAGTGCATACTGGTCATTCTGCATTGAGGTATCTCATGGTTAAAAAGGATGCAAAACCAAGGTTGATTAGATGGGTGCTTTTGTTGCAGGAGTTCTAGTTTGAGGTAAAAAATATAAAGGGGACAGAAAACCAGGTTGTTGATCATTTTTCCAGATTAGAAGAGGAAGCAATGATCAAGTTTGAGGATGGAGTTGAGATTAATGATGCCTTCCCTGATGAACAAGTATTGGCTACTTCTTATGATCTTATCCCTTGGTTCACAAATTTTTCTAATTACTTGGCAAGTGATTTGGTTCCGTTGGATTTGTCATTCCACCAAAGAAAAATAATGCATGTTTGATGTGAAGAAATTCTTTTGGGATGGGCCTTACTTGTTCCGTATTTGTGCTGATGGGATTATTCGTCGTTGTGTGCCTGAGGTAGAGATAATGAGTATACTCGAGGTGTGTCATTCATCGCCTGTTGGTGGGCACCATACTGGATTCGGACTGCTCATTAAATCTTGCAGTGTGAGTATTATTGGCCTACCATCCACCAAGATGCTCGATTTTGCCAAGTCTTATGATCGTTGTCAACGAGAAGGAGGAATTTTAAAGAAGCAAGAGCTACTATGAACCCGATATTGGTGATTGAGTTATTCGATGTCTGGGGTCTTGATTTTATGGGTCCGTTTGTGAGTTCGCATAGGATGAAGTATATTCTTGTTGCAGTTGACTATGTATCGAAATGGGTGGAAGCAATAGCGTTTTCAAATAATGAGGGAAAGAGTGTCACTGCATTCCTAAAAAAGAGTATCTTCTCCAGATTTGGTACACCTAGGGCAATTATCAGCGATGGAGGTTCTCACTTTTGTAACAAGTTGTTCAAGGCGTTCCTAGAGAAATATGGTGTTCATCATAATGTAGCCACTCTGTATCATCCGCAGTCTACTGGCAAGTTGAGGTGTCAAATAGAGAGATAAAGCATATCCTTACAAAGACTGTGAACGCCAACAGAACTGATTGGTCAAGAAGTCTTGATGATGCTCTATGTGCCTATCGCACCGCATTCAAGACTCCCATAGGTATGCCCCCTACCAACTTGTATATGGGAAGTCATGCCATTTGCATGTAAAGCTAGAGCATAAAGCAATGTGGGCGCTACATAAGTTGAATTTGGATTGGGGCGCCGCATCGAGTCAAAGTCTGAATGACATGAATGAGCTTGATGATTTTCGCCTAAAAGCATATGAAAGTTCAGCCTCGTACAAGGAGAAGATGAAGAAGTACCATGATCAAAAGATTGAAAAGCATGAATTTGTTGTCGGTGATCTGGTTCTCTTATTCAACTCAAGGTTGCGCTTGTTTCCTGGCAAGCTCAAGTCCAAGTGGACTAGGCCATTTAGAGTAACTCAAGTATTTCCATATGGAGCTGTTGAGCTCGAGAACAAGGAAGGGACGAGGTTCAAGGTAAACGGACAAAGGATAAAAGTCTACTTGGGGAAATCTTAGAGTGTACAAGAAGTGATAGAAGCAAATTATCTTGATGAAGTCTGAGTAATCAAGGTGTCTGCGTTGTGCCGCAACATTAAATCAAGTGTTGCTTGGGAGGCTACCCAAGATGTACAATCTAGCCAACTAAACGGACAAAGGATAAAAGTCTACTTGGGGAAATCTTAGAGTGTACAAGAAGTGATAGAAGCAAATTATCTTGATGAAGTCTGAGTAATCAAGGTGTCTGCGTTGTGCCGCAACATTAAATCAAGTGTTGCTTGGGAGGCTACCCAAGATGTACAATCTAGCCAACTATAGGAGTTTCTTTTCGATATATGAGTTTTCTTTTTTCTTTTTGATTTTGTATCTCTTAAGATAGGTGTTTATTTTCTGTTTAGTGTTGGCTAGATATAGAATAGGGTCCGTGTCTAAAAAAGTGTCCAAAAAATGTAAAAAGAAAGTCATAATGGTTTCTATGTGTGCAGGGACAAAAATGCAATATCTGTAGAAAATAGTTGTGTAGTGGTCTACGGGCCCCATCAACGGTCCATTGGTCAATCCACAGACTGTAGATGGCGTCCGTAGATCCCAGGTAAGTCTTATAATTTTTACTAAGTGTCAGAGTAACCTACGGACCCGATCAATGGACCCTAGGTTGACTCACGGACCGTTGACGGGGTCTCAGGGGTCCAAGTTAGGGTTTCTGCCTGACCCGACCTAGATCCCAATTAATATAATCCTTCATTTTTTAAACCATTTCCCACTTCTATTTCCCCCCCCCCCCAAACCATTTGTAACCGTCCAATTACCCCATTAATCTATAAATATACACCCCAAATCAATCCCAACTGATTCCATTCAAATTCCCAATCCCATATCTTCCATTTTCTCTCCCAAATCATTCCATCATCTCCATTTTCTCTCCAAAAGCTTGCAAGGTCTGGGTTCGGTGTCCACGTTGGAGCTTGTGCACTCGATTACATACTCACCAATGTTTGATTACTTGTAAGGTAAACCGATTTCTCTCAAACTTTGAATAATTCATTGTTTTAATTGAAGTCACAACGATGAACTTAACCTTGGGTTGTTAAATTACTTGTTAAAATGTTGAGTTTTAGTTTAGAAACACCCTTGGAATGACGGTAAGTGAGTGTGTAATTAATATAAATCGAATAAATAGGTTAATCGGTCTAATTGGAAGTTTTGACTTAGGGTTGTTAAATGTTTATGTGTTGAATGTGGAAAATTGCATGATCACAACCCTAAGGTTGATAAACTGCCGATAAAATATGTTGAAATGCATGTTTAGGCTTAATTTGATGTTTTGTTGAAATTTTGCATTGACTGTGAGTTGAAGTGTTATGCCTGGCACAGAACTGATCTACGAACCCAACCCATGGACCGTAGGTGGGGTCCGTGGAACAATAGCACACAAACATTGGGTGAAGTTAGGAACCACGGTGTGGACTACGGCGCCCGTCCTTTAATCGATAGACCATTCTGCACATCCGTGGTTCGAGTACTAGAACTCAACAAATTCACCACTTGACCTACGGAGGTGACCCATAGGCAGTCATTCCATCGACGGACCGTAGGTACCCACCGTGGGTCACAAGTTTAGCTACTGCCTGGATTTTTTTGAGTTTTTGTCTGGATCTAAATCTTGTTTTAAAATTATTCCACGAGTCTTATTGCCTTGTATTGGTACTAACTAAGTTTCAATAGGTACCATGGCTCCTAAACAAGCATCAGTGTACGCCAAAAAGGGCAAATCCAAGTCCATCGCTGCTTTCCGACGCCTGCTTGATGAGGACAACGATATAGAGTATATCCCACCTACCACAAGGGTCTCCCCCACTGCCCCCCACACTACTAGGCGATCCCAGCAGGTTATTTCTACGAGTGACGAGGTCGAGTCACTGTCGCCCAGTCTGAGGAGGGGGCCACACATTTAGGAGAGTCGCAGTCCGGCTGTGAGACTAGCAGCAATCCCGGTTCTTCATCTAATGCAGATAGCCCAGGAGACATCCCGGTACCTCCCAAATCTGAGTATGCCCCTAATGTTGCTAAGGGGAACAGATGGTGCATGGAAGGCCAATACCAATTATATGAAAATGGCACCATGCTCAATGAACACCGGAAGATGGACGGGACCGTGACTGAGGAGCACAGGTTTTTACAAGCAGCCTTCACACCGTACCCGAGGCCTAGGGAACTACAGTGAGGAGATGACTCGGGAGTTTTATGTTTCCTATGCAACCACAGTCCGCAATTCCATATCCAAGAGGGCTAAGCCACTGGCCCAATCATCACTTCAGTCCATATTGGTGCGGAATTTCCCGGTTGACATCTCAAAGGCCACCATTCATCATTTTATTTACGGCCCAGCCATACTCTGTCAATTAGTATAGCAGAGTATGACTACATCATAGGGATCGTACATAGTGAGGCATTTCAAAGGGATGTCGAGCAGAGGGAGACGCTTTTGAGGTGGATGGCCTGGCACATAGCTGAGGAGGGCGAGGGCACCGAATAGGTGAGGAACATGACATTACCTATCAGAAAGGAAACTCTGAGCTTCACAGTGAAGTTCTTCTAGCTTGTGGTTTGTACTAGACTGTCCTCTACTCAGGCGGACAATGTTGTCACTTGGGACTGGGCCGTGATGATTGCTGCTATTATGGCAGGTTTGGAGCTTGATTTTTCCTGCATCTTTACTGCCTAGATCTACGAGAGGGCCTTCCGGACCACCACCACTCTGCCCTTCCCGTGTCTAATATTCCATCTCTACAGGGATGCTTCAGTGCCTATTTGGTATTATGACGGATTGCTCGAGGCGACCAAGAAGGTGGACATCGGCCTCATTCGAGATGATGCTAATATTGCTGCACCACGGAGGGAGCCATAGGTTGATGTACCGCCCTTGCGTGCTGACCTTGTTGCTGATGTGGAGGAGATCCAGACTGATGACACTACTATGCCAACCCCTACAACAGATGCCTAGGCTCCACCCTCTACAGCCACTAGTCAGGCCCCGAGCTCATCCCAAGCCACTCATTCTTCAGGGCCCACTGTCGTTCCTCTAGCCAGAGTCCAGAAGTTGGAGACCCAGATGGGTACCTTGTTGTAGCATATGAGGTCGTGGATGCAGCGCGCTATTGAGGAGTCTAAGGCTAGGATAAAGCAAATAGTAGATCGGAAGATTCAGGTCATTCATAAGAACTTAGATGCATTTGAGTTGCGCGTGTTGGAGAGGCATGCCCCTGCTATTAATATCACCACTTTCCAAACTGAGTTGGCTAGCCTCCGTGCTAATGTTGATTCCCTCCTAGCCCCTATTGAGACTGTCCCGGAGAACGCACCGGTGGATAAGGTGGACGATATGGTATTGACTGCCCTTTTTGGTGACTCTATGCCACCACCCGACCCTTCCGTGCTTTTGGGAAGAGCCATCGCTCTGATCATACTTCTGACACTGAGAAGGCTCGAAGATTGAGGAAGAAGGAGCACTAGCAATTGGAGACATCCCAGAGGGAGTCGATCATTGATGAGGAGAAGAGGCAACAGTGGGCCCGTGAGGTTGATGTTAGCCCTTCAGGTTCGAGGAGCATTGCTGATGGTGTTCCTATTATTGGTGAGGGTGCTATAGATGGAGTCCCTAGTGTTGATCCAATGGGTTCTGGAAAATCGGACCCACCCGTTTCTTGATGGGTCTTCGGTGCATTTGCACCACAGGTTTGCTTCACCCTACACTTTACTTTTTATTTTGTGCATTGAGGGAAATTGCACCTTATTTTGTTGGGGGTGGATAAATGGATTGTGGGTGATAGGGTGAAGTCTGAGTAACCCAACTCATAATCCTCCCTTGGGGTTTTCCTGCCTATGTTCTTGTCACGCCCCAAACTCGAGGGGCGCAACTAGTTTCTAATGCCAAAACTTAGGCCCGAGCCGACCCTGCTGAACCATTTGCTACTAGCGCATGGCAGCCACACGCAATCAAGAAAACAAACAAGTATATCTCGATTATAAACTAAGCCATCGGCCGGCAAGGCCCCTATCAACTGATCTATAAAAGAAACAGCTACTCCCAGGAGATCATATAAATAAATAGCCAACTAGCACAGAAGTTCTGATTGGGCCGTCGAGGCCACCATGATATCTATACCAAAACTAAAAGCAGGTATATATTAATACAATACATCAAACAGCTCACAAGCTTCAGCAAACTAACAACATAGACCAGTATGGCCATAACGTAGCTATACACCCCACACACCAGTCTGCAAGCCTCTAAAAGGAGTAAAGATTAGCGGGACAGGGCCCCAGCCTACCCATAAAGATATATACAACAAAAGGTAACAAACCTCCCAAGTTTGGCAGCTCCGGAGGAAAGGGGCTAGCCAATCGGATAAAAGTCAATCTGCTGCTGAGGAGGTCTACTCGGTCATCTGTCAGGACCTGCATGCATGAATGCAGCTCCCCCAAGGCAATAGGGCGTCAGTACAAAATAATGTACAAAGTATGAAAGGCAATAGACTAAGAAGAGGTATCCTGATATACTGGAATAATCTGATAAATAAACGAAGGATAAAATAAGTGTACTGACCTACTCCTAAATCTAAACTTATCAAAAATAATAAAAACAACAAACCTAACCCAATCCCCCCATAAGCTCGGCAGGTACAAACAGCACACAAGACCACCTACTCAGGCCCCCATAAGCCCGAAAGGTGCCAATCAGCCTATATACCCCCTATCGGTAGTCCCCTAGCCCGGTAGGCAATCACATAGCCCTCTTAGGCATTAATATAGCCCCGTAGGCAGCACAGAGCTCTCTTAGGCATCAACATAGCTTATAGACAACTCATAGCCCTTTTAGGTAACAACATGACCCTGTAGGAAGCACATAGCCTTCTTAGGCGTCAATATTGCCCTGTAGGCAACCTATAGCCCTTTTAGGCATTCATATAGCCTTATAGGTAGAACATAGCCCTTCTAGGCATAAATCACATTCCTGCAGCTAACCACAATAGCCCCAGGGGCAACAATAACAATCCAGTCGCTAAAAGCAAGCAATTTAGTTATAAGCAACCTATACAAATAGCCTCTAATTCGTGTCCAACATAGGGACGCTACTAACTGACTAAGAATCCCAACAAGGGAGGATTATATCAACTCAAGCAGCCAACAATCAACAATAATGGCTACAAGTGTAACAAGGATAACAACCCAATTACATTGCTCCTAAGCTTAAAGGAAAGCATGTCGTAAGTATGGAATAGCCTTAACATACCTTTCCAATTAACGTTCGAAAGACCGTAGTTCCTTCACAAAAGTTGTTCCATATGTCCTAAGCTTCGCAAACATTATATATACACAGCTGGTACGCACCTATAAACAGTTCATAATTAATCTTAAATTGGCAGATTTGCCATATTGCCCCCAACTTGTCGAAACGTTCATAGAAATTCATAAAAACAACCATAAAAGGGTCGCGAGATGATTACCTTAGTTAACCAAGTGTAAACCTTGAAGAAACACCAAAAACTACAAATTTATATATTCAAAAACCAGCTCCAAACGTAGCTAATAGAAGGGGAAAATGATTGCCATGTGTAGGGATTACGTTTCTAGGCACGGGGGCAATGTTTAATGGTAGAAATCGTCAAAACTAACCTTCAGCATGCTAGAACTCCATAGGAGCCTTCTCTTAAGCTTTATCTCTGGTTTGGTACTGAAATGAAATGTTTCCATGGCTTAAAACGTTATATAAGCCAACATACCATATTTTTGACCCGACCCGAATTCTGCACCAACAGTCCCTAGTAAACCCTCATAACTTTTTACTCTAATGTCAATTTGATATTGGGTTTTGTGCGTTGAAAACTAGACTCGTAGGCCTTCAATTTAATGGGTAATAGGCCTTCTAACTCTTTATATATTGGGAGAAAACATCCAAGACATTTGACCCAAATTTTAGAGAAATCTTTAAAACGAAACTTACGATAACTTTCGCCAACTTTTATTTTTCCACTTACTTAACTTCAAAACTTGAGATACAACCCTTGAACACTTAAAATATGACATACCACATCATTTTTAATTTATTACTCACCCTCCTTGTCTTTCCACGAAGATACGAGTTAATTTAGACGTTTTGAAAGGTCGGGGTATTACAGTTCTTTTGCCCGAAGGGACTGTTTTAATTTTATGTTGAACCGACATGTTTAGGATTGTAAGTGTAGAAGTAAGTTGAAATGAAAGCATGAAGACATAAAGAGCATTAAATTGATACCTATCCAAAAAATTTGAAATGTGCTAGATCTATAACCTGAATAAGTTGAATGTGTTGGATTTTTATATGACATGATAAGGAACCGGTATGATAGCATGACTTAAGCTAAAACTTGAACGGGGTAATTCAATAATCTGATAATGAAACAATGTGCCAAGTGTGTGTGCGAAAAGTTTGAATGTTCATACAGTATGTGCCAATCTAGAACTTACCCCGTTGGTCCTGCAAAGATAATCTAGGCTAGAAGTTGGGAGATGATCATAGGCCCTTGTTCAAATAACTCCACTCAAGCCTAAAATGATTCAACCAAATGAAATAAATGCTCCCTTTGATCCAAATGTTTGAGCCTAATGTAGACCACTTCTTTAAATACACCTAATTCCCCTTCCCTAAAATATTGTTTGGCCCCGGTCCTTCCTTTGACATGTGCACCTTAACTTAGGCCAAAAGCCTAAGTTGACGGTGGCTAATTCAAAAGTTACCTTAATCTTGGGCCTGGTCCGACATCGGATATTGTGCACCTCAACTCATGCAAAATACATAAGTTGAGGGTGGCTATGAAAAAAGAAACCGAAATAAAAAGGGTATGAAAAGAGTTTTGTATAGAAGAAAGAAAAAGAAAAGAAAGAAAAAAAAGATGTGACTGAAGTCAAAAGAAACAAAAAGATGAATGACAAAAGTGTTGAGAGAAACAAAGAAAGATGAAGTAAAAGAAAGAGAAGAAAGTGAAAAATAAAAGCGATAAAGTCAAAAGTCACATCGATGTTGAAGAGAGTCGAAGGAAAGAGCAGAAAATAAAAAGATGTCAAGAATTGGTTGAGAAAAGAGGTAAAAATCCAATGTAATGTCAAGGAGGACAGAAAAGTCACTAAAAAGTACCCAAATGTACACTACATGACCCTGAGCCTACGTTACAAGCTAAGAAAGTCCTATAGTGATCCAAATGACTAGTTTGGAGAATCTATGCAGTGAAAATAAGGGAACTAACTGTACTTGAAGTCACTTCTGAGTATGAGTGTTGAATGAATCCTTAAATTTGAAATTCATATCTATTGTGTGAAAAAATGATTTTCTTTTGAAGTGAGGGCACTAGTTACATGGTTGGAGAGTTGGTACCTTGGTGATTGTAAAAAGTGTATGTTATGGCGTCTATTGGTCGATCTATGTCATGTTTTGATCCGCATGAGTTAGCTTGTTGAGTCTAGATGAAAAGATTTGCACTAATGTGAGGGAATTGATTGAGAAAGCCATGTGATTGCTGGAGTTTGTATGTTTTCTTCTACATAAGTGTCGTTTAGAGTTTTAGTGTGTCGCTTGAGGACAAAAAACAAGTTCAAGTTGAGGGTGTTGATATACCGTGACTTTACGATATTTTTGATGCATTTCACTTAAAGTTTGTGTGGGTATTGGGATAGTTGGTTATTAGAAATAATGTTTTGTGTGTAATTCTTACAGGAAATAGGCTTGGATGAGGTTGATGAAGGTGCGAGCTGAAAATTGCAGAAGTGGCCATCGATAGAGCAAATCACTGACCATAGGTGGGTAAGCATAGGTGGAAGATCAGGGAAGTCTGACCAAGGGTGGAACCACGAAGGCAGCGACGGACCATAGGTCGACCCACGGGTCATCCTACACATCCGTCGTTGAGGATCTGGGATTTGAAAGTTCCAGTACCTGATTATTTTTTACAAGTGTTGAACCACGGAAGGGGACCTATGGACCGTAGGTCGACCCACGGTCTATAGGTCGAGGCATCAATTGAAACCGTGTCTGAGCAGTTTATTTCCTTATTTTGTTTCCTATTTAAGTTAGGATTTGTTTTCTATATATAGGAGTTGTAATCCTCGTTTCTGGGGGTTAGACATTATTGTAAACTTCTAGTTTTTGTTCTTTGGGAATTAATTGGCAAACTCTTAGCAATTAAATTTCCGAATTTCATTTCATACAATTTTTCACTTTGAATTTCAATTCAAGATTTCGAGGTTCATCTATTCTAACGGTAAGTTTATGAATTCTTTCAACTTAATTATGAATTGTGAACTCTCAAGCATGAGTGCTAAATTCAAAACTAGGGTTGTGGGAACCATGACCAATTAACAAAGTATGAATAATAATTAAGTGATTCTTGAATAGTGTTTATGCATGTATTGTTAATCATTTCGCTTAGAAGTGTTTTT
The DNA here is from genome assembly GCF_000226075.1 of Solanum tuberosum. NCBI lineage: Eukaryota > Viridiplantae > Streptophyta > Magnoliopsida > Solanales > Solanaceae > Solanum > Solanum tuberosum. The sequence goes on from NW_006238929.1 coordinate 485,582, forward strand.
AATGGTTGCAAACGTTAGAACTCGTCTCGTTCCTACTTGCCGGACCAAGGAGGTAGTGAATGAGAAAAGGTTAAACAACAAAGATTTAGTGGATGTTATCTAATAGTTTGATGTCAATTGGAGTGAGGGTGAAAACTAAACTACATTGATATGACGACTAATCTGGGGTAAAGGTCAGGGTTAGTAAAACACACACCCGTAGACTGACCAAGTTGCATGGTGAAATTCCCTATTTGGAGGACTAATCACTTAGGGATACCTAACCTACCAACTTTTCATGTTAAACACTAGGAAAGGATTACTATTATTAGGATTACTACGTTAAAAGCTTGTGGGGAACACATATACCCTAGTTTCCTCCTCATATTGATAACTCAAAGTTTGAATTTTGTTTACTTGTTACTTAAGCGTTCAAATCTGTTACATACTTAAAAAATCCCCCTTATTTACTTTCCTCGGAAATAATTTGACTAAACGGATATAATTATTAGTTAAGTTTAAGTCTGAACCATATTCCTTGTGGTGTCAACCCCAACCTACAAGTTGGGTTCTTTACTTGATAACGATCGCTTATACTTATTTAGGGAGGTGTAATTTGAGCGTATCATTGAGCATTATCAAAAATGGCACCGCTACCGGAAAATGGTGTTTAGAATTCTTTTTATTGAAGTTTAGTGGTGAACTGATTTTGTTGTAGTTGAATCAACTTATTTGTGTTCTTTGTTGGCTGCTCTAAAACATATGAAGAGATGAGTGTAAACGGGAGCAATGCTAGCCAACTTAGGAACAATGACGACATCGGTAATTCGCACGATGTCAATGAAGATCAACTGGGAAGTGCGGGTGCTATTCGATTGCCTCCGACTATGGGCAATGCAGTATTTCAAGTGACCAGCACTATGTTGCAGCTGTTGCAAATGAAGGAATTCTTTGGAGGTTTTGCTCATGAAGACCCTCATGACCACATACGAAACTTTGTGGATGTGTGTAGGCCATTTTATTTCAAGAACATCACTCATGAGTCGGTCCGACTTCGTTTGTTTCCCTTCTCTCTAATGGGGGAGGCAAAGAAGTGGTTGACCGATTTACCAAGAGAATCAATTACTTCTTGGGAGGAGCTCACTGATGTGTTTTATGTAAGGTTTTTCCCTCCCTTGAAGATGGTGAAGTTGAGGGATAATATTCAGAACTTTAAGCGAGTGGATGGTGAACCTATTCATAAGATATGGTTGAGGTTTCAGAAGTTGCTGCTCCAATGTCCAACTCACGGACTACCGAACAATGTGTTGGTACAAAACTTCTACTGAAACCTCGACTCAGTCAACAATGGTGTAGCAGACCAGCTCATTCGAGGAGGAATCATGAAATAACCATTTGACATATCATCTACTATTCTTAATGAAATGAGGAATTAATCGAGCTTGGTATACTAGGGAAGATCAAGTGTCTCCTTTGAACTTCAGGATGGAAAATGAGCAATTGGAAAAGAACTAAGAGCGAGATGAAAACATAGCCAAGATGATGACCCAAATGGACCTACTGACGAAACATGTCATAGGAAGTGGTTCCAAGGTTGTGAATGCAGTTGGAGTTAGTGGATTGAATCTTGATGAAGCACACTTTGAGGCCATGTACAATGAAAAAGTACATTTCTTGGCAAATCAGGCAGGTGGTTCTCGTCCGAACTATCCAAGGCCGGGAAGAAATCAAGGTTGGAACATGGATCGCGATGATGGTTAGAGATACCGAGATAGGGAATGGCGTGATCGTGGTACGAATTAAAGAGAGCGAGATGGCGATAAAGAAAGATGTGTACCAACCCCCTGAGCGTCAAAAGCCAAAAGAGACAATGGCTGACCCTAATAATTTCTGCACCGAAGATATGTTTGCTCGCATTCTCAACAAAGTGCAAGGATCAGACAAGGTGCTAAAGGAAATGAAAGATGATGTCTCTTCTCAAAACCAAATAGTTACTTCACATTCTATATCTATTAAGCAGGAAACACAGATGGGTCAAATCTCAACTAATTTAAATCCAAGCCCAAAAAGAGGTTTACCGAGTGATACCATGGTTGACCCAAAGAATGAAGCTTGAAAACGTGTCTTCGTCGTGCCATGACGTTAAATAAGGAGCTTCTTGGGAGGCTACCCAAGTTTTAGTTTTTATATTTCTTATTTGAATAACGGTTGTTAGATGTGCAGGTTGAAAATTTAAAATTTGGGAAAAAGGGGCAAATGGGCAAACTCAGGTACCATTCGGCAAATCGCCGAGAGGGTTGGCAAGCCCGATATAGATCGCCTGTTTGACCAACCAAAGGGTTGGAGTTCTGGTAACTACGGTGGTCAAAAGTACCATTCGGTGAATCACTGAATGGGTCGGCGACATAAGTGGATACCACCGACAGGGGCGCAAACTGAAGGGTTAAAAAGGATTCAAATTGTTTTAAATTCAAAATTCCCTTTTATTTTTCCTTTTTCGACTCTTGCACTCTTACATTTACAATTTAGATTATATTTTACTTGATATTTTTGCGTGGGTATCATTGGTTGGTGGAAATTTTCTTTTGCCCTCATATTTGCTCGCATGAATTTTTCGTGTCTGTCTATTTTGAGGTTGGTGTCCCGAACTTGATTAAATTTCTAGCCATTTGCTATGCATGCTCGTATTATTGTTAGATCTATTACATGATCTTGTGAATTTGGTCAATTTTGAATTGTGAGCTACTGTATTATCGTGTTAAATTTTGTGTTTAGCCCCTATATTTTAAATTTCGTGTTTAAAGTGCTTAAAATTATGTTGTGTGGTTGTAGTATGTTAAGTCTAGTGTGGGTGAAGTCTGAATAACCCGAATTGTATCGATCAACTGATTTTGCCCAATGATAGAGCGGGTGACATTATTCTTAAGGGCAAAAGACGTTGATTGGTCAATTTTTTATAAAATGGGGGAAGTCTGAGTACCCCGGGGTTGGTAGTGATATGGACTAGGTGTTAATTGCATAGAATAGGGCTTTAATTTTGTTCTCGTAGGCTGCGTATTGAAAATTAGAAGTCGGGGTAGAAATCAGGCACAAGAGGCTGTTCGGCGAGCTTAGTCATTTCGCCATTTCGCCCTGATATTTTAGCTTTTAGCCTATGTAACATTCGGCGATATGCATGTGCTCGCTGAATGCCCTTTTTAATCACCCATTGTTAACCCAATTTTATTAAAATTCATTTTGTTAGATTCGGCGAGCTACCCTTTATTTTGCCGATCAAGTTCGGCGACTTGCCGATTGACCCTGGACCTCGCCGACTTGTGTTGATTTTAGTTCATTTTGGTTTTGTAACTTTCGGCGAGCCCTTTAGGGATCACCGAGTGAGCTCGATGACTCACCAAGATGGTCGGTGAATTTTTCCGTAAAGTTTTAAAAAATGATAATTCGCTGACCTATTTCTAATACATTTGTTCGATATGTGGTGTTTTGCAGATATGGCCAGACCTAAAGTCCCCGGGAGGAACCAACCACCCCGAAAGAGAGAACGTGGAGTGGTTATTTCTGAGGAGGTTGCCCATCCACGATCAACACGACCTAGACTTCCTCTAACTGGGGAAGGACACAGATAAAGGGAAGGTCCTGCGAAGCCGAGTCCGGCTAATTCCAGCTCCGACTACATGGGCATCAACGACACCCACCTCACCACTTCAGAATCGGATCGTGAGGACAATTTGGGGCCTAGATCGCCGGCATTTGCATCAGAGCCAGAGGATGACCAAACTCTTCAGCAAAGACGAGTTGAGTTGCGCTCCAAAGCACTACATGATCCAGCCAAACTTCCGGTCACTCCAACACCTCATCAACCTCCAGCACAGACTACTGAGCAGGCACAATCAGTGCCCCCGGTACAGGCACCTCCACCTCGTTCGATGAATAGATTGGAAGCTGCCAGATTGCGCACCATTTTGGAAGAGAAGAGGTTGTCCACTGATGGGGTAGTGGGCAGATATCCAGATGTGTGGGACACCATTAGGTTCCACAAATTCGAGTGATTCACACAGCCTCGAGGCTCATACATACCTTCTTGGGTTGGGGAATTCTACACTGAGTATGGGAAGCAGGTCCCAAAGGGCAATAAGAAAGCCAGCTCGTTTACACCTGTTAACTATGTGGTAGTCTGAGGAAAGAGAGTGAAGTGCAGCAGTTCGTACATTAATGAGGTATTGGGGTACACCGTCAATATAAAACACTTCTTGGCGGATAAAATTCAGAAAAAGACCCTAGAAGACCTTAAGTGGTGGCTGGCCCCTTTGATTTCCGACATTACACCGCAGTGGATTGAGTCAGGGGTCCATATTGAGAAGAAGGACTCGAATGTGGCTGCGTGGTATTGGTTCAAATTCATTTAGCAGCACACTGATGCCTTCCCAGAATGAGTCCATACTCCGGCATTTGAAGGCAGCTTTGCGGGGTTCTATTATTGACTGAGATAGATTGAATCTCGAGTTGATCCTTGAGCAGAAGATGGAATTGAGGGCCAAGCAGAGCCATACATCTCTCCCTTTCTCGGTGTTGTTCATGGAGTTGTGTCGGCGTGCTCGAGTGCCCTTCGTGGCGAAGACAGATGTGGAAGTGACTCTCACTTCCTCTACTGACATCTGGAGGATTGAGGCCAAGTACACCAGGGACGAGATTGAGCGGAGGAGAGCAGTGCTAGTGGACACATCCCCGGCTGTCGATGTAGATATGATAGAGGGAGATACATATCTTCCCACTCAGGCTGATGATCCTTCAGGTACCCCTAGTACTACTATTATTGCTTCATCTTCGTCTGCTACTACCACTACAGCTGTTGTTGCCACCTCCCACCCCATATTGACACAGGCGATGCTCTACAAGATGGGCTATCTAGCACAATCTGCTGATGTACGTGCTTCATGGGTCGAGGCAGCTGTCCCCGGACTGATTGAGCGGGCCATTGTTGTTGCCCTAGCTCCTATCCGAGCTGAGTTGCAAGAGAACTAGGAGTTGATCACCGCACATGGCCTAGCCTTGGACGCCCTCACGGTGCGACTTGAGGCATGTGAGCAGGGAGGTCACCAGTTCGCTGATGTTACGGCTTTGAGAGCCGATGTTGCTGGATTGAGGGGTGACGTGGATGAGCTCAAATCCACAGATCTGTCTATGTTGTTAGGCACTGTGGATCTTCTCGAAGTTCTAAGTACAGAGATGCCAATTATTTCTGAAATCCCTCCGGCTAATACGATCGGAGATGCTGCTATAGTTGATTATGATGTTGAGTCGGACTCTCCTGATACTGATGAGGATAAGCATGGGACCCGTGATGAGGCTATGTATGATGATCTTGTAGATCTAGAGGGTGCGATGGTGTAGACGGCCTTCTCTTCGAGACACCTCGATGATTGGCTCCAGTGGAGTAGAGGTTATTTTTTGTGATGAGCCGGGCACTGATGCCCAGATTGAGAGAACCCCAGATGTGCAGCGTTCACCTCAAGCTTAGCCTGACAGGGGGATCTTGACTCTCTTTTTGTTTTACTTTTGAGACAGTTATTTTATTTTGCATTGAGGACAATGCTAGGTTTTGTTTGGCAGGGTGAGGTTCATACCTATCCCCTTGGGTTGTATCTATCTTGTTTTGGATGCTTATGTTTGTCACTGTTGTTTTATGGTTTTAATGTGAAAGTTGGTTTTCTATGAGAATTAAAATTCGCCTTTATTTTTGTGTTTGTGAATGTGGTTGTTCTCTTGCATATTTGAGTATCAGTTGTGATCAATACCGATGACTTGAATAGTGCTATTGATTGAACGATATGTTTGTGCAATTCCAATGAGACAAATGAAAAAAATTAAATTTGAAAAAATTTCCAAAAACATTTTTATAATAAAAAAAAAATTGACACGGATGGACTAGGTGGAGGGAGGGTAGGGGTGGCGTAAAAAATGAAAATCTTTTAAATTTGAAATATTTCCCAAAAATATTTTTTTCCTTAAAAAAAATTGGGTGGCGGGTAGGGAGGTAGGGGTAGGGCGTGGCATAAAAATGAAAAAAATTTAAATTTGAAATATTTTTCAAAAACAATTTTAAAAAAAATAAATTGACAGGGATGGCAT
>NW_006238929.1:491885-544324 GCF_000226075.1 Solanum tuberosum
GGGGATAGCCGAGTAGCGATAAATATATATTTGAAATTGAAAAAATAACAAAATTTTAAAAAAATCATATTTTTTGAGAAAATATATCTTTTTTTTTAAAATGAGGAAAATATATCTTTTTAAAAAGAAAAACTTGAGGAATTTTATTTTTTTTGAGGAAATACATATTTAAAAAAAAAAAAATTGGAAGGAAAGTCATTTTCCTTAAATTTGAGGAAAATGAGTTGATTTGGAAAATATTTCCAAACATTTAAGCCAACCAAAGAAATTGAAAAACATTTTGAACCATAGATTAACTCTACACTTGTCATCTCTAATAATACAAAAATATCAGTGCCAATATTATTTTATAATAAATAATCTTGAACCACTTTTGCAATGTTTTCTAATCTTCAGTTACTTGTGTAACGTCCTGTAATCACTCATGATTTGACTTCCATTCTTTTTTTATGAATTGTTCTTCATTGTTTAACACATTAATCCTACCTAAATACATTAGAAAATTGCATCTCTTTCCCCATAAAAAAATGTTGACTTTATTTCTAATTTAGTTTGATTTCTTTTCTTGATTTGACTCAAATTTATTAATTTGATGTTGTCCTACTTTCAATTTCTTCTATAAGTTTCAAACATTTAAAAATATATAAAAGGTAGAATTAGTTCATTAATAGTAGATATGCCCTTATTAATTAGGTAATTTAATTCATGTTTTACAAAATTGACTAAATAGGAGTTGAATTAAAGAGTTCATTGCTTAATAATTTAAGGTGTTGATCGATGTGCTTTTCTCTTTTCCACAATAAATAAAAGAAATTAAAAGTTAGAATTAGCTTAGGAGTAGATATGATGTTATTAATTCTATAATTCATGTTCTACCACCTATAAAATAGCATGAGGTTCAGCAACAATTTGAAATAGTTGAGATTAATTTTAGAGAATAAAATGAGGGAGAAAGGCATTTTGATATTGGTTTTAACCATACTTTTAGTTGGGCGCATATTAGGTAGGCAATTGGCAGAGAGTGATGAACTAACAAATGGAGTGAAAACAATGTCTAGTCAAAAGAATGGTGGTGTACCATTAATTAGAGGACTTGGACTAGGATATGGTGGTCTTCCCGGTATACCTTTACTCGGAGGAGTACCTGACAACATTATGGGTATACCTTCAATAGGAGGAGTACCTGACAACATTCTGGGTATACCTTCAATCGGAGGACTACCTGGCAACATTCCGGGCATACCTTCGATAGGAGGACTACCTGGCAACATTCCGGGCATACCTTCAATAGGAGGAGTACCTGGCAACATTCCGGGCATACCTTCGATAGGAGGACTACCTGGCAACATTCCGGGCATACCTTCGATAGGAGGACTACCTGGCAACATTCCGGGCATACCTTCGATAGGAGGACTACCTGGCAACATTCCGGGCATACCTTCGATAGGAGGACTACCTGGCAACATTCCGGGCATACCTTCAATAGGAGGAGTACCTGGCAGCATTCCGGGCATACCTTCAACAGGAGGAGTACCTGGCAGCATTCCGGGCATACCTTCAACAGGAGGAGTACCTGGCAGCATTCCGGGCATACCTTCAACAGGAGGAGTACCTGGCAGCATTCCGGGCATACCTTCAACAGGAGGAGTACCTGGCAGCATTCCGGGCATACCTTCAACAGGAGGAGTACCTGGCAGCATTCCGGGCATACCTTCAACAGGAGGAGTACCTGGCAGCATTCCGGGCATACCTTCAACAGGAGGAGTACCTGGCAGCATTCCGGGCATACCTTCAACAGGAGGAGTACCTGGCAGCATTCCGGGCATACCTTCAACAGGAGGAGTACCTGGCAGCATTCCGGGCATACCTTCAACAGGAGGAGTACCTGGCAGCATTCCGGGCATACCTTCAACAGGAGGAGTACCTGGCAGCATTCCGGGCATACCTTCAACAGGAGGAGTACCTGGCAGCATTCCGGGCATACCTTCAACAGGAGAAGTACCTGGCAGCATTCCAGGCATACCTTCAACAGGAGGAGTACCTGGCAGCATTCCGGGCATACCTTCAACAGGAGAAGTACCTGGCAGCATTCCAGGCATACCTTCAACAGGAGGAGTACCTGGCAGCATTCCGGGCATACCTTCAACAGGAGGAGTACCTGGCAGCATTCCGGGCATACCTTCAACAGGAGGAGTACCTGGCAGCATTCCGGGCATACCTTCAACAGGAGGAGTACCTGGCAGCATTCCGGGCATACCTTCAACAGGAGAAGTACCTGGCAGCATTCCAGGCATACCTTCAACAGGAGGAGTACCTGGCAGCATTCCGGGCATACCTTCAACAGGAGAAGTACCTGGCAGCATTCCAGGCATACCTTCAACAGGAGGAGTACCTGGCATTATTCCGGGCATACCTTCAATAGGAGGACCTGACATCATTCCGGGCATACCTTCAATAGGAGGAGTACCTGGCAGCATTTCGGGCCTGCCTTCAATAGGAGGAGTACCTGGCAGCATTCTGGGCATACCTTCAATAGGAGGAGTACCTGGCAGCATTCCGGGCGTACCTTCAATAGGAGGAGTACCTGGTAGCATTCCGGGCGTACCTTCAATAGGAGGAGTACCTAGCAGCATTCCGGGTGTACCTTCAATAGGAGGAGTACCAGGTCAAGGACCGGGTGATGTCCCCGTTGGACCTTCGGTAGGTGGAGACACTGGACCTGCATATGGTGGTATTCCTTATATACCTTTAACTGGGATACCTGGACTTGGATATGGTGGTCTTCCAGGAATACCTTTGTTAGGAGGACCTGGCAATATTCCAGGTATACCTTTGATAGGAGGTGTACCTAGTATTGTTCCTGGAATAATACCTGTAGGAGGAGGTGGAGGAGTGGGAGGAGGAATAGGAGGAGGACTAGGAGGAGGAACTGGGGGAGGAATAGTCGGAGGTATTGGAGGTGGTGTTGGAAATGCAATAAACGTATTGCCGGAAGGCAATGTTGCTGCTGCTGGTGGTGGTGGTGGAGGAGGGTTTGGAATTGGTGGACAAGGCATAGGCGGAGGATTTGGAAGAGGTGGTGGTTCTTCTCTAAAATAATAAACGCTATTAATATGTATCAATTTTGAAGTAGAACTCGTATTTTGAATTATAATTAATATGTTCTTCTTCAAAATGCATGGCGTATTTACATTTATGTTTCTTTGAATTTACTTTCTAGATACATTAAAAGACAACTTATGTGTGAATCAAGTGCTTTTGTTTGATATTCATTTATATCATTATTTAATTTATTCAACTAATTCTAGGTGATAATTTTGTGCTTAGATGTTATTTTATGATCAAATGAGCTCCAGCTACTAACTAAATTACTTTTCCTCGATTGAATGAAATTAAATACCCTCTCCATTTAGTAGCGTTATTTGAGTGGGCACTATATTTTGAAAAAAGAATGTTTTTTAAAACTTATTTTTTAAGAAAGTATTTGACATTATGTGGTAATAAATAATCACATCAAAAGTAATATAGATTTTTAAAATAAAGTATTTCTAAATATATTAAGTAAAAATCAATATGAATGTGGGGGACCTGTCCCAACCATATAACAGTTGTATAGTTTTTGATTTTAGTATAGATTTCTTAAACACTATGATGATGTTCATATTGTACACACTTATCACACTAATCATTTTATCAGTTAGGCTAGGTAAGAATCATAACAATCAGACTACGCCTTATCAAAATGCAATCAAAGGCTTTATAAATCCAATAACTTATAGACTCGAGTTGAAATCATTGTGGGATAAAGGGGCACATTAATTAAAATAGAAATAAATGGTAGAAAGAGTTGGCTTGCCTTTATAGTCAGAGAAATGATTAATCAACCTTCTAGTAATGCCAATCCCACACAAAATTCTCGTAACACTAATGGTGGTAATAATGCTACTAATACTAATAATGGGATGAAGCTCCACTCTATAGTTTGACTCACAAAGAGACATCTGAGGCTTCTGATGTTGTGGTCTGATGTCTTCCAAACTACATAATTTTTAGGGCAATAAAGCAGTCAATTTCAAAATACAGCAACCCAACTAGATTGAGGTTGAATCCCATAGAGATCATACTAGAGTTCTCTATAATTTTTTATTAAAATTCGAATTAGTTATAACTACTTGGATTATTATCAAAAATAAAGACAAACTAGGCTTACGATTCTAGAGCTGAACTCAAAGAAATACTTTACTATGAACTCACTCAGGTGTCTTCACTGCGCAAATCTGACGAATCTATAAGTCTATTAAAGCCTCCTAGAACAATTAAGAGAATATCACCCTAAGTCTTTGTCGGTACTTGAGGTGTTTAATTAATTTGTTCATTCATCAAAAGTCTTAGGTTAACTATCCTCTCTCGAGCTCAAATTATTAGACAGTGAATGGTAGCACCAAATCTTTGTTAATGATTTTTTCCAAGTCTTAATTTGTTTTGTCAAGAGAATTGGAATAGGGGAAAGGATCAAAAATACCCCTCAACTTTGTTTTATTGGTTGACTATACCTTTACCGTTAAAACAAAGTTATTTTTACCCCTACTGTTACTAATTTCATCATTTGTACCCCTCAATTGATGAAAATTCCTAAATCGACCCAAATTAACTCGTTTTCAATTGAAATTGCCCAATTATCTATTTTAACCCAAACCCGACCCAACTAACTTAACCCAAACCTATTTCACCTCCATCTCAAAACACCCATTATCTTCTCCCAAAACCCATCTCCTATGAGAACCCAAATCGCAAGAACTCAATGGATTGTAGACAAGTTGTGCTCTTTCCTCTAGAGTTACATATTTATGTTAGCTAGCAATTTAGAATTTTCAATGTGAGGGGATATGATCAGTCGGGTATGGTGATCCCCTTAAAAGCATGTATGTGTATGTAATTGCAAAGTCTTATGACGACTTAACATTGGGAGTTGTAATTTGTCTATTTCCACAGTTCAAGAGTCCAATTTAACTTGCGTTTTTTGCAGGCGTAATTATGAGGCATGGGTTTATTTATGATATGTGTCATGTTGGGAGAGTGAAATTTCCTCTAGGCATATTTGATTACTATTGGGTGTATCTTCTTCATCTCTCATTCTGTTAAAGTAAGAAAATTATGTTAAAGTAAGAAAATTGAATCGACAAGCTGATGAATCCACGAGAATATATGATGTTGCAAATGTATGAAGTTTTTATGGAGCAAAGAGATGAAAATATTTTTTTTATTCAGGAAGGAAGAAGATGAAGAAGAAATTGATTTTGGGATTTAATTTGTCATGTGTTTTGTTTGGGTTGGATTCGAATTTGGGTCAAAAAGATGAAATTGGGTAATTTCAATTGAAATTTGATAATTTTGGTCAATTTGGGGCTTTCCATCCAATTGAGGGTTACAAATAATGAAATTAGTAACGGCAGGGATAAGAATAACTTCATTTTAATGGTAAGGGCATAGTCAACCAATAAAACAAAGTTTAGGGGTATTTTTGACCCTTTTCCCATTGGAGTACAAGCTAGTTCTTAATGTTTGCAACTAAAAAAAGGCAATCTCTATGAAAGAAATTTAGTACACAATGATCATACCTCCATTAGAAGATATTTATTTTAAAATAATTTATTATCTTCATTCCTACTCTAAGCTCCATAATTTTTTTTATTCAGGGAGGAAGAAGATGAAGAAGAAATTGATTTTGGGATTTAATTTGTCATGAGTTTTGTTTGGGTTGGATTCGAATTTGGGTCAAAAAGATGAATTGGGTAATTTCAATTGAAATTGGATCATTTTGGTCAATTTGGGGCTTTCCATCCAATTGAGGGGTACAAATAAACGGCAAGGGTAAGAATAACTTCATTTTAACGATAAGAGTATAGTCAACCAATAAAACAAAGTTGAGGGGTATTTTTGACCCTTTTCCCTTTGGAATACGAGCTAGTTCTTAATGTTTGCAACTAAAAAAAGGCAATCACTATGAAAGAAATTTAGTACACAATGATCATACCTCCATTAGAAGATATTTATTTTAAAATAATTTATTATCTTCATTCCTACTCTAAGCTCCTTAATCCAAGTTATGTGTTTAGCTACTCATAATTAGCGGTAAACAATAACTATAATAATTAAAACTACTATAGAACAAGAATATAAGAGAAAGTAAACAAAACATTTGATTAATGTAGCTCTTTCAAGAGAATCATGCTCGTACAATAATCTATTAAAACTTTAAGTAAACCCTATAAAAACTAAGAACAATGAATCTTCTATTTTATGAGTAAGTACTAACTATATCTAACAATATGTAACCCTAGGTAATTTGTACGTTTGATGCTTTTTTGGTCCATAATATATTTCTCTTAATTGAAATGGTCCTTAATGTATAACTAAAGGTGCTCATTTTGATCATTTACTCTAAATCTAGAAGATTTATCAACCATTATTGTCTTCTTTCTTAGCTACAAAGAAAGATCTCATGGAAAGAGAAAATAATAATGTTAGGCTTTGTTAGAGAAAATAATCAATTTCATTAGAGAAAGTAGAAAAAGATTATGTTAGATTTCATGGAGTTTTTTCTTTGAAGCAAACAAAAAATATAAGAATGGTGAATTTTGTAAGCCATGTGGGGTCCATAGTTAAATTTAATATTATTTTAATAAATCTATTAGTTTTAGGGTGAAGGACCAAAATGAACACCTTTTGTTATCCATTTTGAACCCAAAAGTTTGTTTCCTGGAAGAAGATCAACCAACTCCCATGTATTGCTCAAGATTGAATAAATCTCATTATTGATAGCCTATTTCCAAAAGAATGAGTCTACAAAAACATAACTTCTTTGAATGTTTGAGGCTCATTTTCAAGAAGAAATATTACAAAATCATATGCGAAGGAAGTAGATGTTCTTTGACGTTTACTATGTCTTGAAATCTCTTTATTAAGTCCATTCACCTTTGGTTCTTCTCGAGGTCGTTGAAACTCTTTACTAAACAACTCAAGTCTAATTTTATACAGATAAATTGAAGGAAAATATTTTATTTATAAACTCAATAGTTCTATATGTTTCTGTGTATGTTTTGTGTATTGAAAATAAAAGTAACATCCCTATTTATAAAAGTGAAAAAACCAAATTAAATTAGGACTATGAACCACTCTAGCTAACAAATCCTAATTAAACATAAATAAGTAAATACCATGAATAACAAATCCTAATCAACTTAGGATTTCTACTCCAACTTTGAATTATTATTTCCAACATTCTGCTGTAATTCAAAGTTGTATACTATTGCCTTTTTCTTCTTGTTATTGTTGTTGTATTGGAGTACTTCTCTTCAATCTTTAATTGTTGTAGTACTTCTCTTAAATCTTTCAATTGTTGGGGTACTTCTCTTCAATCTTCAAAAAAAAAAATTGGTTGTGTTGGAGCACCTTCTCTCCAACTTCAAAGTGTTGGAGAACTTTCTCTCAACTCACAATATTTTTTTTCTTGGTTGTGTTGGAGCACTTTCTCTCCAATTCACGACATTTTTTCTCTTCGTTGTGTTGGAGCGCTTCTCTCCAACTTCCAAGGTTGATGCCCTTCACACCAACATCTTTTCTTTTTGTTTTTTTTTTAATATTATTTCTCTTGGTTGTGTTGGAGAACTTCTCTTCAGCTTCCAAGGTTGATGCCCTTCCCACCAATTCCTTTTCTTTTTGGATTTTTTCCTTCTCTCCAACACAACCAAGTGTTGGAGCATTTTCTCTTCAACTCACGACCTTTTTTCTCTTGGTTGTGTTGGAGCACTTCTCTCCAACTTCCAAGGTTGATGCCCTTCACACCAACATCTTTTCTTTTTGTTTTTTTTTTAATATTATTTCTCTTGGTTGTGTTGGAGAACTTCTCTTCAGCTTCCAAGGTTGATGCCCTTCCCACCAATTCCTTTTCTTTTTGGATTTTTTCCTTCTCTCCAACACAACCAAGTGTTGGAGCATTTTCTCTTCAACTCACGACCTTTTTTCTCTTGGTTGTGTTGGAGCACTTCTCTCCAACTTCCAAGGTTGATGTCCTTCTCACCAACGCCTTTTCTTTTTGGTTTTTCCGATATTTTTTCTATTGGTTGTGTTGGAGCACTTCTCTCCAACTTCCAAGGTTGATGGCCTTCCCACCAACGCCTTTTCTTTTTGGTGTTGGAGCACTCTATCTCCAACTGTCGTTGATGCCCTTTCCACCAATTCTTTTTCTTTTTGTGTTTTTTTTTTAATTTTATTTTTGGTGTTGGAGTACTCTCTCTCCACTTTTCGTTGATGCCCTTCCCATCAACTCTTTTTGTTTTTGTTTTTGTTTTTCTACTTTCTCTAACTTTTAATTTAGTAGAGTTTCTTCCTCTTGTGCATGGTTGCACTTCTTGAAATCTGCAATATTTTTGTAAGTCTTTCCTACTAGCATGTTCTTTTCATGTATATATTATTCGTCCAGCTTTTGTCAACATGATCATGTAACAACCCGAAATTTTTTAAGTTAGGACTCGAACCATTCTTCATTTACTTGTAGGTTCATATTGGGTGATTCATAAATTACCCATATGTGTAAAGGTAAATTCTTTAGTGTGGAATGATTTGGATATGAATTAAGGTCACTAAAAACTCCTAGCACAAAGTTGAGTTGAAAGTTTCCTTACCGATTAAGTTTTGATGTAAAAGTTTACTTGGGTCAACTTCAAATAATCATATCTCCTAGAATATAAAGATATACGTGGCCCATAACCTATTAAATTAAAGGTATTTGAATCGTCTTTCCAACGCCACTAGTTTCGCTTCAATTCAAGTTTTGAGCAAGAAGTTATGGCCTTTTTAGTAACCGGATACAGTGCAGTGACGAATTAGCCGACGAGAAAATATTAAAAAGGGTCGCTTTTGTCTTTTTACCTCTAAGAAAATCATAAACGAATTTCTTGACTAATTAAAGACCCAAAACAATCAGATTTTTATCTTTTAATTCATCATTCTCATCTCTCTCAAACCCTAAAACAAAACCCTAAGGAAAAATCAAAGTAGAAGACTTCATTCAAGATTCTTTCAATCTTTTTCAAGATTCTTCTTCAATGTAAGTCCTTCTCCAAGAATTTCATTCTTTCCAACTCAAATTCCTCCATACAATTATGAATCACTAATGAAAATCATAATTCTTGGTCATAGAGATTTCAAGAAACTAATTCAAGAATCTCAAGAAAGGTATTCTTGATCGTTTACCTTCAAGCTACGGTTTCAAGGCTTCTACTCAAATTCTTTTTCAAGATTCTTCAAGAACCTTGTTCTTCCAGGTATTTAAGGCTATCATAGTGTTGGACTAGTTCGTCCTCACGCCCTACATCTACTTTCAAATCAGTAAAAGAATAATCTAGAATTCTACCCCTAGATTTGAGTATTCTTGAGATTAGTTGATTTTGAGTTCTTGAGTTCCTGATCCTTTTTTGAAATTCTATTCCTAATTATTGAATTGCTATATGTTATGTATTATGATTCTTGAGTTGATTTTGTTCATGTCTATAATTCAACATATATCCTATTTTGAGTTATAAATCTTGAAAAGTTTTTCAAAGCCAACACTTGAGTTTTAAACTGAATTTTTTTGAGGAAGTAAAGATGAGCTTTGAGATAGAGTTGTATTCATGAGTTTCACTTGAGGTGAGTCGTTCATGTCCATAATTCCGCATGAACCCTACAAATTTAGTTATAAGTCTTGAGAGTCTTTGAAAGCCAATCATTGTGTTTCAAACTAGTTTTGAGAAAAAAGTTAAAGGTTCTACTTCATTAAGACTTAAGAGTTTCTAATGCTATTTTATTCATATACATAGATACCTATGTTAATTATTAGACTTGAAAGATAAGTTCATAAGTGCATGTTTTCAAGAAGGTAAACACGTCTCATGTTTTGAAAAGTATTTCAAGTAATGTAAGAAGTCCATTCTTTGTAATGGGTGAATTGAACACAAAGTTATATTAATGATTTTGGGAGTAGTATCGAGCACCGAGTTGGGTTAGAGTCTTTTATAACTCAAAAGTCCCATAAAACTACGTAGCCAGAGTAGGATAAGATAGCATTGATTCTTCATGCGACTCCTCACCGCCTTTGAGAAGGCATATAGTTGGATCCATAGTCACGATATAATCCTATACCCCAGCAAGGTATAGGATGAGCCCTTGCAACATGTGGCGGGAAGTTATACCATTGCTAGACTCATAGTAATGGTTGTCGGTTAGAGAAACTCCCCACAAGTAAAGTAAATTATTTTCATGTTACTTTCATTGTATATTTTATTGTAAAGCTTAAATGATTTTCACTTCATGTTCATGTATTGATTCAGTTGAGTTGCTTCCGGTCATTCAATTCAGTTACTTGTTTAATCAACCATATTACATACTTGTACATTTTATGTACTGATGTCATTTGACCTGCATCCTTGATGTAGATATAGGTGGTCATGATTATCAACAGGCGCTTCGTTGAGATCACTCTATACTCCAGTTAGCTTTGGTGAACCTCCTTGTATTCCAGAGGTCTTCACATTTACTTTCCAGTTAGTAATTTTGAGGTGTCGTGGGTCTTGTCCCGACATCATTCCTTAATAGTAGAGGCTTCATAGATATACACTTTTAGAGAGTCTTTTAGTTTCTGATATTTTATTTAAAACTTATGTTTCATACTAAGTATATTCAGTAAAGTTTTGAGATTCAATAAACTGTTTTTAAATAGTTCTTTCAATTTGATGCTTATATATGCTCAAGTTAGTCTTCCGCTTGTAGTCAGCCATAATGAAGGTTCGCTTAAGGACCAGTAATGGTTCTAAAGTGCCGGCCACGTCCAGGGTGTAGGCTCGGGTCGTGACAGATCATTAGCCAGATGGGCATCATATATAGGTCATAGCCGCCCGCCGGCAGCGGAAACTCTTTGATCTTCTATGAGGATCGTAAAAGCTCTGATACCAATTTGAAGGAAAATATTTTATTTATAAACTCAAAAGTTCTATATGTTTCTGTGTATGTTCTGTGTATTGAAAATAATCCTAATTAAACATAAATAACAAATCCTAATCAACTTAGGATTCCTACTCCAACTTTAAATTATTATTTCCAACATAGATGTATTCAAAGAATCAATATTATCTGATTCAATTACCGTATTGCCATGAATATCTGAATGTTCAAACTTATGAACCAAAAATCGACACACTTTACTGTTTGTAACATATTCAATGATTCACTACAGCTAAATAATGGCACCTTAAAATTTGTTGAATCTCGAACTCACTCAACAGGAGTAAATCACACATGAATTTTTACAAAAAGGAGGATTTTTAACTTTAAAAATGTAGTACTTGATGTGTACTACCTAGCATGTTAATATCTGATGAAATATTAGATATTTATAGCTATCAAAAACTGCTTAAAAAAAGATGCAATAGTTCAAAAAACACAATACCAATTCGTATCGGTGTTGCATTGGCGACCATTGATGTAAAATTGTATATCGCCCTTCAAACACCGTTTCAAACCAGTGCACTGAAGAGATGTGTCGTTTCAACCAGCGTTGGATCGGTTAAACGTCGATGTATAATTGTACAACACACTTAAAAAATCGGTACAAATCAATGTGTTGAAGGGATACATATCTTCAACCAGTGTTTCACCAATGCAAAAAAGTGTTTCTCACATGTGAGAAAAGATATAGGGGCAATTGTTTTTACTCAAAAATAATCTTTTGATGGATCATTTTTCAAAGCCAAAATCGAACTCAAATTCAAATCGGAAACCGAGTCGAACGAGTGACTCAAATGTAACTATATTAGATCTTATTCATAACAAGTAATGCAAAATATTTGATTGAAAATAATCACATAAATATCATTACATAATACAAATGAAAATATAACAAGTTATATATTTAAACAATTTAGGAGAGTACAATTTATGCCTTTCCAATTAATATAAGAAGGTAATTCAACTTTCCAAGGTGTATAAATGTAGAATTCCGAAATCAATTTATTTAGGTATGAAAAGCACATGCATGTGGAGGTGATAAAAGTGAAACAGAAAATATGATAGAACCTTATCTTCACGATAGAATAAAAAGCGTGAGATAGACGAGCAAATTGCAAAACAGGCAACTGGAGCATGTGCTTTATGAAGTACCACGCTCCTAAATTACGCGTGAGGGTCATCTCTAACAAATACTCGTACAGAAATTTGGTACAACACCAACTAACATTAACAGGACCCAAGTTTCCTTTAACACAGAGAGAGGATTTTTCATTACTCTCTCCAAACAAACCCTTCAACCCCCCTCTCTCTCTCTCTCTCTCTTCTTCGATAACCCTAAATTTTTCTCTCCTTTTTTCTTACTCACAGCAGGTACTTTCTTCAGATTTTCTCATGTTTTTAAAAAAAATATATTTGTTTTCTTATTTGTTGTTTGCTGAATGTGTTTGCTTCCAGATCTGTTACTCAAGTTCGTGTTTGTTGATTATTTTTGTGAAATTTTGTTTCTCTTTGCTGGGTAGTATATCTATTTTGGGTATTAATATATTCTTGTTAGTGATGAGGTGTTTTGACTGTTACGAATTGGTTGCTGGTTATCTTTGGTTTGTTTCCTTGCTGAGTATGGGCAATGTGAAGAACTAGGACACTAATAATTTCCAAATGCTCATTGCGTGTGTGAATGATTTTAGTATTTCTTGTTGGGATAGCTGATTTTTCCATTAGCACCATGTTAGTGTTGCATGTTCTAGTTTCAGCACTGATGCATGTGCTGATTTAGTAAAAGTCTCAGACACATTTGGTGTTATTGAGAGAAAGGTCTCTTTCGGTGGTTAGTGTAGCTTTAATTTTCTTATTTGTTCTTTTTTATTAATAAAAGAGGCAGGAGGGAGCAAAGTGAGGTAAGAGAAAGTGCAGTTAGTTTTACCATGACTAGAATAATATCATTAGATGTGAGAGGTAAAGAACTTGACAAAAGGATGGTGATTAAGGGAGGTCGTGAAAGGATGATTTTTCTCCTGTGCTTTCTAAAAGATAATAAAGGACCAAGTAACAGATGCAAAAGTTCGAAGAGTGTGGACTAACAAATAGGTAGGGTGGACCAATCTTGAATCCAAAAGGGTAGCAGGGGAAATCTTTGTGGTTTGGGACATTGGGGTTTAAATAGGTAAGTATACATTCTCTAAGAAAGGAAAGAGAATCAAAATACATAATTACAGGAGTAAATCAAGCTATACTATATTTACAAGATCATATTCTATCATATCTATGAGAATCTTACAATTCTTTTTAATGTGATTTAATATTTCCTCTGTTTTAATTTATGTGTCTTAGTTTGACTAGGAGTAGGCACGGAGTTTAATAATGTAATTTGTCAATTTTGTGGTTTTAAACTAGGATGCATATAACATTTTTAAAATATCCTTTGAATTTTGTGGTCTTAAATATGTCATGTCATTTCCATAAGGGAGTGTCATTAAGGGTGAAGTAGGAATATTGAAATTAAAAGCTCACTAAACATAGAAATGTGCCATTCTTTTTTAAACAAACTAAGTAGGAGACTTCAAACAAAAGTAAGGCACAAACGGAGGGAGTAATGTTTTGTGTTTGGTATGGTTGTATGTAAATGACTATGTAGTGTCACGTGTGTTTGTGTTTCTGTTGAAATTTTGGTTAACTTAAATGTTTTGTCAAAATTTTTATTGTGGAATTTGAATTGCCTGTTCCTAAGATGCTGGACACAAGGATAATCGATATTTTAAGAAATTATTTCTCTCATTTTAGAGACCTAAACTGCAGAGATGTATCACTTATGAAACTTAACATCTTATTGTCATAGGGAGGGGTTGCTGCTACATCCTTATTTGGCTATCATTGATGGATTTATAAAGGTGAAAATCTCCACTTAATCTCATGGCCTGGGAATTATATCTTACCACCTAAGCATGAGAAATTGCATTAGCATAGAGTTGTATTTTGTTTTGGGATCGGTAGATTGCTTGTTTAAATCCTTTCCAGACCTCCATGGTATTTGAGTATAATAGAATAGTCATAATGATTCTTGTATTTACTCTTCAATTCTTGGTTCCCTTTTTTTGTGGCAGGATATGTATATATATATACCAATTCTTGGCCCTAGGCTCGCAATCTTAGCCATGGGAAGATGGGAAACTAGGTCTTCTGGCCTTCATCCAATTTAACTTCCTATTGTGATTTTTTTCCCCACACATTTCACGGTGGTTAACTCTATATGTTTCAGTGTGAATTTTTTAGTCTTATGGTTTTCAATATGATTAAACTTTTTGCTATTGGTGTAGTTCGGAATATATAAATGATCCTGTAGCAATTGTAGACATCTTAGGATCCTTGTAAGATGAGATAGGACCTAGAGATAGGTTTTCTTTTTTTTGGGTTACTGAGCCTACTCAGTTGTATGTAGCTCTGTGATGTAAATTTTTGGGATCCTAGCATTAGTGCTGAAGGTTTATATACAAATTTGTTACCTTTGTCAAAAAGAAGAAGCTCTATAACACTAAATTGAGGATGAAGCTCGTAAAATCCATGTATGTTATAGTAGTTGTTTTCTCTGATATCTGAGGTTACTGTCCTTAATAAAAAAGTGAACCATGGTGCATAACATTAAGAAATGATGCTCAATAAATTAAGGGATTTGTTACAGTATACAAAGATAAGTATAGTTAATTGAAACTGACTTTCCTACTTATGTTTTTGTTTTTTATGAAGTACATTTTGTAGATGGCATGAAGAATATCCAGAAATTACAAAAAGAGTTAACGAAGAAAATATTAAGTCAGCTTAATACAAAAGAGATTAGACCAGAACTAGGGAGCGACAAAAGCCCAAAAATTGATTTATGCGTATTCTTGATATCATCTACGAAATGTACTTAATAAAAAACAAAAACATAAGTAGGAAAGTCAATTTCAATTAACTATACTTATCTTTATATGCTCTAACAAATCGAAAACTAGGTGTCCGTCATGAGAAACACGTAGGGAATATAATTTAATTTTTTTTTGGATTCACATCAATATCTTAATGGAACATTGTAATCCCACTTATGTCAAAGTATGCACTTGTTTTTTTTTGTCTAAATCACATATGATGTGTGATGCCATCATAAATCCAATGCTTAATTTCAAGAAGTCAATTTCCTTCAATTTTCCATCAACTTGTTATTATTAATTTTAATTAACAACTATATTACGAAAATGCTATAGGGGACATATTAGATCTAATTGGATCATGAATGTGAAATCAGGTCCTGCACAGATTATAATATGGATAAAATTATATCAAGTGTGTTAAGTTATCCAACATTGGTTGTGAGATGTGGAATTAGCCTATTTATATTGTTTAAGTAATCTTCACTTTGCTAACTAGCTTTTGGGTTTGAGTTGCGCTCAAGATCCATTTCTTATCTTGGTATCAAAGTCAGACTCATCCCAATTCTTGGTTTACCTAATGTTGGCCCCCCATAATATGTTGTCCACTCTCCAGTTGATAGGTTTGGGCGTGTGACAAGGGGGGAGAAGTGTGTTAATTTGTCCCACATTGGTTGTGGGATGACCTTTGTCGCTTTATAAGGTTTTGGGCAATCCTCAACTCATGGTCTAGATTTTGAATTGAGCTAAGTCCAAGATTCATTTCTTTATCATAGAGTAAGGAAGCATGAAACTATGGCTTAGACACTTTATAGGCTTATGCTATTGTTGTAGGCACAAATATGTGTGCCGTGGTTATCTAGAACCTAGAAATGAAGAAAGAAGAGAAAGACAACCACTTTTTATGTGGTTTGAGCTTTGAGAATAAGATAGTTTAGGAAATTGCCAATGGTATGAGATCTATTTGAATAACCAAAGCAAAGATTTATGCCTTCATCTTGAAAAGATTCTTATTAAGAAGGAAAAAGATGACATACTATGTTGTTGCTACAGAAAGAGCATTCTTCTTGGCTCTTCCTCTTTATGATCTCAGGTGAAAAGGTTTTAACTAGACTATCCCACAAATGGTAAAGAGCACCTCATCATCATAGTAAAATATTTTAAGAAATACATTTAAGATTGCAATCAAGATTAAGGTCCCCTCACAGGCCTTGGTAACCCTATCTCTCTTATGAAAAATGTTCATAATACTCGTAGGCACATTTCCCTATGTCTCTAACTAAGGTCCCCTCTCGACCTTAGTAACCCTATCTCTGGTGGACTTACTCTCAAATCATTCTCTTTAACCATATCCCTTTTGCTTTCACAGATAACAAGATCTACTTTCTTCTAGGGGGAGTATCATATGATATTATTATCTTTACATCTAAAGTGGGGACTTGGTATGATTAAATGGAATGCACAACACATCATATTTTTTTTTTTGATGACAAGGGAAACCCGCGGCCGCTATCCTTTGGGTGCGCACAGGATAAATCCCCCGCTCCTATGCAATAGCTCGACCCGCACTAGACAAGCCTGGTGCGACGAGCTCGACCTAGAAGAAGGTTGTTATAAGCAAAGAAGCGCTACTATAGATTTGCAAGAGGCTCAAGGAGGTCTTTGAAAATAGAGGAAAGACTTTCCAATCTTGGCGACGTAGGGATTTCTCAACAAGCCTTGTTTTGTCTCACTGGAGATTTTGTTTCTATTATATCTATCAAGGGCCAAGACAAGACAAAAAAAAAAAGAAAAAAAAAAAAGGGCCAAGACAATAGTAATTATTCTACCTGAAAATACATTTAATGAGAGATGGATACAATTGGTGTCAAAAATAGAAGGCTTTGTTAATAGTGACCTCGTACAAAGAGCTACTAAAGCTCAGGGAATACAAACATCACCTCATAGGGGAGGGGAGCAATAAAGAAGCATTACACAAAAACAAATGGACATAGATGAAGCTATCGATAGGGGATGATGGGGTATCTCTAAAAATTTCTTCGTAATTCAATGACAAGGATATCTTGGGCAAGTGTTTAGTTGAAAATTCAGGCGAGGACGATATCCATCTAGAAATGATGTAAGACGATGGGCTCAACAATCTTGGAATGCCAAACAGGGAGGGGGTACTCGTATATAATATGAATAGATTTCAATTCTTGTTTGAATTCGAATCTAGGGTTGTTGCAAAACATGTAGTGATGGGAGATTGGTGGAGGCAAGGAAGGCAACTATAATTGGAATGGTGGACACCAACAGAGGCCTTTTCAAATTGTACCATGTTTGACTGGTTCTGGATTCAAATAATAGGTCTTACACTTCATCTCTGGTCAAATGCCTTTAAAAAAGGTCAGTGAAAGATGCAATGGCTGGTTTGAAATTGAGGAAGAGATTGAATTGAAAAATCATTTGAGATGAGCTCATGTTCGAGTTAAAGGCCCACTGAAAAAAATTCCAGCTACGGTTGACATTGCCAATAGGAATCTCATCTTCTCGCTACCCATATGGCTTGAAGCTCCAATAAGGTATCAGAAAATAGAGAAGGTGAGTGCAATACAATTGGAGAGAGAACGTGGTGGGGTTTTTTTGTTTTGTTTTTTGAAACTGATAAGGTTGAGTTCTTCAGCATTAAGGGTATGCGGGCAACCTCCAAGAAGGGATAACTACAGATTTTCTAACAAATCTATAATCTGATCTATATCATCTATACAAAGTTGTTTATACCAAAAAAGTAGAGATACTATACAATTCCATTTAACTTTGTGGAAGGAATTGGAACCGTCTTCAAAACATCTTCCATTTCTTTCTTTCCAGACAGACCACCATACACATGATGGTATTAGCTTCCACCATCTCTTTTGACTCTTACTGCCTCCCCTCCTAATCCAGCAGCTCAACAGATCTGATGTATGTTCTGGCATTGTCCAGTTCATGCTTGTGATGTTGAGAAACAAGTTCCAAATTTGAGCAGTAAACTTACAATGCAGGAAGAGATGGTTATTTGTTTCCCCTGTCAAGTTGCACAAAAAACGTATTAGCTTCCACCATCTCTTTTGACTCTTACTGCCTCCCCTCCTAATCCAGCAGCTCAACAGATCTGATGTATGTTCTGGCATTGTCCAATTCATGCTTGCAATGTTGAGAAACAGGTTCTAAAGAGATGGTGGAGTTTTGAGGTGTCGGAGCTATGTCTACGCCTACAAAAATGGGAGGACAGGGACAGGGCATGAAAAATTTGCAGGTCGACAAAAATACATGTATTGGTGCTAAGGGTGTAGATGAAAGACATGTGATTGAGGGTACTCTTTTAAATGAGATGGCCCTAGCAGATGATGGACCCGCTATAGTAAATGAAAATAGTAAGTTAGGCCATTAAGAAGGATGGAAGGTGGGCTTTTTATGCAAGGAACAAATAAAAACCCATCAAAACATTAATAGCTAAACCCTTTGTCACAAAAATAAACTTGAACGTGGTTTTTAATCCCTGAATGGTGGTTTATTCAGCGAAAGAAGAAGTCGAAAATTGTTTGGTCAGGGAGAAGTGAGAACAACAAAGTCTATATGAACAAGGCACAATTGGGAGGACCTGATCAAAATTCATATAATGAGACAGAGACACAAGAATCAACTTATTAACTTCCGATAGAGGAGAAAGGAAGCAAAGAAACTGAGGGTCAAACAAAGGATCATATGGCGATATATGGTGACCTAATTCCCCTACCATATGTCTTGCTAACATGTGAGGAGTCTATGCTAGTAAGCGATCAAGTAATTGAAGACACTGCAACTCTTTTGGTGCATAATCATATAATCAAGATGAGGCAAGAGTTTAATTTCAAAAAAATAATATAATCAAGATGAGCCAAGAGTTTGAGGTTGCGTTCAAAGGCGGTGAAAAAGAAGCTTTTGCCTTGTTTATGGAAGTGGATCAAACAAGGGGGTGGAAAAGTAGATAACTTTAGTGGCAATGGCACATATTAAAAAGCAATTGCTCTCAAAAGAGTTCAAAAATCTGGAATTTGACATGAAATTTTGAATGGAGAGCCACAAAGAATGAAGAAACAGGGAGAGAAACACAAAAGTTGGTACATAATGAAAGTAAAAATGTTATCCTGGAATGTGGGAGCTGAACAGGGAGAACAAAAGGAACCTGGTAGGATCATTAGTACATCAGTGGGGTGTGCATATTATGTAATTGTGAGTGGATTCTATAGGAAACAGTGGGGGATTATTGTATTGTGGGATAAAAGAGCCCGAAAAGGGGAATATGTGGATAGTTGGGAATCAAACACTTACCTGTAAATTCTTTGGGAGCAATCAGGATTTATATTGGTATTTCACTACCTGTATATGCTGATTGTGAGTGAACGGAGAGAAAGGACTTATGGTGGAATTGGCAGCTTTAGGGGGTATGTGAGGGTCCTTGGATGTTTTGTGGAGACTTTAATGTGGCCAGATTTCCATCAAAGAGAATTGAATAGACTTCTCCTAGTTTGAGGAGGAAGATTTTTTTTGAAGGAATCAAGCTATGTGCTGCCAATAAATAACCTAGCCCTGACGGTTTTACAAATGGCTTTTTATCAAGGTTTCACATGCTTAAGTAGGACATGATTCTCACCCAACAAAATTTCCAGGGTCAACAATTTTTTGAGAAAAGCTTCAATGCTACTTTTATGGCTTTGATTTCTAGAAAGTAGATGCTATTGAACTTAGGGAATTTAGACCCATTAATCTGGTATGTATAAGATCATCTCAAAAGTGTTGGCTGAAAGGCTAAAAAAAGTGGACAATCTGGTTAACAAACATCAAATGGCATTCATTGAGGGGAGACAAGTTATGGATGTTGCATTGATAACCAGTGAGTGTATTGATAATAAGATGAGAGGGAAAGATCCAGGGGTCATGTGCAAATTACGCATCAAGAAAGCTATGATAATCTCAATTGGAACTTCCTTATCAGTGTGCTTAGACAGAGATGGCCTTTGGCAATAGATGGGTGAAATGGATTAAATTCTGTATAACACTACTAGGTTCTCTATACTTGTCAAAGCAAAACCAGTTGTTTTTTTTTTCAGCAGAAAGGGGACTTAGACAGTGTGATCCTGTGCCCCCTCTCCTTTTTATCACAGTTATGGAAGGTCTCAATAGCATGATGAGGATTGCTAATCACAACAGATTGCTGAAGGGATTCAGAGTACGGAATACAACAGGTAAGGTGCTGGATATTTGTCATCTTTTATATGTAGATGGCACAATTATTTTCTGTGATGTTACACTAGAAAAAATTAGTTACCTTAGAATGATAAAAGCAAATATTTGAAGCCAACACAGGTTTGAAGGTAAACCAGAGAAGAAGCAATATCTTTCTAGATAAGGAAGTATTGCATATAGGTTCTGGCAAACATTTTGGGTTGTTCATTGGAGAAAGCATCTACTATTTATCTTGGTATGCCATTGGGGTCAAAACACAAAGCTTTGGAGGTATGGGATGGAATCATTGAAAAAACAGAGAGGAAGTTAGCTCTGTGGAAGTTTTTGTCGAAAAAAAGTTAGCTCTGTGGAAGTCACTTTACCATTTTAAAAAAAAACATTAGCTCTATGGAAGTCTCGGTATCTTTCTCTGGGAGGGACTCATTTTGATAAACTCAGTGTTGAATGCTCTACCAATATATGTAATGTCTAGTTCCTATGCCAAGCAAGGGAATTGACATCCTAGATAATTGAGGAGGAATTGCTTCTGGAATGGCAATAAGGAGGGCAAGACTTTTCACTTGGTAAAGTGGCAGCAGAACAGAGCTCAAGGAGGTATGGGGATTAAGAATTTGAAGCTGCAAAATAATAGCCTACTTATGATATTGTTATGGAGATACAATGTGGAGCATCAAGCTCTCTGGAAGGAAGTAGTCCAACAAAAATTTGGCCAAGAAGGACACTGGTGTATAAAACAGGTTACAGACATATGGTGTAGGGCTGTGGAGATCTACTAGATATCTATGGCCTGATTTCAAGAGGAGTACCTGTTACCTGATAGAAAATGACAACAAGATTTTATTCTGGAAAGGCAATTGGACTGGAAATGGAATGCCACAAGAACTTTTTCCTATGTTGTTCTCTATTAGTAGCAAACCTGACTGCACAGTTGAAGAATCTTGCACCTCAAGGTTGGGACCAAACATTCAGAAGGTTGCTAAGTGAATGGGAAGTGATAGTGCGGCTGAACTACCGAGTTAGGTGAACTTGGGCACAAATATTGAGGCTGATACAATACATCGTTACCATTTTCAAAAAAAATATTGAAGCTGATACAATCAGATGGAAGCATCAAAGTGATGGAGTATTTACATTGAGCAGGCTTACTCAAGGGGAATATATGAATTGGCAGGAGTATCAAATGGAATTGTATTAGTTCATGTTTCTAGGGTAAAAAACTTACTTCTTCCGTCCCAATTTATGTAATGCAGTTTGACTGGACACTGAGTCAAAGAAATATGGGAAGACTTTGCAATGTTCCTAAATTACCCTTAAAAGAGTACACCTTTGTAGATTTCTTGCCAAATAAGTGGGACCCGATATGGGAAAATGTTGATGGTGTTATTAAATACTTGCCAAATAAAGAATTTTATTCTTTTTGAGACTGACTAAAATAGAAAGTTAGTAATATAAATTGGGACAGAGGTAGTACAGATGATGAAATACAAATACAGATAGTGAATTTCATAGGAGTTTTCTAATTAATATCACTTTGTAGCTCACTTTTTGGAGGTTGCTGTCAACATATCTCTTAATGTTGAGGAATACAAAGTTACCCGTTTTAAAAAAATTAGAGCATTCTTCTTGTTGGCTGATGCTAACTCTGTAGCTTTTGGTAACTTCAAGAGGAAGATGGTTTATGTGTCTCTATTTAAGAATCAAATGAACATTGAAATGCTAATGCACAATGAACACTGTCACTTTGTGAACGATAATCAACATGTTAGAACTATTATTTCACTTCATTACTTTTTTGGGGTGTGGGTGTTCACAATGGGGAAGTGGCTAAAAAATTATATGACCAAGGATGTGAGGGGTCATTTGGTAGCTGGTTTGAAGGTGAGTTAAGCAAGTATCAAATCGTGCATAAGTAATACCATGTTTGGTTGTTGTTTAGAAGTAAATTATTCATGTATAAAACTAATAGGCTATTTGGTTTGCAATTAAACCTGCATAACTAATACTAAGGGAATCTATGTATTATTATATGAAGGATAGAAGGTGGAATAATAATAATTGAATAACTAAACCCTGCATAAGGTATATATAGAATAATACACAGATTCTCTCATAACTAATTCCTGCATTACTAATACCCGATATAACTCTAACCAACTACCAAACAATCCCCGAGTGCTATAAGATTGTTTCTCCAATGTCCATTCTGTACCTTAATATAATAATTCTATAGACATTACAGTTTGATGACGGAAATTGTTATTCACAGAAGTTCATAGATTTCCATTTGATAAAAAACGATAATGCCTTTCAGTCATATCGAGTAATAATAGTATTTTAGAACTTTCTATAGATCTTCTCGGTTGTACTCTTTTCTTGTGACATTTATAATAGCTTCTGTCATCTTTAAATGGATTCTGCTTTTAACTCTTCATATTTCTTTAAGTTCACTCTGAAAAATTTATGCAGGATTATCATTTTTGGTAGCATTAAATAAATGATAGAATAAACTTCAACTCCCTTTTAAGTTTGCCTATTTCAAATGTCATAATTTCTGACTTCACCATGAAAAAAGGATGAAATGTCAGTTATTGGCACTCAAAACCCACTGAAATTTTATTTTCTCGACATATTTTTTCCTAAGGCATCTACAGTGGACCCTCTCATATGGAAGCTCATATATATATATGGTGCCATGGGCAGGAATGGACTTAAGTTTCTGAGATCTTTAAATGCAATAATGGAAAATCGTCCTGTATCTCTCCTTTTTCTGTATTGAGTATTTGACAGTCTGCAAGCAATTATATATGAACTTTCTTGCTCAAAAGACAGGTCAAATCATATTTTCGTTAGTGGATACAAATCCTTGTTTCATTTCTTTTGATGAGATCCACTCAGTTTTTTCATTGTGCCACAACTGTAGATTCTTTGTATGCTAACTCGTGTATTCTTTATATCCAGTTTTTGGTGTTCTTAGTGTTTCGTCCAGTGTGAAAAGCATTACAGAGAAATTCAAGAAGTTCAAAGGCACTCCAGAAATTCTTGAAATCTGGTCCAAAGGAAAGATATTTTGGAGTTTTACCAGGACAAGGAAAAGAAGCTATTGATTTTATCCTAGTGCAAAATGTCTGAGCAACTCCCAAAGTTGAGTAAAAAGCAATTGAAGACTCAAGAACAAAAAAGAGTATCTTCAAGTCCTAAGGATCATTCTTCTAGAAAGCAGCTCAGGAAAGGGGAAAACCCTCTCCGAATTCTATCAGCTACAGAGCAGTATGCTGATGTGAAATGTTCGAATTCATGGATTTGCAAAAATTCTGCATGCAGGGCAACTATTTCTATAGATGACACTTTTTGCAAGAGGTGCTCTTGTTGCATTTGTCACTTATTTGATGACAACAAGGATCCTAGTCTTTGGTTGGAGTGCACATCTGAATCTGGTCAGGGGGACTCATGTGGCCTGACTTGTCACGTTGAGTGTGCACTCCAACGTGGGAAGGTAGGAGTTGTTGATCTAGGACAACTGATGCAGCTAGATGGGAGCTATTGTTGTGCTTCTTGTGGTAAAGTTTCTGGAATTCTTGGGTAAGTTTCCTTTAGATAAGAATAACAGTTCTCACTTTTCAATGCTGATATGTTCATTCAGTATTAAGCCAAACTAAAACTATACCAAGGTGAAAGGGTGAGAATATCCTTGTTTCCTTCTTTCCTGGAACATCCTTCTTTGGATTGGACTTCTGTCTGAAATCTCTTGACCTATCCTGTCCTTGACTTGGCTCACCAAGTCTTTCCCAACCTCTTCTGATGCGCCTCTAGGAAGCTTAAGAACCATGAAAAGAACTACCCTACGCATGATTTGGAGCTGCCAGCAGTTGTATTTTCACTGGAGATTTATGTGTGTGTGTTGAGGGTAAAAATGTGTGACTCAGGAATCTACTCTGAATGCTGTCAACCTACAAAAGGAAGGTTGAAAGAGGACTTATTCCCTTGACACAAGTTTGTGCAGAGGGAGAAGTCTTGAAGCCATCTTCCTCTGAATTCTTTTATTAGCTTCCTGCTTACAAGTGTCACTTTGCAGTGGTGAAGATGTTAATTGTTTATTCTCTGTTCAATCTTGATTAGTTTTTTAAGTTCTGTTTCTGATTTCTCTGGTTGATCAGAATAATCAATAGCTATTTCTTAAGTGGAAAAGGGCCAAAAATACCCTTGAACTATAGGAAAAGGTCTAAAAATACCCTCCATCCATCTTTTGGTCTAAAAAGTACCCTTCTACTCATCTTTTTGGTCTAAAAATACCCTTCCATTCAGCTTTTTGGCTCACTTAACCCTTGAAACTAACAACCCTCTCTTTATTTTTTATTTTTTTTAAAATATTAATTATGATTCATTTTTTTATTGGATTAAATAAAAACCCCACCTTTACTAAAAAAAAAATCATAATTAATTCAATACCTCTTCCATACCCCAAAAAATATTTTAAAGAAAATCTTAATATTTGTATTTGCTGTAACTTATTTTTTTAAAAGTTTGTTTTAGATAATTAACATATTATAAAAATATTAATAATTTCACAATTATAGAGATATCATATTATTCATAAATCCTTTTTGTTCTTTTTTTTTTAATTATTCATAAATCTTAAGCTTGTTTGTCCTCCTTTAATTAAAAAAATAAAAATAAATGATAACTTAATTTTTTTACTAATGATCTTTGTGATAACTAATTTCAAAGAGAAAGTTCCCTAAAAGACTATAACTAAAGATTAACTCAATTTAGAACAAAAAAGAAGATACATGCTTGTAGCCTGTAGGGATAAAAAAAGTAGAAAAGAAGAGAAATTTATAATATGTTATGGATAAGATAATATTATTATGATTATGACATTATTAGTTTGTTTATGAAATATTAATTATTTATATTATGTTAAGAGTCTTGATTTAATTATTTAAATCTTAGCCATTTATTTTTCTTTATGATGTGTGTCTTCAATCCAAATAAGAGCTTGAGGAAAATAGAGAAAAAAAAATGGAGAGGAGCCGGATTAAAAAAAATAAAAAGCTACAACAAACACAAAAAACTACTAGATTTTAAAAAAATAAAAATAAATTTGGGTCTTGAAGATGTATATTGTTTTGACTTGGATAAATTATGGGGAAAAATATAGTTGAGATGGAGTTCTTATTTCATTCAATAAGAGAATGACACATAATAAATATTTTTTAAATATAAATAAATAAAGAGAGGGTTGTTAGTTTCAAGGGTATGAGTGAGCCAAAAAGGTGAATATAAGGGTATTTCTAGACCAAAAAGATGAGTAGAAGGATATTTTTAGACCAAAAGATGGATGAAAGGTATTTTAGACCTTTTCCTATAGTTCAGGGGCATTTTTGGCCCTTTTTCATTCTTAAGTATTAACATGCAACTCTTAAAAGACATTGTGAGTGAATTTTAGAGCGGTAAGCTGTCCTTTCAAAAAAGCTAGACATCATAAATCCTCTTCATTGTAATGATTCTGCAACTCTACCCATCCATTTTAGCCCTCCTGCATGAACGGAAGCATTAGTTATCTTCTTGTGAGTAATGCTTGTTAGTCATGTTGTGTTTCATTTTGATAAATATTGCTCCGTTATTGTATCAGTAATGGTCCTAACTCCCAGAATTGCATAAATTGGTTCTTTTTTTTTTTTTTGTAATCCACTAGTAGACTTGTTGCAAGTTGAATGTATTTTCTCTTCACCTGTTGATCTTGGTAGGTTTTGGAAGAAACAGCTTTGTGTAGCTAAGGATGCTCGCCGTGTTGATGTCCTCTGCTACAGAATATACCTGAGTTACAGGCTCCTGGATGGGACATCCAGATTTAAAGAACTTCATGAAATTATTAAAGAAGCCAAGGCAAAATTGGAGATGGAAGTTGGCCCAGTGAATGGAGTATCATCAAAGATGGCTCGAGGAATTGTTAGCAGACTTTCTATTGCCAGCGATGTTCAGTCATTGTGCTCGATTGCCATTGAGAAGGGTGATGAATGGCTGGCAACAAAGACTAGCAAACTTACTAATTCCTCAGGTACCATTTCTTATTAACTCTTCAAGGTGGTATTATCTTGCGGCAAATTGAAGCTAGAGTAATTTATTTGTAATACTTTCCTGGTGCCACTTCTTGCCAGAGGGTTCACTTCCTGCAGCGTGCAAATTCCTTTTCGAGGAGGTGACTTCATCTTCTGTTGTGATTGTATTGATAGAAGTATCTGCTGCATCCTCTGAAGATGTCAAGGGCTACAAGCTCTGGTACTGCATGGCCAGAGAAGACACTTACACAAAAGAACCTGTCTGTGTCTTTCCAAGAACTCAGAGAAGGATTTTGATTTCGAATTTGCAGCCTTGCACAGAGTATTCTTTTCGGATAGTTTCTTATACAGAGGCCAGTGATGTGGGACACTCTGAGGCAAAGTGTTTCACGAAGAGTGTTGAGATAATTCATAGGAAGTCTAATCTAGTAGCAGGACACAAAATTCAGGTCAATCAGGATACTAGAGGAAGCTCTGGCTCCAAGGAAGGCTACTACACTGGAAAAGACATTGAATTCGATTCTGGCTTCAAGGTCCGGGACCTTGGCAAAATTCTAAGACTTGCATGGGCTCAACAGCAAGGCTGTTTAGAGGGATTCACTGGACCTGCATCTACAAAATGCTGTGAGTCTTGTACTGTTAAGCCTGAACCTGTTCAGGAAGATAGGAAACCATCTACTTCTCGCCAGCTTGACTTAAATGTTGCTTCAGTACCCGATTTAAATGAAGAGTTAACCCCTTCGTCCAGAGATGAAGATAACTGCTGCACTTTAGAGCTGACTGTTGAAGCAGATGATGATGCCACCTCTCATGACAATGAGAGAAACGGTCTTGCCAGATCACATGGTAGTGGAGATTCCCAAAACTGGAACCAGGGGAAGAATGGAGATGTGTCAGCTGGTGATTCTCAGATGGAAGGTTGTCGGAAGAGAGGAGCTAGCAATAATGGTGAGACACATGACTCTGACAGCACCCTAATCAATGGTTCACCTATCCGAATTCGTACAGGAGGCTTGGATGAGAACTTTGAATATTGTGTCAAGATCATCCGCTGGCTGGAATGTCAGGGTCTGATTGAGAAGGAGTTCAGGTTAAAGTTGCTTACTTGGTTTAGCTTGCGATCAACGGAGCAAGAACGTAGGGTGGTAAATACCTTCATTCAAACGCTAATTGATGATCCAAGTAGCTTGGCTGGTCAATTGGTTGATACCTTTTCAGAAATAGTATCCAGCAAGAGGCCACGGAATGGTTTTTGTTGCAAGCTTTGGCATTAACTTATCAAGTGTCATAAACTTCTACCCAGACGACAGTAGTCTTGCAGACCATTTTGCCTGCTGTCTTTACACTCAATTTTTTCTCCATAATCTGTAGTGAATGATTCATTCGTGGACAAGCCTGTCCAACTACAAGATTTGGGTTGTTATTCATGTAGGCAGTTGTTGACTTCTCCATGGGGGAGAGAATTAGATTGAAAGAAATTCACATTTGTAGGAAACAATTGGTCTCTCATTTCTCAGCCTTCATTGCATGAGAAATTCAATTAACGACTTTTTGTACTTATTCTTGTTGCAGATATATTGATAGCAAAAAGAGATGAGTGGCTAATAGGTATTGTCTTAGGTATCACGGCTTTTTAAGAAATTATTTAGAACCATTTCTCCCTTTTCCTTTTGTATCTTCTTTTGAATTTATGAATTAATATACAAATTACTAGTTGAAAGCTTTTAGTTAAAAGGGGTCGCAAACTATAAAGAGCTATTTAGTGAATGATTAAAACTAGTTATATGATAGAACTTGCTTACATCTTCAATCTTGTCATGGGAATTGAACTTCCTTGACTCAATTTCTTTTTTCTTTTGAAGACTCAAGTGTTAAGAGGTTGACAATATCTGTAACATATCCATATCTATACTAATATTTTTAAGCAATAAATAAATAAATATCTATACTATATTTTGAAAGTATAAATTTGGATGCTGAGCATGGAAACCCCTCAAGCCACATCCAAACTTCATTCTGTATCCATCCTTGACAGAACTATAACTTTGTGAGTCTAGGAAGCAGGTAGTAATAATTAGGCTGTTATGCAAAAAGATGAGCATGACTAACGAACGTTTGGTCAGCCTTGGCCTATATTGCCACAACTCAATTCCTCGAGTCATGATAACACCTACTATACTCCACCAGAGGTAAGCCAATCCGTAACCCAGAACTACAAGCAATGGATAAAAGGGTAGAACAATTGCGGAACCAGAATTTAAACAACAAAGCAAGGTAAAAGCGGAAGCAAGCAAAAACTATATACATAAAAGATCCCTCCCAAATTATGAAAGTCACAAGTACAGAGTTGTTCTAACAAAAGAATACAAGTCCCAAAAGTAGTTCAATAGCAAGCTTGTCTCAAAATACAAAAAACTAGATATACAATATACAAAGGAGACATGCTAGTCTAGAACGTCGAGTGCTCACCCTCACCTTCGATCCACAAAAGTTGTTGCAGGCATGAACGGTCATCACTGGTAACTGGTACTAGGGCCTGCATCACGAAACAGATGCACAATGTAGCATGAGTACCAAAACAAAGGTACTTAGTAGGCATCATAGGTTGACTGAGAAAGAAAGGTAAAAGACAATATGAAAATATAGAATCTAAACACAAATAGAGGTCAAAGCAAAATTTAAGGAAAAGCACACGAGCGTACCAGAAATAAAAACTAAGTACAACTAAGCTAAACCTAACTGGACCCCCATAAGCCTAGAAGGTACACTCGTGCGCAAGTTTAAGTAAAACCCGAACGGACCTCCATAAGACCAACATGTACACAGAATAGCTAGCTAATAAGACTGAAGCATGGTGAATCCATGTCCAATAAGTGAAAACTTGCCTCTAACCACAAGTACCCAATGAAAAGGGCCGCCTAGCAAGCTAGTAAACTCCTACGGACTTCAGCTGCCTAGCTAGCAAGAGTTAACCCAAGGGAGTCAATAATACCAAACCTCTTACCCTAAGTAACCAATCAAGGCCACCCAGCCAACCAGTAAAATCTCAGGGCATCAACCGCCTAGCTAGCAGAGTAAACCCGGGAGGGGGGGGGGTGTCGCCTCCAAAAGAGGATCTCATCAACACCAACAACAATAACACTATTGAACGACGTCCACTCGCAAGCAACCCGCAACAACGCTCCAAGCTCGAACCAACTCCAATCTCAAGTTGTCCAGTGAAGCGCCAAGCTTCAAATATCGTAACGGGGGCGTAGAAAGAGAGAGAGAGGGCAAAAGGTCGCCAAAGTAGGGACACCGCATAAAATAAGGCTCATTTTATCAGAGTTAAGTCTGCTACACTAACATACAAGGAACTAAGTCATCCAAATCGATGCCGGAGAAGAAACAAGGCCTAGACACTATAAATGTCGCGAGTCTATGGAAAGAACTAGTCTAAGCCTATACTAAGGCCAAAGATGCTCAATTATACAATCACAACAACATACAAGTCAAAACACAAGATAAGGATAAACACATAACCCCAGCTAGCATGGTTCTAATCCCGAAATAATGTCAATCAAGCCTAAAACATGGTTTCTATGAAATGAAATAAGAACAACTAGGTACCCGCCCAAATTGACTCTAGTCAACATATGTTCACACATTCAAGCTCAATCTAGGAGACGGAAAGTCATAGCCTACCTTAAGGATGACCGCACGTGCTCCAAATCACATGTCCCGAGCTTTTCCTTTACGAACAACCTCAGAATGCAGCCCCGCTATTAAAAATAGGATCACAATGTTAATACGATCGTTTAGACACCAAAACCATATAAAACAAAGACGGATCAATTTTGGAATCAAACGGAAATCATGGGACCAATGCCAGAACTTCTGGATCGACTCAGTCAAAAGGTCTTAAATAGTACCCCAAACTTGTGTTCCAAAATGGAACACAATTCGGACCTCGAAACAACAAGAACAAACAACATGCGACAATTTCACCATTAAAGACAACAACTAAGCTAAGGTACCCTACAATTGCACGAATTTACCTCAAATGAGAGACGCCTAACACTTTTTTATCACACCACTGCATAGACCCAAGCTCCACAAATACACCGGACTTCGAATTGCTGCAATTGAAGCTCTAAAGAGGGATGAATCTCTAAAACTCAAGCGACCACTTATGTCACTTAAGTGACTGGCCTGCAAGAGGTGTGCCTTGCTTCCACGAGCCCATGGTCGCTAAAGCGAGGCTAGCTAAAACAACATTAGGGTCGCGAAAGAACCATGGCCTGGACTGCTAAGCTCTCTTAAGCGATCCCTTGGACGTAAAGCGATATCCGCTTAAACAATGATAGAGCTGCTAAAGCGGCTTCCACCTAGTTGGCCTAGCTTGCTAAAACGGAGCCTTGGATGCTAAAGCGAAGGTCGCTTAAACGAGCCCAAGGTCGTAAAAGCGAGTGACACTAACATTAGGTACCAACAAAAATCAGCTTAGTTTTGTTCGGAACCCCGTACACACAAAAGAGATATACAACCCAATCAAATTCGACATTTTCAGACTCAAAGGAGTAGTCAACTTCTATACAAGGTTGTCTTGACAAAAAAGTGGGTCCCACACCCAAACTCCAGTTTAAGCCAAAATCCACAAAGGGGCTCAGAATTTGCCTGGGAGCCTCGAGATCCGCACGGAGGGTTGTTCTTGACCAAACTCAGCATTTCGGAGCTAACCCCGCTAGTGAAATTCTTAGCCAGGAATGTTTACCAAAAATCTAGAGAGAAAGATCCAAGTGCAAATATTGTGTCAAGCTGATCCAGGTATAGCAAGATAGTTCTCGTCTTCTTCTTCTACCTACTTTCCTTTATAGCACTTTTAGCCTTGAAAAGATATTCAATGTTGACCAAGGTCAAACTTAGGCCATAACTTGAAAGTAAAAACACCTAATCGCACAAAGTCGCACGAAAGCCTTGGGAGTCATGCTGACCATTTTACTAGCCTAAAATAACCCTTTCAGAGATGATGGAATCGTCAGAATTGGATTCTGAGGTCATTTTCCCAAAATTTTGATCGAAAATGACCGTTCAAGGTTTAAAATCTCCAAAACACAGAAATTCGCATAAAACCCAAAGGAACGACCAGGTGACCAAACTGTTAATCCCAGCAAGTCATAAATGACTTGGGATCGCTATACGAAGTCTCTAACGACGAACAAAAGGCATTAACACATAAATAAACTAGAGGGTCATTACAACATCCACTACTAAAAGGACTTTCATTCGCGAAAGTAAGAGTCAAGAAGTACCTGAAGGCTCAAACAAGCCAGGAAACTACTCTCACATCACATGCTCGGTCTTTCAGGTAGCTTGCTCAACTAGACGATTCCTCCAATAGATCTTCATGATAGGAAGACTCTCAAACGCAACCGTCGCACATCTTTGGCTAGAATATCGTTTGATCTCGTTTCTTCTCCTTTGTTGGGTTTTGTTTTTTCTTCGGAAGGGTGACACTTTTCTACGTCGGAGTTGCATTCGTCTTGGGCGGCAGAGTTTGAGTTAAAATATTAAAACTTGGAGGCTCTATTTCAACATTAGATACATCCTCTACAAATCTCATACTCTTTCTAGGTGTATGGTGAACTTTTTTATTCTTTGGCATGTTTGTTTATAACCGAACCTTTTGATTCTTCACAATGTGTACAAGATTTGTGGAGGCTTTCATTTGAATGGATAAGAAGAACAATGAAGAAGTTGAGAGAGAAAGAGTGATGACCGCGGGGAGAAAGAGAAGTGTGGGTATGTGGGAGTAGGGATGGAGGGTGACGTGTGATAAGTTAAGAAAATCCCTTGAAAGGTGTAATTGATAATTATCAATTGATTCTCTCCCATTAATGTTATTTCTCTGACCTATTAATTATAATAACATTATATAATTACTTAATAAAATGTACTTAATTAATTAAAAAAATTAAAATTGATATGTTAATTCTTGTAATTAAAACTTTATAAGTAGTAATTAAAAAAAATATAGATATAAAGGCTGTAACATTAACCCTTTAATAGATGTATGGTGATTTTTTCATTTGTAAATCTAAATCAAACAAATCAAAATGAATTGAGTTAATATCATTCATTTTATTGAAGCTATCAATCTCATTAAAACACATACTAGTACTACTTCAGGTCCATTTAAAATTTCATTTTAACCAAACAAATTTAATTTAAAAAGAGGTGCGTCTTTAGAGATCTAGAAGTAATAAATATTTTTTAAAAAAATTTGTCGTTGTTTTAATAAATTATATCATTTCAAAAAATAATTATATAAGTAATTTCCTACAAGGTCCCTCAACCATTCTTATTCAATTTTATGAGATATAAAAGATTAATTCAATTATATAATCTTTATGACTGATGTACTAACTATTATTTTTTAAAAATAAATGTGAAATAATATTTAAAAGGAAAAACAACATAAATGGGCCATAAAATTCAAAATAATTACAAACAAGTTCATACCCAAACCTAAAGTTATTCCTGAAATACTCATTCTTTCATAAATAATTACATCTCATACCACCCCATTCATTATGGCTGATAATTTTCGCTTAACTGATACTCAGTATCATATATTGTACTGATATCATTAAAGCTGATAATTTCACTTAACTAATACTAAATCAGTCTCTCTCTCTCTCTCTCTCTCTCTATATATATATATATATATATACTTGTTCAGAACTTACTCATTAGTCAATGATACTATAAGACCATCTCCAACCCCACTCTATTTTACTCTCCAAATATAGAGAATGGAGAGTAAAATAGAGAATGGGCTCTCCAACCATCCTCCATTTCACTCTTTATTCTCCATATATAGAGAGTTGAATAGTAGTTCTCCAAATTTGGAGAACTACTATTCACACTCTCTATTTCACTTTTTTTATTATTTTATTATTATTTCTATTATTAAGTAATTAACATATTATGTTTCATAGAAGGCTAGAATTAAATCTCTAATATTCGTAATTATTTTTAAGTGTAATATAATATTTTAAAAATATATATTATTTAATATATACTACTTTCATTCCAAATTAATAATATTTCATTTTTTTAATTTTTTTTGTTAATTTAATATAATTTGATTTTATTATTAATTTTCACTATAAAGAATGCACAATTTTAAATGGTCTACAATTGTTCAAACTATTCGTAATACACGTTCTCAAAAGAAGAAATATTTGGCGATGAAACAAGAACCGTGTCGAAAAGATGTTGAACGTGCATTCAGAGGTTTGCAATCACGTTTTGTAATTATTGTAGGACAATCACATTTTTGGAGAAAGGAAGTGCTACATGATATAATGACTACATGTATTATATTGCACAACATGATAATCGAGGATGAACGTGATCTTAATGCACCAATTCAAGATGTCGTAGAGGCTCCAACTGCAACGACAAAAATGGTGGTAGATGAAAATCTTCGATTTGAACAATTTTTAGCGAGACATAAAAAAATTAATGACAAAAATGCTCATTTTGAACTCCATAATGTGTTAGTAGAGCATTTATGGGAGCAA
This sequence comes from Solanum tuberosum, assembly GCF_000226075.1. Classification (NCBI taxonomy): domain Eukaryota; kingdom Viridiplantae; phylum Streptophyta; class Magnoliopsida; order Solanales; family Solanaceae; genus Solanum; species Solanum tuberosum. Next base: position 525,708 of record NW_006238929.1, read on the forward strand.
CATAATAGTCTTGAAAGCTGAGTATTTCTGTAATGTTTATGTAATTATATTTCATTAATGATTTCACTTTTATTTGAATTGTCCATTAATTTGTATATTAGATAATATTTGCTTCCAGTTTATGTTATTTAGAAATTTAGAATAAAATATAATTTTATATTTTAAAAAATGATTTTTTTTATATCACATGAAAATTATATAAAAGTGATTATTTGAAAAAAAGAAAGAATGGATTTATATTATGAAATAAGAATGAAATAGAAATAATAATATAATATTGAGGAGAGAGAGTATGTGGTAATATACTCTTATAGTATCATTGACTAATGAGTAATTTTTGAATCTCTAATGTGATATTATAAGTATATACTCTTATAGTATTGACTAGTGTGATATATATATATATATATATATATATATATATATATATATATATATGTTTAATATATAAATATAAAGTGTGCCACCCAGAGAACAAAATTGGCTTGTGGTGCCACGGTAGGAGGGAAACTTTAGAAGGCTGATGTTGCGGATTCGAATCCCATTTGTACCTATTTTTTTGAGAATTTTGCTGCAGACACTTTTTAAGAAAAAAAGAGAGGCTCCAAGCACGCTTTTTTTAAGGAAAAACAGCTGGCACATTTTATTTTTTTTATAATTGTTAATCGATAAGTCTATTTGGCACCCACGGACTCTAAATCCTAGATCCGCCACTGATTATATATGATACTGATTTACTATCAGTTAAGCGAAGCTAGTTGGGTTGGAGAGGGGGGGGGGTATATAGTGTAATTATTTAGTGGGATATGAATGTAAAGGGATATATATTTGTAATTATTTTTCTTTTATGGGTATTTGCTTAGTTTCCCCTATTTAAAAAGGGCAACGAGCACGAAATAAAATGGAAAATAATAACTATAAATTTTAGGTGACATGATACCGTGAATAAAAATAGAAACCAATTGTTTGGGCCAAATATCTAAGAATAAAAATGGATAAACTACCTAATTAGACATACTTCATTACCATATATAATATTATATTTATATATTTAAAATATACGTAACTTATTATTAATGAAGAGTTTTCTATCATATATTGAGAAAGATACACCTAGATACATGTAATTATGCTACCAGATACACTAAAATAGAAAGATGGAGGAGCGAAATTTGTTATGTATCGCATATACATGTGAATCACATTAGATATACGCTAGATACATGTATTTGTATGTATCTGGTGTAATTTTCGTGTATCTAGGATATCAGATACATAGGAGAGTGACAAGCGAGATGAGAGGGAGGTGAGCTACATTTGTTGTGTATCTTAGATACATGTGAATCCACTTAAATACAGTGTATCTAGATCATATTACACTTAATTTTGATCTCATGTATCCCAAGATACATGTACCTGGACATATTTGGACACACCAAAATCTGATAAAATTCATAATATTGCAAACTAAAGTGTATCTAAGTAATTAAGTAATTAACTCCTAAACCAAGATTTATGTAAGTTTTTCAATATTATTAGTGAAGGACAAACGCAATCACTATGAGTTGTGATTGTTAGGATAGTTATAATATGTAATTGGATGTTTCCACATCTGTGAGGAAAGGCCACCCTTAAGTTATTAAGGTCTAGAAGTCTATTTAATTGAGGAAGTTTACCTTTATATATATTTTATTTTTTGTGATTTACTTTGAACAATTTGTTTATTTAAATTTTAATTAAACAAAATGTTACGTCAGTTCATAAAGGAAATAACGAAAGGATGCGTCAGTTCAAGAAATGAGTGATTCTTCGTGAAAAGTTTCCTTGTATTCTGTAAATACAAATTATTTTCAGAATTACATAATCAATTACATATATGTTTCAGACTTTATTGTATCCTAATAGAAAATTACTCGTTATTCCTAAATAAATCAAAACAAAAATGGAGAAGCAGATTAAAAGAAGGGAAATGTGAAATAAGAAAGGGACATGGTGGATCCGTGTGTTGAGACTTTGGGATAAAAGTAGAGTATTAATTTGCTCAGCAAAAAAGGCATTTTTGTCTTCTTGTTATATTTGTCTATTCACAAAACAAATCCAACAACCAACTTTTCCCATTTATTAGAGGGCGGCACAAACGTGTTGTTATTTTCTTTGTCTATTTTTAATTGTCATCATTATTTTTTTAGTTAAAGTATTTTATAATATATTTTTTGAATATTTTTTTAAAAAAATATTAAATTAATGTAATCTAATTTAACTTTAAAAATTAGTCAAGCTGACTTTCGAAAAGTGTAATATATCAAATAAAAGTGGACGGATGAAGTATATAATAAAATACGTTTTTGTGTCTTCTTCTTTCTTAGATCATTATTATCTTTTAGAATAGTCAAAGAAAACCCTACAAGGAACCAAACAAGCACTTTTCAAGCAGCTATTAAATATAGTCTGGGTTGTTTCATTCATTGAATAAATATAATAGCTCCAAAATAAAATATAAAATTATTTAACCATTTAGACTTTTATTTTCAATATAAAAATAATAATTAAAGAATTAGCTATAGCACAAATTTATTTACGAGGCCTTACAAATCTGACCATATTCATCTTCTCTTGCATTAAATTTGGAAATGAAAAAAATCATTCACTCCCTCAAATAAGTGAATTGTTACTATTTTTTAAGAGAGATAAAGTAGTTAAGAATTATATAAAAAAAATTAATAGAAATTCCAATAATTTTCTTGAACTTCAAATATTCATTTATTTTAAACTTCATAACAAATTTTAAAAATTCACTTAATATAAACTCAAGGATGTAACATCTAAACTATAAAGTACGGAAGGGGCCTTTTTGAATTAAATTAAGGCACGTTGTGGTCCAATTCTTAAGTGGTCCCATAATACATATAAAAAAATGATAGTCAAAATCAGCCATTTGATTTCTTTAGAAAGATTATCCTCTTTTGAAGGGATAATCAAATGGTTAATTAAGGGTAACCTAGTTTAGAAAGGCTTTAGAATTGATATTATTGTGGTAAATATTATGTCGATAAAGATCATCTAGCTCCAAAGTTGGTTAGAAGGTTAATCTGATATTAATTAAAGGCAAATTACAGAAAGCACATACTTTTAAGGTAAAATTACAATCTATCCCTTAAAAGTTTATAATTACAGAAATCCCTCAAACGGATACAATAATATAAGCGTTGATACATTAATCTGATGCGCGAGATACACTAATCTATGCGCGAAAATGAGGGATTTTGGAGATTTGTAAAACTTATAGAGGATAATGGTAATAAGTAAACTAAAAGGCGGGATTTCTGTAATTAATACATCAACTAATCAAAGTTGGTTTCAAAAGACATTTTAGAATTTTTTTGATTCTGAACTTGATACGGTCAAATTTACATCTGCATTAAGAAGTATAAAACGGTTGTCCTCAAATATAGAACCCAATTAGTTTGGAGTTGAATCGCACAAGGAATAAGGCGAGAGATAAGCCGTATGTGGTTATCTACTTTCAATTACTTATTTTCGATATAAAAAGGAAAATATATAAAATACTAAAATAATAAGATAAGCAAATTAAAATGAAAATATCATAGAAAAATGACGAAAGCGTCTTTAGATGTCAAAGCAAACATGACCTACTGCCTACCCGTACTTCGGCAACAAACTCCTCCTTATAAGAGAGTAAATAAATAAATTATCTCTTGTTCATCTCAACCCAAAATTTATTATTTTCTTAATTAATTAATCCGGATAATTTAATCAAATCAACTCTTAATAAATATTTTTTAAAATGCCAAATAAATATAAAACTTAATAAAAAGTAATGGCGGAAATACTACTCCTTCCACCTCAAAATGCTAGTTGTATATTTCATTTGCATTTCTCTGGAGTGAATGTTAGGGCCCGTTTGGATTAGCTTAAAAAAAGTAGTTTTTACGTTAAAAATAAAAAGTCAAACTAAAATGTTAAGTCAAAAAATAAAAAGTAGGGAAGACCTGCTTTTGGTTTCCCTACTTTTGGTTTTTAACTTATTTTAAGTTATTTTTGACATTGTCAAACACTTCTTAACTTATTTTAAGTCATTTCTGACTTATTTTAAGTTATTTTTTTATATTTGTCAAACACTTTCAAAGTTAAAAACTAACTTAAAAGTAAGTTTGACCAACTTTTAAGCCAATCCAAACACCCTCTTAATGAGTGAGGAGGGGGATACTTGATTATTTTTTCCTTAACTATGTCTAATAATATATCTTTTTTTCATTGAATATTTACTCTATGAGTGTCACTATTAAAGTTTTACAATTTTAAAGAACAATTACTATTAAGAATAAAACGAAATTTATCTTGAACTTTGAAAATAATTTTAATTAATATGAATATATGATAAATATTTTTAGACGGAGATATATATTTGTAATTGTTTGCAACAAATTTTAAATATATGAAAACTAAACTAATCATAAATAAAATATGAAGAAACAAGAATATTTATTGATAAAATAATATGGGTATAATTTTATTCCCCTTTGATTCTTCTATCATAAGATTTATCTATGATTTGAGGGTTGTTAGTGGATATTTCTCGAAGTAAGATCATTTGAATTATCTCTTTATAAATATTTCATGAATTTATAAAATATTCGAGATATCTTTTTAAGGAAATATTATACATTTTATATAGACATAAAATAGAGTTTAGAATTAGAATAACCTCTAACTAAAATAAAATATATTTGATAGAGTTCCAACTAAAATAGAACACGTCTATAATAACGTATTGGGACCGGCGCAGGCTCAAAAAAATTTATTAGTCCTGCAAATTTTCAACAGAAACTAAAAAGGGCAATAAATTATGACAACTGCCTCATAATAAAATCCCATCTTCCAATCTTACATCTAATAGTAGTCATGTCAAAGCTTACTTCTCTTCCATTTAATCCCAACCACATATCCCTTTCATTTATTATCGGACAATATTTGTCTACTATTAATTTTGTAGATTTTTTAAGAAATTATAAATAAAATGATAATTTTAATATATCACTTTTACTTTCCCGTTCAATAATAGTTGTCTGCTATATTAAAAATGGTTGTCAAACACTATTAGTCAAATTTAAAAAATCAAGAGATAATTTATCTTTTGTTTCTATTTTACTCTTGCTATTAAATATTATTTATCATATAACACATTTTTCAAAACATTAAATTTAATAACGTTAAATGATAATATAATAATATTACCCCTATTATTTATTGTTCATTGAGAGGTCTGTCAAGTCAATAGTAGACAATCATTGTTGGATAGAAGGAGTAATATAATAAATACAATATTTTGTAAAAATGTAATAGAGAAATATTTATAATTAATGATAAGGGTCAATTAGGAACTAAATTTAAAATTATACATTGATTTCATAAAGTTGACAAATATTGTTGAACATTCTAAAATACTATATTGGACAACTATTGTTGGATGGAGAGATAACTATTTTTTTTTTAATTTTATCTCAAAAGGAATTTTAAAAGGTAAAAAATATTAAAGTTTTATTCTCTAAAATAATAAATATGTATACTGCACTAAATCTTAACATGACATGTTAGTATTAAAATTAAAAAGTTGTCATTTTTAAAAAGAAATTTCTTTATAAAATAGACTTAAAAAAAGTAAGATACATAAATTATATATTCATATTCTCACGTTACTAAAAGTAAAATAAAAACAATAAAATTAATTAAAAATAATATTCAATTACCAAAAAAAAGTTCTATTTAGAATAGCATAACAATTGTCATGTAAAGTCGCACGAGGAAATATATACTAATATTAAACAACAAAACAAAGTGCTACTTGACTATATATAGGGGTTCATGGTAAGGTACGTTATCATATTAAAAAATTCGATTTGATAATTTCAATTTTTAAATAATTATGGGGGATTTAGGTTCCATGAGATGAGCATTTAGCAAATTGAGAAATAAATTTTACATCGTTATTCTACTACATGTCACATTATAATCATTCCAAATTAATTTAGTATAATTCATTATTTTTAAATTTGATTTAGTAAAGTGTGTTATACGAATTCGGTAACCATAATTAATATATAGTAGAAAATAGTGATTTTTAAAAAAAAATATAAATTATAATATACTGACAAACCTTACACATACAAAATATTCAAGAAAAACAAAATCAGTTCTCTTTGTTAATTATTTATCATGCGAAAGGCATTCAGTCAAGACAAGTATTTACTATAAAGTTAACATAATCTAATAGGTAATAATTAAAATGTACAAAACTCTTACCAACAAAAACAAAAAGCAAAAAACAAAACAGAAATACGAAGATAATAAAAAGGAAATACCCAAGATTAAGTTTTTATTAAACAAATACTGCAGCAATTTCCAAGATGATATTAAATGAGATTTGATTTAGTATATTAGAACTATTTTATTATTTTACTTTATAAATATTTGTAAGTTTTAATTAAATATATAGTGTTATAAATATTTATAAAAATGTAAAACCAAACTTTTAAAATTGCACACTAAATACCAAAACAAATGTCGTATTAACATAAATCATCATATTGAAAAGTTTAATTTCAATATAGTAATTCAATATGTGTATTGTGTAGCGATGACAAACAGACAAACAATGTGAAACAGGGTAATTACAGAGCAAACCCGCAAAGACTCTATCCCACTCTGCCCCTACATTAATTTTTTAAGTTTTTTTCTTTTGATAACTAAGTTTGATACTAAAATGAAAGTCATAGTTTTTTATTTTTTCCCCACTAAATAGTATTAATTTGACACTAATTTTTTTTCTCTTTTTTTATTTTATTATTAAGGCCCTAACTATTATTTACCAACCCACATGCGTGATTAATATTTTTTTTCATAATTAGGGGTAATAGGAAAAATATTATGTTAATTTATTTTCAAATTTAGAAGGGAGTTGGTCTTTTGAGCGATTAGATTATGTATTAACACAATAGAGATTTAGGCCAAAATTATCCTTAAACTATACTCTAATCTTAGGTTACATTCTTAAAATATCATTCTTAGCAGAAAAAAATGCTTCAAATATTTAAAAATTAACAATTTTCACCGTTTTATTTGATTTTTTCATAAAACTAACAGATCCCACAAAAATCAAGTCACTCCTTCGTATTATTATTATGAGATACACTAAAAATATTATCATGAACTTTTTTGGTAATTGAGTTTAGCATTATTCAAAATCTTTTAATTTGACAGATTTTTTTGATTTATTTTTTCATGTGATTTAATATTAAAAAAAATTATTAGTTGAAATATGTTTCTTCTCAATTGAATCTGCTCGTAGTGGTGTTTATTGGAGACTTCCGTTTCTAATTATGGAAATTGAAACTCGAATGCGAGACATAATCAAAATTTTGATCACTTTAATATCAAATTGCCCTGAAAAATTATTAATCTAAATACAATTTGACTTGAAAAAGGAGAAGATAATTAAACTCCAACTTCTTTTAATTTTGTTGGTAAATGAGAAAAACCCGATCATATATTCTCACACCTTCCTATCATATTTTATTTCAATAAGCAATGGTATCCAAAATATTTAATATATATAGATAGAGTAGTTTTTTAAGAAGGATAGCATCACTTGTCATGAGGTTAGGTATATATCGAAAGCTTTCACATGATCCCTATAGACTATAGTTGAGACAAGATAGACAAAGATTGTTGATTTATATCCTTGAATTATTATGGGGTTTTCTATTTTATGTAATTTGGTCAAGATAGATAATTTCGGGATGATTTTTTTTTTGTGGCCTTCTAATAACTAGCTAGGAGAAGAACATTTTTGTCTCCATGTTTGCTATTTTTTCACATGAATTTTTGAGGTTAAATAATTGTTATTAGTAATTGATCACTCACATAACGTCAATTTTTAATTTAAAAAAGATAGATCATCTACTTTTAAAATTGAAAAGACGATAAACAATAGTAAAATCGAATAACCATCTACCTTTACACAATAAAATTTGTAAGTTGTAGTTTTAATATGTATGCAATATTATAGATTGTTCAACAAATAATACATTCAATTAATATCACAAATGTCATGTGGTGATGTATTTGCCTTTTCAATTAGAAAATGTTTAACAACTCACATTTCAAATATTGTATTGATTTGTATTTGATTTATTTAGCAACAAACAACTCTGTCTAAATAATAAAGTTCATCACCTAATTTATTTAAATAAATTTACAAGTATAAATAAAAACATAAATCAAGAAAATAAACAAAATGATTAAAATGATTTTGAAGGGTAATTTTATCCTTACATATATTAATCTCATGGTATTAAATAGTATGTATTACTAATACCACAAAATGAAAGGTATTAGTTATAACACTCTATAATATCATGTTGGGTGTATAACTAAATACATGTATTAGTTATACATAGACTCAAAATTCCTATCAAACATAGGACTAAATAATATCATACATAATACATGAACTATTTTTGCTAATACACGCTATCAAATGACCCCTTAATTAGCTAACCATGAAGCACTTTGTACAAAGTGGTGTCTTTTGATAATATGTGTACACAGAGGCGGATCTAGGATTTGGAGGTCCTGGGTGTCACATCGTTCAAGTTAGATAAACGGGTCGGTTGTTTTAATTTTGTGTTACAATTCGGGTTATTATCCTTTTCGATTTTTATAAACAAATCGATCAAACATGCATGTTAGTAATATTTTCTTTTAGATATTCTGTGATTAGAGATAACTAAACAATTCAAAAAAAAATTAGGAATTAAGGACCTTGTTCACTTAGACTTTGAGGAAAAAAGAATTTTTTTCACATTAAAATTTGAGCTTGTATAAACCATCTTATAGTGTTAACTGAATATATTCATATTCCATTGACTTTATGTGTTGTTGCAGCTATATAGTAGAGAGAATAAAATTGTAGTTTCAACCTAGTCATCTTACTTAGCAAGAATGTCGGTGAAGATCGAAAGAATCTTTAAATTGAAAGAACTCTAGTAATAGTATTCATCATTTTTAAAACTTATATTTTTTAAAATCTACTATTTAAATACATTCTTAATAATATTTATCAATAATTAGTGAAAGTTAAAAAAAACTAAGAATTAACTAAGGTGAAAAGGAGTCAATTTGAATTAATAAAGTATAGTAAATAAATAATAATGAATGGAAGAAAAAAAAACTAAAGCCCTTCACACATTAATATAAAAGAGACAAAGAAGAAAAGAAAAAAAAAGCTTCACTGCGCGCACAAAAAAATAATGCTAGCAAGGAGATTCAAACTCGCATTGCACGTATGGCATATCAGGCCCTTCACCATTTGAACCATTCATCACTTTGTTTAGTGGGTGGCAAAGTTAATATATATTAATTTCTGATACATATATACATATATATACAAAGATTTTTCCGAAATCACTGGGTGCCGTGGCACCCTCACCCATACTCTTAGATCATCCCCTGTGTGTACATGTATATATTCTGATTTTTCAGATTATACATATAGATAGAGTAAATTTTTGATGAAGGATAACACCATAAGGTTAGGTATAGACTATAGTTGAGACAAGATAGACAAAGGTTGTTGATTTATACCCGGTCAACATGATATTTTCCACTTGATTTTAGATTTTACATTTTAAATTTTGGTGTATATGATATTGTTTGTTAGTAAAGATCAAAGATGATGTCTTAATTAAGTAAATGAATGAGATGATATGAAGGTGGTACTTGCGTTTGTTTCGACATAAAGGTAGAAATTAAAATGGTCCTCTTTTTGAATTTATAACGAAAGCAACCATTTATGATAATATAGTAATATAAATATATAGAGAAAAATTCGTTTAGTAGATAAGCTATATTGTCATATTTACCTACCACTCACTTATATAATACTCTTTCTGTCCCAATTTATGTGAGACATTTCCTTTTTTTTAGAGTCAAACAGTTTAAGTTTGTCCAAAACTTTGCACATAAATCTTCAATTTTTTAAAATAAAATTTATATATTTGTAAACTACGTAAAAACTACTATAAGTCATAATAATTGACAATCCAAAATATATATAAAAAAATTATCATCAAAGATAGACTTGTTTGAATCTCAATATTCGAAACATGCCACATAAATTAGGACAGAGCAGAGGCAGAGCTAGGTGGGGGTTCGGACGAACCCAGTAGCTTTTTCGTAGATCATGTATTTGTACTAAAAAATTAAATAAATATATATATGTATATTAACTTGTGAACCCCTAACAAAATTAATTGACGGTTCAGTGGTAAGGAAGAGACCCTAGAAATGCCTTTCACGCTAGAATTGTAAACCCCTCTCTTTTTCTTAAAAGAAAATTTAGAATCCACAAACTCTTAATCTTGACTCCGCCTCTAGGACTCATGGGAGTAAAAGGACAAATATACCCCCGAACTGACGTAAATGGTGTGCAGTTACCCTCTGTCATACTTTTGGGATATTGATGTTCATGCCGTCCAAAAACTAGAGCATATATGCCCTTCACTCTAACTGGTATATATGCTCTAGCTTTTTGACGGTAGGGGCACCAATGTCCCAAAATATGATGGAGGATATCTGCATACCATTTACGATAGCTCGGGGGTATATTTATCCTTTTTCCCGAAAATTTTTAATATGGTTGAGGCCCAACCAACAACAGTTGTGTGAGGCTCCATTCAATTTTTGACACTTGGATTTGTGGGCCTCATTTTAACACCACACACTCTCTCATCTTATTTTTTCCCAAATTGCCCCTTTTCCCTCCAAAATATTTTAGCTCCTTGTTCAATATTCCTCTCTTTTTCACAGTTTTTTTTTAATTCTTTGTGCTCTTTATTAATTAGTAACTTGATTAGCTCTTTCTTTCCCATTAATCATTTTTGTCCTCAACTAAATCAATTTAAAAATTGCCACCTCTCAACCAATTCAACTAAAATATAATTATTGCTCGTAGCCTTAGAAAAAACAATCTTTTAAATTTTTTATTTTACATCTCAAAAAATTGAATCAAATTCCTAAGATGCCTTTAAAAGATAAATTTTGAATGAAGAAATTCACACACTACTTTATATTTGTATTAAGAAGTATTCACTGAATATCAAAAAATCGAACTAAATAAAAATTTAGTCAAATTGAATATTTCTTTTACTTCAATTTATTTTTAAAAAATTTGACATAATCAGTTTTGGTTTCAAAGTAAAAATAAATTGAAAAACCACCAAACTGATTATAAAAATATCTCCCTCTTTAAATATATAAATATATATATATTGTGTGTGTATTTTGTCTAAATTTAAATTTTTACTTTTTTTATTTGTAATCTAGTTATCTTTTTATAAATTTAATTCTATTTTTTCACTTTCTAGTTTGATTTGTAATTTTATTATGATGATTTTAAAAATTGATTTTATGTTCAAAATCACTTGTTTTTAGTCCTTTAATTATTCATTATTAGTTAATTCAACTGTCATCAATCAGAACTAAAAATTTTAAGAAAATTATACCGAAAAAAAGTTCACCAATGAGTAAGTGAGAACATACCTATAAGTATTCTAAAATCACTCGTTCTTCAATTTTTTTTAGAAATATTTTGTACTTGGTGTTGCACTTATTATTAAAATTTAAGTTAAAAGTCTAAAAAATAAACCAAAAAAATATATAAATCAAGAAAAGAAGACTATAATTATAATGGAGTTCAATTTTTTAATCATATTAGCAATCACGGGGAAAAAAGGCTAAAACTTGAATTGATATTAATTTACATATTTCTATTTGACTTTTGGAAAATAAAAATTTAAGATTATTAAAAAAAAGAGGTAAATACTTATTACGAGGAAAAGGGAGGAATTTGAAAAAATGAAGGTGAGAGAGTGTGTGGTGTTAAAATGGGACCCACAAATCCAAGTATCAAAAATTAAATGGAGCCTCACACAACTATTGTTGGTTGGACCTCAACCATATTAATTTTTTTCCTTTTTCCCATAATATAATGAATGATGTCTATATCAAAGAGCCGGCCGCACCCACTAATCAATATGTTGCATTATATGGTGTTGGCCGGCCAATAAACCTCTTCCTTTGCTATATATAAAAATATATAGTAAGTAGCTATAATAGCAATAAGTAGAAAATGGTGATATTGGATTTATTAAGAAATATGAATGGAAGAATAATAGGGTCAGGAAAAGAAACAATAATTCTAGCACATGGATATGGAGGAGATCAATCAATTTGGGATAAAATATTGCCCAAATTATGTGAGTCTTACAAGATTGTTTTGTTTGACTGGTGTTTTTCTGGTGCTAATCTATTAAAACATCATTTTGATGCTGAAAAATACTCTTCCTATGAACCTTTTGCTGATGACTTGATAGCTCTTGTTGATGAAATGAAGTTGGAATCTTTTATATTTGTTGGTCATTCCATGTCTGGCATCATTGGTTGCATTGCTTCTATCAAAAGACCAACACTCTTTAAAAGGCTCATCCTTGTTTCATCTTCTCCAAGGTTATACTTCTTTTCTCTTCTTACTAAACTCTTTCACACTTTAATTTCTTACTTCTTCTTTACTCTTTTTCATGTGTTTAATAATAGTTGTGCACTATTGACTTGACACGATCTTTAAGAAACAATAAATGATAAGGGTAATCTTATTCTTTGACTTCATTAAATTTAATGTTTTGAAAAATATATTAGATGATAAATAATATTTAATTGCAAGGATTAAATAGATACAAAAGGTAAATTATCTCTTGATTATCGAAATTAGATAAATATTATTGGACAACTATTAATACTACTCCCTTTATTTGTCACTTGGTACAGAGTTATTATTAGTACTGGATTTTTCATTTCCTTCTTTGTTCGCTTTGAACGCATCTATACCAATAAATAAATTAGGACCCACTTATCCTAATCTCCTCTTTCTATTCCTTGTTTCATTTTAGATGATATTTTTTTTTAGTTAATTGAAAAAAAGAATGATAAATATAATGCATTTGAAACTTATTTAATTTTTAACTTTTTATTTTACTCTTTTGATACTTTTATTCCTACAGAAATATCATAAATTGTAATTTTAGTATGTGTCAAAAGTCTTTAAAGTTCTTTCTTTCTACAAATTTTAAAACAAATTGTTTCAAAAAAATCTGAAAGTTATCCCAGGATTAATTATTCTAGGACAATTTATTCCACCATGTATATGAGATAACTTATCCAATCACTATGGTATAAATAATGGAATAAGTTATCCAAACTAGACAATGACTATTTTTTTTTTATCCCAAGACTTTTTATTCTTGTTTCTCACACCAAACGATTCCGATCTACTCTCGTAATTATGCCATTTTAATTTTGAATCGTGCAGGTTCATTAACGTGGAGGATTACGAGGGAGGTTTCGACATAGCAGAGATGGAAGAGATGTTTAGAAACATTGAGGAAAAGTATGATGTTTGGAGTACAAATTTTGCTAGTATAGCTGTGGATTCAAGTGATCCTCCTTCTGTTGACAAATTTGATAAATGCTTGAAAAGAATGGGAGTTGAAATTGCATTACCTTTAGCCAAAAGTGTTTTCCTAAGTGATTATAGACACATTCTTGATAAGGTGATTACCCCATGTACCATAATTCAAACCAAGGTTGATTTTGCTGTTCCAAACTCGGTTCCCACCTTCATGCACAACACTATCAAGGGAGAATCCACTGTTGAGATCATCAACACTAATGGCCATTTCCCGCAGCTCACTGCTCATCAAGAATTCCTTAATGTAATTCATAGAGTCTTAACTTCTTAGAACAAATATTATACTATAATATGATCATTTGTGGAATAATGTACTAGTGATCTTGTATCCATGACCTTTATTGGATACACAAGATGATACTAGCTAGCTAGCTTCGTTTTTTGTTAGGATGATTTGTATGGTTTTCGTGTCACACTTTGGGCTAATAGTGTTTTGAATGCATAGTTTGTCAATTTGGTTGCGAATGATTGAAATTTGTTCTATCGTGAGGTGTTTAATTTCTTAGGTTTCATTTTCGTTGGGTAAAATAAAGTATTTGTTTCGGGTAGTCTTTGTTTATAAATCATGCATGAATAACTATAACATTAATCTATTACCCAATCGAATAATCTTAGATTGCGTAGCAACGACATAAATTGTTTTGTCCATTCTCCATCCATATAAAAGCAGCACAACTAGCTAGCCACTATTTTGTTATGTCAATGCTCCATCCATCTAAGATATGGATGTAAGCAGGAAGCCAAAATACAGTAATGCAAGCCAACATCTATATCAACAAGTCACAATAGATATAGACTTCTAGTCACAAATCTTGACTTAAAAACACATGAAGCATGTCCCATATGATCACAATAGCATATACCAGTTCTCTCATGGAATCTACACACAAATTGTTAGTCTACCGGTGTGGTACCTGAGCCAGCCATTGTTAGTGTACCAGCGTGGTACCCGAGCCAACGATATGATATTTCGTACCAAGAGTGGTACCCGAGACAACCAGCAATCACAAACAACATGCACAATCACACTCAAAATGAACGACCACACTTGAAGCCACAAGTAAAATAAATTGGTTCATTGCATGAGATTATCAACATGATGTATTCACTCCTTGAGTATCTCCCGCATTCATTGCACAAGTATTACTATAAAGCAGTTAACATGCAAACATTACATACACTAGAAACAAACAACCATCACCTACCTCGAATCAAGCCTTGAAAACTCTAAGGACCAGAGCTTTCCTTTTTTGGAATGTCTTGGCTTGTTCTTGGTCTAAAACAATAAAATAGACAATAATCAATGACCAATGGCCTAACAATACCCGAATTATACTCGGATCCTAACCATTAGGCCAATTACATTATCATTCCACCTAGCCATGGCTTTTTCCCACCATTAATTCAAATTAAAACCATCCCCCAAGAGTAACACTCTAGATTCTATGGATCAAGAACCGAATCACAAGTTAAGGGAAAAATTAATCTTATTTTTATCGAAAAGAACGATGGAAAATAGGTGAAAAATACCCTACGTCGCCTCTGCAGTTTCCCAAAATGAGATAACCAAATAATGATTGGTTTTGAAACTTCTCTGCATAAAAACCCGACCTACCTCTCTATAGAAACCCAACCCGCTATAGTGGCCTCGCCATAGAGGGACCATCTGATATAGAGGTACCAACCGCTATAACGGGAATTAATTTCCTTCGCTTTAGCGGCGAGACACCCGCTATAGTGGGTTAACACAGAGGCAGTAGCTCAGATCCCTAAATCCCCTATTTCGCAACATAATCTCGAACCTTGGAGTTCAAAAATAACCTTTTAACACCAAGTTCGATATCGGTAGTTCTACTCACCCGAATTCACTTATGAAAATACCCATGAATTCCTTAATGTCTCAGCTAATAGAAAACCCCACCCAAGCATAGGCATTATCATTAATTCCTTCCCGGATTACCCTAGACCTCACCTTCCTAATATTTCATTGAGACTGGCCTAGTCTATGATTTACAAGTTACTACTCAAAAAGTTTTTTGGCCCAAAATTTAACCATTGGTCTACCCATAATGACCAAAAGGGGTTTTTACAACATATACTGATTTACCCATAGCTCGTTCCCGAGCAATTCAATAAGAAAAAAGTTGGGTTAAGTCAGGAAATAGTGTATATCTGAATCCGAAAACAAGTGAGGGTACTTGTCTTGCATGTCCCTCTCGGTCTCCCAGGTAGGCTTCTCAATGGACAAGGCTTCCACGAAATCTTTACTGATTTGATCTCTTTTGTCCTCAACTTCCGGACATTCTGATCAAGAATCGCGATCGGTTTCTCCTTATACTACAAGTCCTTGTCTAATGCTATCGAGTCCCAATTGATGATATAGTCTCCATTCCCATGGTACTTCTTTAGCATAGACACATGGAAGACTGGATGAACTCCGGACAAGTTGGGTGGTTGTGCTATCATGTAAGCCACTAGCCCCACACTATCGAGAATCTAGAACGGACCAATGTAACAAGGGCTAAGATTACCCTTCTTGCCAAATCTTATCACCTCTTTCATTTGTGACACCTTCAACAAAACTTGTTCACAAACCTGAAAGGTCATGTCTCTTACCGTATGGTCTACATACTTTTTTTGTCTGTTCTGAGTTGCCAACAACTTGGTTTGGATGTTCTTTACCTTCTCTTGACCTTTCCTTACCAAATCCACTCTCAAAGGTTTCATATCACTAGTTTCAAACCACCCTATAGGCGATCTGCATCCTCTCTCATAGAGTTCCTCGAATGGTGCCATTTCTATGTTGGAGTGATACCTGTCATGTTGTAGGAGAACTCATATAAAGGCAAGAGTTGACCCAATGACCTCCAAAGTCAATTACACATGCTCTCAACATGTCCTTCAATACTTGAATCGTCCTCTCCGACTAACCAATGTCTACGGATGAAAGGCTATAGTGATAGTGAGTTGAGTTCCCAATGCTTCATACAACTTACCCCATAACATAGAAGTAAATCGAGTGCCACCGTCTGAAATGATAGAGAGAGGGCACACCATGCAACCTTACAATATCCTAAACATAAATCTTTGCCAACGGTTAAGAGTTATAATCCACTCTAACCGGAATGAAATAGGTTGATTTAGTCAAGCTGTCAATAATGACCCAAATTGACTCATACTTTCTGGTAGTCTTAGGAAGTCCTACCATGGCATGCATGGCTATACTTTCCTACTTCAACTTCGGAATGAGCATTCTCTGAAGTAAGCTATTAGGCCTTTGATGCTCATACTTTACCTACTGACAGTTCTGACACTTGGATACGTATTCAATGATATCCTTCTTAATTCCAGGACATTAATAAAGCTGCCTCAAATCACGATACATATTGGTTGCCATCGTATAAATCGAATATTGCAAACCATGAGACTCTGCCAACACACTTTGAGTCAAATCACCAACCCGAGGAACATAGATCATCCCTCGAAGCATACCATGTGCATAGAGAGAGGCATTTTAAGCCTCCCATAACACTGCCTTGTTTTTTAGCTTGTTCAAATTCTCATCTTCGAATTACTTAGTCTTGATCTCCTCAACAAAAGTTGGCTTAAACTCAATACTAGCTAACACCCCACTCTTATTTGAGATGTCCAACCATATGAATTAGACTATAAAGACCAAATCTCTCTAGCTAAGGGTCGCTTCGACACCCCAAGCAAGCCATACTTCCCATGCTAATTGTCTTTCGGTTCAATGTGTGTGTCATCACTTTGCCTTACCTAGATGGTATTGAATGGTCGCCTCATAATCCTTTAAACACTCCATCCACCTTCTCCACCTTGGATTTAAATCTTTATATATGAACACATGTTGTAAGCTGTGATGATTTTTAAACACCTCACACTTGGCACCATGAAGATAATGTCACCAAATCTTAAGAGCAGACACTACTGAAGCCAACTCTAAATCATGGATGACATAGTTCCTCTCATGAACCTTTAATTACCCGAAAGCATATGATATGACATTCATGTCCTGCATCAACACAACACCCAAACTTGAATGTGAAACATCACAATAAATAATAAAATCCTTACCCTCTACCGACAATGAATTGGAATAGGAACTATAGTCAAAAGGGTCTTGATTTTTCGAAAACTCTCTTCACATTTGTTAGACCACTCAAATGGCACCTCCTTTTGGGTCAATCTGGTCAGATACATAACAATCGAACCAAATTTCTTAACAAACCTATGGTAGTAGTTGGAAAGACCCACAAAACTCGTAATCCCTATCACAGAGCTAGGCCAGACCCAATTCTCGACTACCTCAATTTTCTGGGGATCTACTGTTACCACATATTTCGAGACAACATTCCCTAAGAAGGCAATCGAAGACAACCATAATTCAAAGTTGGAAAGTATCACATACAACTTATGTTTCCCCAAGATACCCAAAGAAATTATAAGGTGATCTGCATATTCATCCTTACTCTTGGAGTAGATTAATATGTCATCTATAAACACGATCACAATTGAATCCAAGAATGGCTTAAACACACCATTCATCAAGCTCATAAAAGTTGTCGACACAATATTCAACCTGTCACGACCCGGGATCACCCCCTAGTCGTAACCGGCGTACTCGACCTCAAAAAGGTCTAATACAAGCCTCTTAGCAATTCATTCATCGCATAGACACTAAAACCATAAGGAATTAAAAACATTCTTTACCAAGAAAACATTTCTAAAAAATATATATAAAGCAAGCGGAAGACTTTCTAGACTTTATACATGATGTCTCATAACCATCTAATACTTTAGAGTACAAAATTCGGGACTAATCCCGTACACAACTTAAACAATACTAAAAAGACATAAAAGAATATATTGGGTATTGTCCTCGAATCTATGAGGACTCACCAAGTCTTCATCTTCAACACTTAGAACCTATCAAATAGCCATGACATGTCATCATCTCCAAATCCCTACACTTTAGTCAAAAAGGGAAAGAAAG
>NW_006238929.1:547363-549674 GCF_000226075.1 Solanum tuberosum
CCACCCAAATAATTTGTGTGCTAGGAGATATGACCCTCCAAAGTAGACCCTCGAAAAAGGCTTCACTTGGAAATTTCGGATTTTGATACGGTTGCTCTAAAATTTGGGTTAGACCCATTTCCCACTCAATTTGACCCCCTAAACAAGAATATGAAGTCGGATTTTCGAAAAACGAAACGGATCTTTCTATATACAGCTAAACAAGTTTCCGGTAACTTCCGAAGCACATTTTTAAGAACTTTTTGGGTCAAATTCAAATATAACCATTTCATTAAGTTCTCGATTCCAAACTCACATGTGAGGCTCTAGTTTCACTAGTTCGTTTTTTTTAGGGTCGTTACACAACCCAAACAACATTATTAAGAACTCATAATGCCCTTACAATGTCCTATAGACCGTTTTAGATACGTCTTCAGGCCTAATCTTTAACTGGTGGTACCGTGACCTCAAGTCAATCTTAGAAAATATGGAAGCACCTTACAACTAGTCAAATAGACCATCAATACAATGTAAGGGGTATTTGTTTCAGATAGTGAACTTATTCAATTGTCGGCAATCTATGGACATTCTCATGCTACCATCATTTTTCTTCACAAACACAACTGGAGCATCCCAAGGAGAAGAACTAGGACAAATGAACCCCTTATCAAGAATTTCCTAAAGTTGAGTCTTGAATTCCCTCAATTTTGTCAGAGCCATGCAATATGGAGGAATAGAAATTGGGTCAGTACCCAACTTCAAATTAATACAAAAGTCAATATCTCTATCCAGAAACATGTCAGACGAGTAAGTAGGGATTACTTCTGGAAAGCCTAAAACTATGGGGATTAACTGAATGGAAGGGGACTCTGCACTGATAACCCGAAGATGAGCCAAATAGGCTAAACCCTTCTCCACTAGCTTGCTTGCCAAAATGAATGGATATGATCTTTACTCTAGAGTTAGTGTCTTGGAGTTACAATTCAGCACATCATAATAAGGGGACAGCCAAGTCTTTCCCAAGATCAGATGAAAGTCAACCATGTGCAATATGACCAAATCTACCCAAGACTGAAAATTCGCCAAAAAAAACAGCAGTGTCCTCAATGCTAGAGGTAAAGAGAAAAACATCAGTTGAGTGGCTCCATGTGAGAAGTGATTTGACATATGTCTCAATTGGACGATGGACGCCTGAGCTCGTCTATCATGTTTGGTGAATCGCCGAACATACTCAACTCGCCAACTGTGCCTGTAGCATCCAAGACTTTTCCATTCGACTCGACGAACTCGCTGATGATCACCTTGCTGGATAGGCGTATCGCCAAGAGAAGCCACTGATCACCCAAGGTCGTATATGTTATACGAAAAATAATACATGAACAACTTGGATATTATCCAGCTACCAAACAATTCCTTAGTGTGTACTGTTAATACATATAATTGGCAACATGATATATTTGTAGATTGCGATCCTAACATCACATAAGCCTAGAATTGGTCTAACAACTCTTAGCTTTTCCAGAAATGCTACGTCAATTACAACAAAACCTCCTCATAGAGAAAGTTCCATTGTTCAGTGGAAGATTGAAAAGGGGGCTAAGAATGATTTGTTACTAACGTAGAGAATCTAGCTAACTTGGTCAATTAAGTATCGATAACCAATAAACGATTTGAAATGAGGGCTAAAAATGGAAGAAGCAAGAATAATGGTATTAATCTTATTTGCATAATACATAATATTCTTTCTATTGCCAAGTGCTATGAAGATTCTAAAGCTCTATTCTTTTAAAGTTTTACTTACTTTACATGCAGCTAAACTTAAAGTTGCTCAATGTAGACTCCTAATTTTTGTCCAAACTTAAAATTTTACACCATTTTTAGAGCTTAAATAATTTTTAAAACTAATCTAAATACTTAAAAACAACAAAAATAGAATCACGTGTAAGGTAAATTTTATTTTCAATTGTTTACAAAAATGAAAATTTACAAAAAATATGTGTTCTTTTAATTTAGATTTAATAAATAAGCTAGCGTTTCTTAATTATATCTTTAGATTAACTATATATATTTTCTTATATTCTATTAGTTCAAAATAATTAATTTAATTTTTATGTATAGTTAATTTATATAAAAAAATTAATCTAAACTATCTGCATTACCCCACTACCTCATCTTAACCCCCATTTTCCCATTCCACTTTCCTCTCACACAACACACAACAGTATGCTCACCTACACACTCACGAAAAAAAGAAAAGTAGCAACACACACACAAAACCCCCTCCCCCCCCCCCAAAAAAAAAAAAAAAAACAAAAAAAACACACAGAAACAA
>NW_006238929.1:549873-580774 GCF_000226075.1 Solanum tuberosum
CACACAAAACCCCCCCCCCCCCCCCCAAAAAAAAAAAGAACACCACAAAAAACACACAGAAACAAAACAATCAGTACAGACAGGAGGAAAAGAACACAACAAAAAAGTGAGGAGAAAAGTTAGCAACAAAAATGAAAAAAAGGAAAAACCACCACTCAGAACAAACTATACAGTATGTACACCAACCTTATCAAAACCATTACTACGGATGTTAATGCGATGAGGTGGATGTGGGGTGGAGCGGGTTTAAGATTGTGCGGGTTGAGTTGAAGTGAGTTTTAAAAAAATTAATGCAGGGCGGGTTGTGGGTCTATGCGGTTTTATGCAAATTTAAATTTAATTTTTAACTTTTACATGTTATAAGAGTGATAAAATATTGTTTACTAAGATAGTTTCTTTAAGTTACTAAAATATATTCAAGATAGAAAATGGTCCAATTAAAACTAATATGATTTCTTACATGCTTTCCAATTGACCTCTATAAAATAAAATTTTAAGTCATTATCTATTAAAATAATACAACTTAATGAGAAAATGAATTTTATTTTTAGTATCAAACTTAATTAAAAAAGAAAAATATTAAAAATATTATGCGGGGCGGGATGGGGTTGGTTGAAAATGAAAAAAAATTGTTATGCGGGGTGAGTTAATTATCACATAATTACATTAAATTTCATAAATAAATTAAATAGATAAGGTAAGTTTAATCTTAAATGAAGAAAATAAATATTGCAAAATCTTGACCAAAGCTCAATTAGAACACCCACAATTTTTCTTTTGTTGTTGGGCGTGAGTGTATGTGTTTTTGGTATATGTTGCCTAAGGTTTCTATGTTTTGCTGTTGTGAAATGTGTGTATGTAATGCTTAGAGATGGCAATGGGCGGGGTGGATTGATCTTAACTCACAAAAATTTATTGTTAAATCTTTAAAATGAATGGATTGTGGCGGTGTTCTTGTCTTGATTTAGATGTCAATAATAATAAAGTAGGAAATGTTCGGCAAAACAAAATTATTGTTATTTTTATTTTATAAGAAAAAATAAAAAGTTATTTTAGCAATTCGTCATAGTTTTGTTGAATTAAAAAAAGGATTGCAATACGTGTGTGCTTAATTTTGACGTTAACTTAAAGAGTAATAAAAATAAAAATATATAAATGATCCAAAATTTTATATTGTATCCTAGAAGCTTAGAGTTATTTTACTTTATTTTATTTTCTTTATAAGGGAAGAATATTTGATTTTGACATTAGACGAACTTTTAGGCACGTTAAAAATATTTGTTTCAATTAAGAATGTGGTTGTTCATCTTTTTAGAGACAGTTAAAAGAAACTCAAGAATGCGGTGACAACACCTTGTCCAAAAATATAATTAACTTTCATTAATTTAAAGTAAGAATTATAGATAAAATTATTACGTGTGATGCAAAGAAGACAGTTATGTTTTTAAATGTCAAGATCAAGAATGCAGTCACACATCTACATTGAGACCAAATAAAAATTCAACAAAGAAACTGCAAAAAAATCATGACATGAAATAATATTATTCGAAAATAATTTTAGTTAGGAATAAGTTGATAAAAGTTACCATGCTAGAATCATGAGACTCTGTCACGACCCAAAATATATCCTAGGCATAACATGGCGTATAGAACCCTGAAAGGCCCTACACAAGCCACTTAACATACATCATACAAGATAATAGAAATAAATATTTCAAAAGAAATGTTCTCATATCATAAAAGAGTTTGACAAAGCGAAAGTCTAACAAAGTCTCAACAAGCTATCTAATACATCAACGAAGTGCTTGGGACCTAACGCATACACCACATACAATGTCTGAAAATTGAAATAATGAAAAGTTATAAAATGTCTTGGTCCTCGGGACATGAGGACTCACCTATCTTTGAATCCGCAAGAGAGATAAACTAGCCACAAGTATGAGAGGTAGGAACGTCGGATCCTACATTAGTGAAACAATGTAGGCACAAGTATGTATTAGTACCTGGAATGTACTAAGCATGATAGCAATACAGAAATGATATGAAATCATGCTAAAAGGATTTTACATGACATACAATGACCAAGCTAAAGCATAAGATAAGAGATTAGAAAACACAAGTCATAATGATAGTCAATGCAAGCTTAACATGTTAAAATACTTTGTGAGATACTTTGAAAGTAACCTAGTTCAATATTGTGGGATCTTTACCATTAACCGACATAGACCATGTGAGCTAAAATAAGGAATTCAGTGTCTATCCCACACCGCAAAGAGATGTCGTACTTGCCAAGGTAAGGACCATAAACGGCTAACTTACATGGATCCATTAGCTAAGACATCCTATGGGGCATGTAGTTACGGACAAGGAGAATACTGTTAAAGACCCAACCTCTACTAACGGGAGAGCTTCCATCTCAATATCCTCTCGGTGCTAAGTAAAATCGCATGTAATAGTCATTAATCATATTCATTTCATCATCCATGGAAAAACACAATAAAGATATCAATCCAAGCTAAAACTCATTTAGAATAGCTCCTTAAATCTTGATTCAACATAGGTGAGAAAACCTTACAACCTTATGAATCATTATGTGAGAAAACCTTTCACAATCATGATTATAGTAGTATGTGAGTAAACCTTTTACAATCTCATTGATACTTTCACCTAAAAGCATCCTCAAGTCATTTACATCAATTTCATAAAAGCATGCATATCTTAATAAATTCATATTTCATAGTTCATAAACTTCATCTTGTGTTCATAGTAAAAAATCATGGATCATGAGTTCATATGAATTCAACTCAAAAACATGTAATTACTTCAATTCATGCAATATAAGATAGAAATTAGCTAATTGAATCATAATTGGAAAGAATCCATGAAAATTGAATAAAACCCTAACTTTGAATTGAGAATTGAACTTATAAAAATTGAGATCTTTGGGGACCCAATGTAGGAAATGACTCCATAGGTGAATACTAACACACCTTAGTGATCAAGGCCTAAAAGATATGATGAATTGGAGATCTTGAAGTGAAACCCTATCTTCTTCTTCCTTAGCTTTAGAGAGAACTTTAGGGGAAGAACTTGGAGGGAATTTGAGATTTTAGGAGAATGATTTAGAATGGGTAGTTTTAGGACTTAAATTACTTATATAGGTCATAGAACAGGGGTCAAAACGACATAGCTTAGGTATTAAACACATAGGGAAAAGACCCAAAACTCCCTTAAAATAACTGTCGAACTGTTTTACATGTGTAACCTAAGGACTCTACGGTCCGTACTAGTCAACTGTAGACCAAGTACTGGAGCCTTAATTCAACCCAACTTTTGATGAGACTGATCTACGACCCATAGAACCTTCTACAGTCCATAGACCCCAACCGTAGAACTCAACTTTGACCCTAAAATTTCACTAAATATGGGACCTTTCTACGAGACCTATCCACAACCCATAAAACGTTTGACAGACCGTCCTGGTCAAACGTCGAATGAGATACTGAAACTTGATTTTTAGAAAAACTCAATCCACTTTTTACGGATGCCTTCTACGATTCATAGACTGGACCCGTTGAGCATGAATACTAGCCATAAAATGCTATTTTTTTCTTTTCCAAAATTCGAGGTGTTACAATATATCCCTTTGAAAACATTCATCCTCGAATGTGACTCAAGCTAGCATGAAAATGGGTAGGGTAAAAAGATCTACCAACCAAACATGAATGCAATCACATAAATGTACATAATCAAGGAGGAAAATCAACTCCAAGCTAAAACATACTAAAACATCTTTTCTTAAAAATACATGCATGCATATGGAAACATGAGAATGACTAAGACACATGAACCGGAAAGAATGAACCATGAGGAACTAGTTCCTCAAGCTAGAGTAGGATTGGAGGGAAATAAATGAGGATATCAAGACACCTCAACTTTCGAACTTGCTAGTCCAAAATCTCAACCAAAACTTCTTCATATGAAAGGCTTTCCTTTATACGAAGATTCTCTAATGGTACAATAGATTTTTGATCACCGATACATTCTTCAATAAGGACACATGGAATACCGTATGCACCAACAATAATTCGGAAGGCAAGTCTAATTCATATGCCACCTTGCCTATCCCCCCAATACTTGATAATGTCCTACATAATAGGGACTAAGCTTCCCCTTCTTACCAAATCTCATGACACTCTTCATAGGTGAAATCTTCAAGTAAACTCAATCATCAACATCAAACTCAAGATTCATTCTTCAAACATCGGCATAAGACTTTTTTCGACTTTGAGCCATTTTCTACCTTTCTCTAATAAGTTGAACTTTCTCCATAGCCTCATGTACCAAATCGGGACCTAGCAAAGTAATATCACCAACTCAGACCACCCTATAGGAGATCTACACCTCCTACCATAAAGATCCTCAAATGGATCCATACCAATGCTTGAATGATAGCTATTATTTTAAGCAAACTCAATCAAAGGAAAATGATCATCCCAATTACCCTTGAAGTCAATCACACAAGCTCTCAACATATCTTTCAAAGTTTGGATAGTACGCTCCGCTTTTCCATCGGTTTGAGAATGAAAGGTCGTACTAAGCTTGACATGAGTACCAAGCCCTTTTTTGGAAGGACTTTCAAAATTGAGAAGTGAATTGGGTGTACCAGGATCAGAGATAATGGATAGGAGCACTTCATGCAATATAACTATTTCCCTTAGATACAACTTAGCATAATCCTCCGTCAAATAAGAAACCTTGACAGGAATGAAATGAGCCCACTTCGTCATACAATCTACAATAACCCAAATCAAGTCATGTTGTCGCTGGGTGCGGGTAAATCAATAATAAAGTCCATATTCACATCTTCCCACTTCCAAGTAGGAATACTAATATCTTGGGGTAAACCTCCAGGCTTTTAATGCTCAATTTTCACTTGTTGACAATTAGGAAACTTAGCCATAAATTCAGTAATATTCTTCTTTATCCTATTCCACCAATAGACCTCCCGCAAGTCACGGTACATATCGGTGGCTCCCAGGTTAATGAAATACCGAGAACTATGGGCTTTCGTCAAAATTCGTTCCCTCAAATCATCAACATTAGAAACACACAAATGACCTTGATATCGAGCACACCATCTCCTCTTTGGGAGAAAGCCTTAACGATTTATTTAAACATCGCTCCCTTCAAATCTACCAAAATTGGATCAACGCTTTGCTTAGATTTCACATCCGACACAAAGGACAATGCCGAACCATTATGAACAACAACACCACTCTCACTGGAATATACCAAATGAACACCTAGCTGGACTAGTCTATGGGCATCACGAACCAATTCTTTCTTACCATCTTTCACATGTGCCACACTACTCATTGACAACCGACTTAAGGCATCGATTACCACATTGGCTTTGCCCGAGTGATAAAGGACACGCATATCATAGTCCTTTAAGAGTTCTAGCCATCTATGTTGGCGAAGATTTAGATCCTTTTACTTGAATACATATTGCAAACTTTTGTGGTCGGTAAAAACATCAACATGGACACCATATAAATAATGCCTCCAATTCTTTAAGGCAAAGACAACAACTGCCAATTCCAAATCATGGGTAGGATAGTTATTTTCGTGAATCTTAAGTTTCCTTGAGGCATAGACAATAACCTTTCCATTTTACATAAGAACAAATTCTAATCCAATTCATGAAGCATCACAATACACAACAAACCCATTGGATCCTTCCGGTAAAATCAACACCGGAGCGGAGGTAAGTCTATCTTTCAATTCTTGAAAACTCTTCTCACATGCTTCCGACCATAAGAACTTAACCTTTTTTTGGGTTAATGCAGTCAATGGAGAGGCAATCAAAGAAAACCCTTCCACAAACCTTCAATAATATCCGATCAAACCCAAGAAGCTTCGAATATTCGAAGGGGGTAGAGGTCTAGGCAAATTCTTAACCACATCTTCTTCTTAGGATCAACCTCAATTCCCTTACCGGAAACAATGTGGCCAAGAAAAACCACAGATCTCAACCAAAACTCGCATGTACTAAACTTTACAAATAGTTGTCATTCCTTGAGGACATGCAATAGAGTCCTTAAATGATCGACATGCTCATCCTCACTCAACGAGTAAATCAAGATCTCATCAATAAACACAATTTGTAACACCTCAGACTTTGAAAAGGGTAAATTAGGTTAACATGCAGGTCCACAAACCTAAAACCAACCATGAACTCTCCACGGAAGCCTAAACGGTCCATAAAAGGGTTCACTGACCATTACGGGGAGTGGCCTGGCTGTTTAAGGCAGCCAGGAAAATGAGGGTATTTGTACAGTTCCCTATACGGGCTGTGTAGACTCATACGGTCTGTTTAGGGATCTATATATGTCACCCAGCTCATTCTCCCTCACATTCGTTCTAGCATAAGCTCTTCGAGTAGCCATATCCTGTAGAGTATCGAATAAGGTTTAGGAGAGAGACCTTATAGAGTTAAACTCTAGCGCACGACTTTAGAGTAATGAAAGAAGTGGAGTTTCCTAAACATCTTGTAGCCTCTCATTCATAAATGTGGTGGGCTTCACACTTTTGAACAAGACTCTACTTGACGTGGCTTGTGAGACATCCTAGGACCTTTCTAAATCTTGTGCTCTGAATACCAAGTTTGTTACGATCCAAAGTATACCTTAGGCGTAACATGGCGTATTGAACCCCGAAAGGCCCTACACAAGACACTTATACATCATACAAGATAATAGAAATAAATATTTCAAAAGAAATATTCTCATATCATAAAAGAGATTGACAAAGCGGAAGTCTAACATAGTCTCAACAAGACGTCTAATATATCAAAGAATTGGTTAGGACGTAACACATACACCACATACAATGTCTGAAAACTAAAATAATGAAAAGCTATAAAAGTGTCTTGGTCCTCGAAACAT
This sequence comes from Solanum tuberosum, assembly GCF_000226075.1. Classification (NCBI taxonomy): domain Eukaryota; kingdom Viridiplantae; phylum Streptophyta; class Magnoliopsida; order Solanales; family Solanaceae; genus Solanum; species Solanum tuberosum. The sequence continues at coordinate 556,824 of NW_006238929.1, forward strand.
GAGGACTCACCAATATTCGAATCCGCAAGGAGAGATCAACTAGCCACAAGTATGCGAGGTAGGAGCATCGGACCCTACATTAGTGAAACAATGTAGGCACAAATATGCATTAGTACATGTAATGTACTAAGTATGCATTAGTACATGTAATGTACTAAGTATGATAGCAATGCATATACGATATGAAATCATGATAAAAGGACTTTACGTGACATGCAATGACCAAACAAAAACATAAGATAAGAGGTTAGAAAACACAAGTCATAATCATGGTCAATGCAAACTTAACATATTACAACACTTTGTGAGATACTTTGAAAGTAACCTAGTTCATTATTGTGGGATGTTTACCATTGATCGACATAGACCATGTAAGATAAAATATGGAATCCGATGTGTATCCCATACCAAAAAGAGATGTCCTACTTGCCAAGGTAAGGACCATAACTTATAGCTTATGTGGATCCACTAGCTAAGACATCCCATGGGGGCACGTAGTTAGGGACAAGGAGATTACTACTAGAGACCTGACCTCTACTAATGAAAGAGCCTCCATCTCAATATCCTCTTGGTGCTAAGTAAAATTCCACGGAATAGTCATTAATCATATTCATATCATTATCCATAGAAAGGCACAATTAAGCTACCAATCCAAGCTAAAAGTCATTTAGAATAGCTCCTTAAATCTTTATTCGACTTAGTTAAGAAAACCTTTCAACTTTATGAATCCTTGTGTGAAAAAACCTTTCACAATCATGATCATAGCAGTATGTAAGAAAACCTTTCGCAATCTCATTGATACTTTCATCTTAAAGCATCCTCAAGTCATTTACATCAATTTCATAAAAGTATGCATATCGTCATAAATTCATAGTTCATAAACATCATCTTATGTTCATAGTAAAAAATCATGGATCATGCATGGTTCATATGAATTCAACTCAAAAATATGTAATTACTTAAAGTCATGCAATAGAAGATAGAAAATAGCTAATTGAATCATAATTGAAAAGATACCATGGAAATTGAATAAAACTCTAACTTTGAATTGAGAATTGAACTTGTAAAAATTAGTATCGTTTGGCACCCAATGGAGAAAAGGACTCCATTGGTGAATACTAACATACCTTTGATCAAGGCCCAAAAGCTATGGGGAATTGGAGATCTTGAAGTGAAACCTTAGCTTCTTCTTCCTTTAGCTTTAGAGAGAAATTTGGGGGAAGAACTTGGAGGGAATTTGTGATTTTAGGAGAACGATTTAGAACGGGTAGTTTTAGGACTTAAAATACCTATATATGGCTTAGAATAGGGGTCAAAACGACATAGTTTTAGGTATTAAACACATAGGGAAAAGACCCGAAAACCCCTTAAAATAACTATCAGACTGGTCTACGGGTGTGACTTACAGACCGTAGAACTTTCTACAATCCGTACTGGTCAACCGTAGAACAAGTAGACCATAGAACAAGTACTGGAGCCTAAATTCTAGCCAACTTTTGATGAGATTGGTCTACGGCCCGTAGAACCTTCTACGGTCCGCAGACCCCAACCGTAAAACTCAACTTTGACCCTAAAATTTTACCAACTCACAAAAAACATCTGAAAGTATATGATTTTGAACTTTCATACTCAATTCTACTGTTAGAGTGAAATATTATTAAAACAATTACGGGAAGCATATCTTAGTAGCATATAATATATGTGATTGAACGAACATATATGAAGTGTACTATTGTAATATAAGTTACATATGTGAGAAGTTACGACTCGAACGAATTCGCCAACAATTAGGCCAATCTTTATCTGTGAAAGAGGGCTGGCTGGCTGGGCATACCTGTTTGATAAACACAAGAAATAGATGATTGATGAATCACTGCCATAGATGATTGTTGCTTTTAAAGAGATCAAAATGAAAAATTGCAACTCAACACATACATCTAACCACATGCGTATGATATATGAAACTTATGATTTAAATTTGAGCTTATTTGGATTATCTGAGGGTTGAACTGATAAAATTCAAACAAAAAAAATAATAGCAAAACACATGCCTGAGACTTGAGACAATTTCACACAGTTGGGAGACAAATTTTTCAACCTCACTTGCGTATGCTTGAATTATTCCAAAAAGCAGATAAACTTATTCTAAAATTATATATGGAGCATTTGTTAAATAGCGACTCCAAAAGCAAATATATGTGTATAAAATTGAGAGAACAGTAAGTAATAGGATGGAGTGGTTGAAGGTATTCACATAAATCCTTTTAACCAACTCTACTTCATTAATTAGTTAGTTGTGTTGTAATGAAAAGAGAATCATTTGTTTGATCCTTACCGCTGGAAAGATTCAGGATATGCTCACACATTCAATTCTCCAATATCTGGGCTCAGAGGTTCGAAAAGAGCTTCCACCTTCCTATCCTCAACTTCCTCCAAGCAACTTGGTTTCCACTTTGGCTTCTGAAAACAAAATCCTTAATATTTTTAGGAATCCTTAATACCCACAGAACAATATACTACCATTATTGCCAAATAAAAAATAAAAAATCATCACCAACTTTTATCCACTACACCTTAACTAGAGCTTGGTACAAAAAAGGACCGTCACCCACTAAGAGCTAGAATTCCAAAGCATGTCTTAACAGAAATTTTACAAAAATTGGATAGAGTTTCCCATATTTTTAGGACTATTTAAAATTTTCCATGTTCCAGAATTGACAATAGAACCAACGAATATAAACAAATTGGATCACAACCATCCTCAATCAATCATTTTCAACTTCATAACTCTAAAACCATCTTCAAAACACGGGAAGAGCGTGTAATTCTAGTCACAATTCTATAATAATAAAAGAATACTTATGGAACTAATGAAATGACTATGGAGCTAAGACTTCAAAAGAAAAGACCATAACAAATAAATAAATAATTAGACAAAATGTCCATTAAATCAAAATTCCTTACCAAGATAGCCCAACTATCACTTATTATGTAAAATGGTCGTTCGACTAATGTTATTACAGGCGAAGTGCCTTCTTTTCTTCCTCTTTTCATTCTTCTTCTTATTGAATCCAAATATCCTCCATTGGCCCCCTAATTCCACCTATCTATATTTACTTCTGAAATGATGATCTGCCCCTCTCTCTCTAGAACACTTCCTCAAAGTGTTACAATGATGAAAATTCTTCAATTCTTAGCTGAAGTGGTCAAATTTGCATTTTTCCATCATTAGGGATCTCATATTCAGGTATTTAAGTATACTTAATTACTATTACATTCATGTTTATGGTTAAGTATACCTGTATTATCACTCCCAATACATTTAAATTTGAGAGTGAATAATATATTAAAGACTCAAAATATCAAGAGTAGTTCATATCTAAAATTTGAGATTGTTTATACAAGATTTGAATTAGTCAATATTAGACATAAAAAGCAGCTCATTGAGGAAAATGAATCGTTGCAATGTATAAATATTATATAAATAGTGTTTATGGAGGTTTATATATCTCTAATACATAGTTATACATCATATATATATATATATATATATATATATATATATATATTTATATACGGTCAATTTATTGAAAATTACTATCTATACAATATCGATACATTACATTTACAAACAGTCAATTTATTGAAATCCAAATTGTCACCTGTATAGTTACGTAAGAAGCCCAAAAAATAAGTTATTGTCGTTTAGTTAGGAACAAGTTATTCCGGGATAAGTTATCCCACCATATATATGGGATAACTTATCCCATCACTATGGTAAAAATGGTGGGATAAATAATCCAAGGACTACCTAATATCTCTAACCAAACGCATACATTTTATCCCTGAGATTATTATACTTCACACCAAACGACTCCTAACAATATAAGGAAGTGGTGGGCCAAGGCCCGAAGGGAATGTAAAGGTGAAATTCCCACAAAGGAAGTTAGGAGCCCTAATGGAGAATAACAAAGTTACCCAAGGAGGAACTTAAAAAGGAAAAATAAAAGCTTGAAAGAAACAATTTGGAACAATGGAACAAAGAGTTCTTTTTTTTCATCAACATTTTAGAGAATAAGAAAAAGAAAATGATCAGTTTGGTATTGATTCTAATTACCCGATCTTTCTTGGTGATCAATTTCATAATAGTAAGAGAACTCACGGTTTAAGCTAGTTGTGAGGAGTAGCAGATATTGTGTGTTGAAATCATAAATAGTGCCTCACAAGTCTTAAGCATCTGCTGATTGTTTCGGGTATTAACTAAACTCCAATTCTAATCCTTACCAAGGAAAATACACTACACTTGTCAAATGGTCTAAGTGCACAAATACTCGCTTTTAGAGTTGCCATATAACTTGTGTCTTTATCTTTTAATTATTTTTTTTGCAAGTTTACCCATTTTGAAAACAATGCAAAACATTTTTAACTGAAGTGCAATAAAAAATTGGCTAAAAATTTTAGTCATGTGCAACTGAATTTTTTTTATTATTCGAATTAAAATAATTCAACACTCAAATCTTTTCTATATGTTCAAATTTGAAATATAAATTTCATATATCATATGGAACATACAACAATAATCAATTTGTCAAAAACAACAACAGATCTAACAAACTTATTTAACAATCTTTTATTTATTTTTTCATGTATGTCTACGCTTCAGTCATGTAACACATGTTAAAAATGGCTAAATTTCAGTTGTCTGATTCAACTCCCAAATCTACTCCAGATTAGTTTGAATTTGAAACATAAGTTCCATATACCATAAAAACAAACCTCGGCCATCAATTTGTCAAAACAACAAATCTAACAAACATATTTAGTACCCTTTTAATTTTTTCATGTGTGCAGACTTTAGTCATAGATATCTGCATTGCATGTAAAATTGGTTGAAATTTCAATGATATGAAGTCTGAATTTTCGAAAGCAGAAACTTTATCTAAAATTACCTAATAACGTAAGGTGGGTAACAATTAAAATGGGAGGACCATGACATTTTCATGTTCAGAAACCAGAAAGCCAACATTTATGCAGTCATAACAAACCTGATCCTTGTCCACTAAGACTGCTCGGACACCTTCAGCAAAGTCGCTCCGTAGAGTGGACCTTAAAGCAATGCGATATTCAGTTCTCATGACACCAGTGAGCTGAGTGTTAAAGATGACAGAATTTAATCATTAGTGAAAAACCAGAAGATCAAAAAACTTTTAGAGGAAGAAACACTACATAAGCTCACCCTGGATAAGTCGTTCTCAGTTTTGCCACGTGCAGATGCTACCTTAGAGAAGAGCTTTTGGGTGAGACAGAGAGAAAAAGGGGCCCCCTTACTAAGCCCTTGCAGAGCATCCTTTGCCCATTCTGCCACTGTCAACAAAATTAACTTGCACATGAAAATGTAAATAAAGCATGCCTCTAAGTTTTACACCTAAATAACATATGAGATTCATTTATGGATAAATTAATCTATATCTTCCAAATTATATTAAAAGGATGAACATTTTAGAAATGTTGATTGAACTTTTTATCATTTGTTAAAATTTTTTTACAATAAACAAAAATGACATTTGCTATTTTCTTCAAATAATCGTCATTTAACTATTATCCTAATATTTATGTAAAAACTCTTAATAGTTATGAACTTTTAAATCAACTAAAATTATATAGTATTTATTATATGTTTCTTTATTTAAAATTTATAATAAGTAAAAGTAACTTTAAATTAATTGAAATTTTGCTACATAAATTCTGACTTTGGTATTGATACACGACAATTTTGACTTTTTTCCTTGGATATCTAATTTTTTTATTTAAAAATAAATAAACTCTTAATCAATACCAATATGATTTCGACTTTTGATATTAATGGCGAAATTATATTCACTACATTTGATTTTACTACTTAATTATTAATGTGGTAATGAATTATCATGTTCCTCTTTAAGTAAACTTTTTATCGTAAAAAATGTGTGTTATTTTTAAAAATTTTGTAGTCAATAATATAATATGCACATAATAATTTGTTCTTTTTACATATATATAATTATTAATTAACGCGATATACACATGGTATAAAAAAGAGAGCACATGAACTCATATATGAAGAAAAGTCTTACTTCTAAGCCTGCTTAAAAATAAGTCTTAGAGCTTAATTGACTTTTGGCTTATTTTTATCATTTTAGCTCAAACTCAGGCTTATAAGCGCTTTTTAAAATCACCCAAACATTCCAAAAGCGTTTAAAAGCTAGTTTGACTTGAAAACACTTAAAATAAGTCAATCCAAACAAGTTCTTACTGCTAAACCTTACCCAATGTATCAGTGCTTTGCTGATGATTTTCTAGCTCCTCTAGTATCTCTCTAATGGACTTGTTACCAGCAAAAGTAGAAATTATTCTGGGTAAAAGTGACTTCAAACGGGGTTCTGAATTAGGGTTATTGCTATATTTCGTCAACAGTTGTTTTATCTCCTCATCTGGATCCTCGGAGCTGTTTTAACAAAACAGAACAACTTATTCAAAGTTGAAATATATAACTGGATTGATTTGTATCAGTAACATAATACACACTTGTCAGAAGGCATAAGAAACAATATTCTGAAGAAGAAAGCTGAAGACCAGATGTGCCTCATGAAGTGTTGATTAGAATATAGCAACAGAAGCACTAAAAAAGTTTTAAAGGAGCAAAAGTTTACCCAACTTAGGGAATCTCTTCCCCCAAAGCGAAGCCATTAAAGGATTTGAAGAGAAAAGGCACAACCTAAGGAATGTGGACACAAATAGTTTTAACATGCACAGATAAAGAGACTCAAAAGGGAAAGGAGTTGTGCATGTCTCATGGATCTGAGTAATTGATTAAAAAAAATTGACATTTAGTGCATGAACTTCACATTACTAAAAGAATAATATTGGGACATACAATTTAGTGGCAAGCAAAGCTTCCTTCAATGTTCCCAAATTTGCAGAAGGGACATAATGAGTTCCCAGACCAACATAGAGAGCATCAGCAGGTGTTGATATCCTACTTCCAGTCAATCCAAGATAAGCACCTGCAATAGATGAATTGATTAAGCACACACATAGGAAAGGAGTGGAGAAGATAGTTCAACGATAACACCACACATACATCGTTAATCAGTATCTCACGCCAACAAAATATGGATAGATATTAGCAGAAAAGTGAGAAAGTTCTCACTTGGCATCTTTATCCATTTTAAAAATTACTCCCATTGTAACAACTTATACGACACTCTTTCCATTTTTGCATATTCTATGATTCTAAGATGTCTGCCAGGATTGTCATTAGTAATATTATCCTATAAACTTTCAGATCTTTTATTAGTTTCAATTGATATAAGAACCTTCAATTTTAACTTTGAGTATCAAACTAATTTTTCCATTATTACTTAATGATTTTCTTCCACTACCTCTGATATGAAACAGAAGTCAAATTATTTTATTAAACTAATTTTATAAACAAGCAGTGATGTGTTGGGATAGAAATGTTGAAACTGCTAATAAACAGTTATGTGTTTGGTAAAAAAGTGTTAAGTTGTTCTTTTGTTACAACGACTAAAATATCCTTAAAAAAATTTCAAAATATTATTAATTTAAAAGTATCCTTGTAAAGAAAAGAAGGAACAACTGACACAAAGTGAAGAGCAAGTTGGGAGTTCTGTTTTGGGAAAGATATTTTGAGAATTAGAAAAAATACGAAGGATAAAATTATAAATACTTGGTCAAACCAAAAGTACTTATAAGCTACAAAATCAGAAATTGGGGATAAACAAGTTATGGCGTTAAGCTAATTTTGGCTTTTAAACGCCTGACTTATAAGCAGTGTTATCAAAGGTGAGCTTAAGCCCTGAAGCGAGGCTCAAAAAGTGTTGAGCGCTTTCCCTCACTTAATGTGCACTTTAGTGTCGCCATCAAGGTGCTAAGGATTACTTTTCCTTGTCAATGAGCCTCTTCTACAGAGGCGGCACTAAACTACTGATATTTCACTTTATCCTAAAAAAAATCAATTTCTTTGATCATATATTTGTCACTCATGCTTATAATTATTAGCCTTGGACTAAACATATATATTTGTACTTTTCTCCCTTTGTGCCTTTTTTCATTAAAGTCCACACTTTATTTGTGGTTTGCGCTTGAAAGCCAATATATCTTAGAGCTTTTTTGCGCTTTTTGCTTTTAATAACAGCTTATAAATACTTTGGTGTTTACCAAATGCGTAGATAAAGCTTAACAATGCTTATAAGCCAGTTTAACCAGCTTATAAGCGTAGTCAAACACCCTCTTAGTCACTATTGCTTCTCAATAGGTTTTCCCCATGGTTCAAGATCATGCTTAGCCATTGACAAATATAAGTGTAACATTTGTCTGCAACCACAGATCTACTTCACCAGCGCTTGCACGGATGACCTCATTTTGGTTATCACTTAAATCAGAGAACTCAAGAGTACATTTACTAAAATCACAATCAACCTTCATAGTCCTAATATTGCGTTAGTCTTGAATGTTTAGTAAGAGGATCCACACCAGGTAATGTACAAACAGAGAGCTAATGTCCATGTTCTTCAGAAATAAAACAATAATTGCTTTGTGAACATGAAAGGGATGTGTTTATGAACAACAGGTGCAGTTTTATCAAAAGCGGAAAACACAATAAAGCTCTAAGGTCCAGTGGCGCTTTAAGCATGACTAAAGTATCGCCTTTAATGAAAACTGGTGCAATGGAGAAAAAAATACAAAAATGTATGTTTAGTCCAAGACTAATAATAATAAGAATGAACAGAAAATATATGTACAAATAAATTCGGATAAAGAAATTACGATAAAGTGAAATATCAACCATTTAGTGTCATCTCTTCGGGAGATGCTTATTAGAAAGAAAAAGTATGATTTAGAGACTTGATGACGACATTGAAGTGCACATTAAGTGAGGCAAAGCGCTTAACATGTTTTGCACCTCACTTCAGCTCTTAATCGCACTTTAAGCATGGTTTTGACAACACTGAACAGGTGGAAATGCCTGAAGTGGTATTAGGGTGTTAATAAGTGTTCTTTCATCAAACAAACAACTGAAAGGCTCCTCAGTTACAGATCAAAAAACTTATCATATTTCTTCCTAAAATTCATCAAAGAAGGAAATCACCTCAAACACCTTAGAAAGTTCTGAAATGTTGATCATAATTCCTACCTCCAAATTTTAGAAGCCCAATCAATAGCATTCAATAACATACAGACACTGATGGAAGCATGCTTCTCTTGCTGACTTTAGCACCTAGATATCAGGGACGGAGCCAGCTAGGGCCTAGGGGGTTCATTCGAGCACTCTTGGATGGAAAATTACATTATTTATATATGATTAAAATTATCTTTAATGTAAATATAATAGACGTTGAACCCCCTTTGGCTTCTTTGTATGTTTACCTTTCATATTTTGAAACCCGTTGGTGAAAATCCTGGCTCCGCAAGTGCTAGATATTCTTCAATACTTTCTGTAATCTTCCATCCCCAGATCACAGAGCTCAATTACCAAACTTAAGCTATTAGAGAGGAGAGAGATCTATGCCCCAGTTATATGAGTTTCCATCTTTTATTTCTCTTTTTAGTAATTTTTCATGCACCAAGATAGCGTTATTGGAATTTACTCAGCAAGAAACACTCAACTGAATATAAGAAAATATACCAACTGTGCCTTCTCCAGGACCATGTGCCGCTATATAGGAAAAGCCGACATCTGGAAACAACCCAATTCCATTTTCTGGCATCGCTAGAACAGTCCTCTAGAGAAAAATAAGAAGTGTAAATAAGATGTTACTTGCTAAAACGAGTAATTCTCCACAAGGGTAGAGAACTACCTCTGTAATAACCTTGTAACAACCATGACCAGATAAACCAATTCCAAAGCCCATTGTAATGCCATCCATGAAGCTGATGTAAGGCTTTTTGTACCCGGAGATTTTACATATTATAGGATACTCAGCTGTGAATACCTGTTTACATATAACAGGAAAGGATATTGATTTCTACTTTTACACAGAGGCCTCCTAACTCAGCTGCAGTATTCAATTGAATATAAGCATAAAATAACACATTCAAGCATTACAAGGGGGGAATATAAAACTGCTGAATAAAGTGCAAAGAATAAGATCGAAGCATGAACTGGTGATGCTTTGGTGTTAACATTCTCCAAGAATCACGTGTGAACCTGAAAAAGAGAGCCTACAATTTTTAACATGAAATAACTTAACATGCATGTACATAAACTACAGCAGGTGTGCACACATGCCACGAGAAGGACTATGATTGACAAAGATGGTAAAAACATTAAACAAGGGTCATGATAGACTAAGATGGTAAAAACATTAAACAAGCACCTCATTGGTTGTGTAGGAATACGTGCATTGTTTGAAAGATTTAAGAATATTGTAAATGATACTGTTTATCAATTAGGATAAGCCAGAATAAATTAGATTGATTATATAATCAGGCAGAATATTGTTTCCCATCTTAACACTTGTATATTTACTACTTAAGACCCATTAGCTTGAAGGAATAATCAAGCTGAGTTTTCTCCTCCTTGTTCTCTTCTTTCACATGCTAATAGAGTCCTAGTGTTAAAATTCTCATTGAACAATCACCAGGGACATTCCGGAGGAAGAAGAGATCATCACCGCGCATTTTTCCGGTGACCATGAAACTCTCCACCTGGTGAGACATTGTTGTTATCGCCTTGCTGCGACATTTACTGAGGTCTGTTGTAATGACCCTCTAGGTCATTTTCTCCGTTTTTAGTATTTTCGGGGTTTAGAGATTTCCTATAGCGTCCCAAATCATTTGTGACTTGTTGGGACTGATAGTTCAGTCACCGGATCGTACGTTTGGTTTTTAAGCAAATTTTCCTATTTTGCAGCTTTTGAAGTTTGAACGGTTGACTTCGGTCATAACTTCAGATAAACAACCTCATAATGTAATTTTGATGGTTCTGCTAGCTCTGGAACGTCGAATTTAGTCTGGATGAACCTTTCGTTCAGATCCCGAGGCTTTCGGACTCATTTTAAGCAACTATGTGTCTTTTGGCTAAAACGGAGCCTTAGGTGTGGGACCCACGTTTTGTCGAGACGACCTCAAATGAAAGTTTCGACATCTCTGTCTCAAATTTGTTGGAGTAGCATAGTTTGTTTGTGTGCACAAGGTTCCGAACCAATCCTGAGCACCCGATCGGAGTCCGTTGGGACTTAGCTATTTTGGTTGGTGCCAGCCTGTTGTGTAGCTGCTTTAGCGGCCTAGGACCGCTTTAGCAGCCTATGGACCACTTTAGCCTGAGTTGGCCATCATGGGCTTGGCCGCTTAGCAGCCATCAAGTGGATTATTCATCAAAAATCTTGTCCTTATACCTCTTAACAAAACAGGGTAGATGACACAGGAAGAATAGACAGCTCCCACTTAACCTATACAATCGCATGTGCCATTGCAATTTTGGGATGATGTGGTTCTCACAACATATTATTTGATTAATTGTATGTCTTTCTATGTCATCCAAAATCAGGTTTTTTTTTTTTTTTTTTTGATAACCGAGAAATCCGTCTGTGACCCATCCTTTGGACCAATCACAGCCTTCTAAACTCTGTGGATATGTCATCCAAAATCAGGTTCTACACACAACTTTATTCCCAAAATCACCTTTGTAGTTTGGTCCTCCTCATATATTTGGGAGCACATGGTTTATTCATAACTTAATCACTGGGAAAAATAAATTAGCCCCCCGTGCTCCCAAATATGTGTTGCCTGGTTATTCTCAAGTTAAGAAGAAATCGTTGTTGCTCACCTAACCTACATTATTAACTTATGTTAGTTGATGTCAAATTTTTCGAAAATCAACCTTATTTCACATCTTTATCTTCTGACAATTCTGACATCTCAAGCTTTACCTCAACCATCTTTAGGGGATTCTATCTACACCTCTCCTGCTCCCACAACAGTTTTACCTATATCGCCTTCTAGGGATCCTATTAGGACTTCTCCTTCATCAGCACCACAACCTTCAAGTACCTCTCCTTCATCTCCTCCACTAGCTCCACCTCTCTTAACTTATCATCATCATAAACTCCCATCAGGGTGAACTGATTCACGCCTTGCTTCAGATCCTTCACCTGTTGCAGACTTGGCTTCTCCTAGTCCTTCAGTTGCTCTTCGAAGTGGTATTTGCTCCAATCATAATCCCAACTCCAGCTATGTTGGTTTGAGTTATTACCGTCTATCATCACAACAACATGCATTTGTAGCATCCATGTCTTCTATTAGTAATCCTAAGTCTATCGTTCAAGCCTTTCCTCATCTAGGAAGGCCACGTTATAATTGAGGTGATGCCTATTTTACACTTCTTATTTGTTAACAAAAATCTACTTTACATGCTAGTGGTACTTGGAAGCTTATTTCTCAAACTCCTGGCAAATGTTGGTTGTTGATGGGGCTATGCAGTCAAACTGTCAAAGTTGGCTCAAATGTAAAATGATCTACTCAAGAAATGTCTAATGGTTAAAGGTTATACTCAGATCATGGACTTGATTGCAATATACATTCAGTCATGGCTAAAATTGCATTTGTCCATCATTTTCTTTCTATGGCTACTTTACACCATTATCCTCTTTATCATTTGGAGTTCAAGAAAGTTTTTCCCCACGACAATCTTGAGGATAAAGTATATATAGAGAAACCACCCAATTTTGCTATTGTGGTCTCTATATGGTCTAAGACAATCTTCTCAAGCATGGTTTGGTAAGTTTAGCACGGTTATTTAGGAGTTTGGCATGACTCACCACGAGGTTGTTCATTATGTATTCTATCGACACACTGCTCCAAATATGTGCATTTTTGGTAGTTTATGTTGATGTTGTCATCACGGGCAATGATCAGGATGGTATAACTAAATTGTAGCAATGTTATCTCACGACGTTATGTATGTTCTATATATTCTTGAGGAGATATGAATGACATGTCGTAGACCCATTGTCACACTTGTGGATCCGAATGCTATGGTTTTTTGCCATGATAGGGGAGCCCTTAGGGGTCGTTTGGTGTGAAGGATAACACCAAATAGTCCTGGGATTAAATTATAGTGCCACTTAATTTGTTGTTTAGTTGGCAAGTCCAGGATAACTTATCCCGGGATTAATAATTACTCTCGGGATAAGTTATCCTTCCCCTTGGGTAATATAGTAATTCCGGGAGAACTTATCCCGGGATAAAATAGGTAAATGACAAAGATATCCCTTTAAACCCTTTTTATATATCACTTTTCACATTCATGAAGGGTATTTTTGTAAACCAATAATTTGTTCTTAAAATTTATATAATGCATATTATTTTGAATACAACAAACCAAACACTCAATAAGAAATAATCTCAGCATAACTTATCCCATCATAACTAATCTGAGCATATAACTAATCACGTCATAACTAATCCCATCATAACTTGTATTCAAACCAAACGACCCCTTAGAGACCCCAGAAGATATAGGTGGCTGATCGGTACGTTGAACTACCTCATAGTGAATCAACCATACATTGCATTTGGTGCGAGTGTTGTAAGACAGTTTATGGACTCTCTTTGTGATAGTCACTGGGGTGCAATTATTCAAATTCTTCGATATATAAAATCAACCATAAGTAAAGGATTAGTTTTTGAGGAACAAGGTCATGAACAAATTGTTGTATACACATACGTTGATGGAGAAGTATCACTGTCTGATAGGCGGTTCTACGTCTAGACATTGTGTTCTGGCAGGAGGTAATTTGTTGTCTTGCAAGAACAAGAAATAACATGGTTGCTATTTTGGATCGAACAATTGTTTAAAGAATGGAAGTATGAGAAATCAGTCAGAAGGAGAAGGAACTTGTATGTGATAACTGATAACTGCGTTGTTCTTCATATGCACCAAAACTGATATTTCATTAAAGAGCTCAGTGATTGACTGTCACTTCATTAGAGAAAAGATAATTTCAAGAGACATTGCTACAAAATTCGTGAAGTCAGTGATGAGCTTGCAAGTGATGAGCTTGCAGATATTTTTACCAAGTTCCCCAAGGGTTCTCGTATCAGTTACATTTGAAACCAGCTTGGTACATACAACTTGTATGCACGAGCTTGAGGAAGAGTGTTAAGAATATTGTAATTAATATTGTTTATCAGTTAGGACTAGTCAAAATTAATTAGACTGTTCTCTTCTTTCACATGCAGTGTCAAACTAAGTATGCTAAAAGAAAAGCCCATAAATATCTAGCATGCTTATATTTGAGTTTGACAATGCACTTAATCCTGCACAACCAATGATGATCTTAGATAGTAGTAAAAGAACCTAGTGGGAGTGTTAGAGTGGGTAAAAGTCCCACATTGGTTGGGGAATGGACTAGTAGTCTCCTTATATGGACTTGGGCAATCCTCCCCTCATGAGCTAGCTTTTGGGATTGAATTAGGCTCAGGTCTCATATCTTAACATGGTATCAAAGTCAGGTTCATCCCCGTTTGGACTCTCGGTCCACGCTCCAGTTGGGCCTGGGCGTGAAGGGGGGTGTTAGAGTGGGTAAAAGTCTCACATTGCTTGGGGAATGGACCGGTGGTTTTCTTATATGGACTTGCGCAAGTTAGGTCCAAGTGCCATATCTTTACAGGGAGCAAAACCATTTGACACATTTATAAATTGACCTATGAAAACAAATTTTGTTTATATTAGAAGTGTGGCACTATAACTTCTTAGTAATAACTAGAGTATCTTTAGGATGGAATAGGCATCATGTGCCTCAATGTTGTTTATCAGTTATAGGTCCAGTTATTCTTCTCATGGCAGCATATTATCATACATTATAGTTGGTTAAATTCAAGTTGTTTCAGGGTTTATTTAAACTAGATATTAATGTGATTTCTTACTTCTAAGAGGACAATTTGATATTTATGAGAATGGTCACTAACAATTAATAAAACCTATTTATATTTAACTTTCAAATATACCAACAACACTTTGTTTCCACTATGAATGTAAATACTATGATGAGCAAAATTATTTGAATTGTTTGTCGAGCCCATTCTTATTCTAGCATCACAAAGCAACTTATGATTGCACATAATACTTTCTCTACGGTATACAGGGAACATTACTTGTTATTCCAGAGCCTATGATGTTCCATATCTTCCATTACTACTTTTTTATGTGATCTGATTTCATGTCTCTTTTATACAAATCTTCCAATTTTTAAAATTACGAAATATCAAAATATAAAAAGTCTTAGGCCCCACACTATTAGTCAATTACTTCTTTCACCACAGATAAAAAGGCCCTGCCTGTATTTTTCTGTAGATAACTGATAACTGCAACTAAGACAATGGTTCTTTGGATAGTTATTAGGAAGCGAACTAACAAAAGGTGTTGGTAATCAGTTTGCCACAATCATAGTGTGTGTTCTACAGCTAGTGCAGTTTGTTGTGAGTATGGGACTTGCTAAACTGAGTAGACAGAATCATGATCAGCTATTCATGTTTAAAGGACAGTATACAAAACCTCTATCATATCTGACTGCTGTTTTTTTGCTGCAATCTGCTTGATATCACCACCTGCAGGTAAAATCACTAGGACTTCCGTTATCCATCATCTTATTAGCATCAACTAATCAAGACAACGTCAGAAAATGAAATTACAGATAGCAAACTCCAAAATATACTGTGGATGACACCAGCTTTGACACACCACCAAAAATACAATACAACATGAGACACGGACAGACACTTTCAACTGTAAGACAAATCTCTGTGGGGGGGAAAAAGAAAAAAAAACTTTTGCATGAAGTTGCTCTTTTGTCCCAAAATTCGGTGACAACCCCCTAGTATTCAATCCTGCATTGACAATGAATGGTCACCCTCAACTCTTAGTAGCACAGGGGTTACTATGTAACATATCTAATAGTTGGTCTCTAACAAAATGAATAATAAGATAATGTAACAACTACTTTAAATTAAAATGAATAATGAGATAATGTAACAACTACTTTAATAATTAGATGGTGCAAAACTACCAACTAGAGGTCCAGCAAGCATCTTTCCTCTAAATAAGGAAAATCATGTTACCTGCTGAAAAGGCACGGGGGGAGCTACTGGCAGCCAAAACACATTTTACCCTTGGGTCTGTTTCCCATTCATCCAGTAAACTCTTGTATTTGATATCCATATCTGCATCATATTTCAATGAAACGTGAATGCAACAGACCAAACTATGCAAATGGTAATGATAATGTTAACTTCAATTCGTTAGTCTTACTTTTCCCTTCTAGTCTGTTCAAAAAATGATGACACTGTTCCTTTTTAGTAACTCTTTAATTTCAACTTTTCACACGGTCTCAATATGAAAAGACATTTTGGTACATTATACCTATCTTTAGTTTAAGATACAAGATTTAAAAGTCTTGTTTACTTTCTTAACCTTCATTTCAAGTCAAAAAACAGATAAATAAATTGGAACGAAGGGAGTAACAATGATGATGATATGATGAGAATAATGATTATAGTATCAGTTTAAAACAATAAAAATAATAATTACATTGTGGTATCCTGGTCCGCTAACCTAACCCGGTAGCAGACTATGTGTAGGGGCAAATCATTCCCTAAAGATAGAAAGAAGAACTACAAATTATTATAGTATTTCTTTGATTTATTATATACCAAATGATCAACTAGACCTGTTTTTGGCAATAATTCAAAATAGAACAAGTAATTAAGCTACCCACTCGTACAGGTAGCTCAAAGTCAAACATTTGGCTCTCAATCCTAAAGCAGCATTAAAGGTGTTAATTAATAACTTGTAAACGAGAAATCTAAAGTGACAGTAAAGAATAAATGGCGAGGATCCACATTAGGTAAAAGAGTTGAAAATTCACCTAAGTTCATTGCATTGAGAGCTTTAGGACGATCGAGAGTGATAACGGCGACACCGTTCGGGTGGACATGTCCCCTGACAAACTCATCGGCGCCGGAGGCAATGATCGCGAAATTTCGATGAGGAAGAAACATGGTCATTTTGGAGTAATTAGGTAATAAGGAGTGAGAAAAGCGGAGAGCAGCAGAGAGAAGACAAGCGGATCGACCTATTTTTAAAGCATTAGAAAGTCTTGCCATCCTTTGAGTTCCTCAATCCCAACAATAATCTCTTCTTCAAATATATGTAGTAGCTTTCACCTTAATTCCTCTAAAACCTTCTCTTTTTTTTCGATTATTCCTCCAAAACAAAGTTTAGTAGTACATATTTGTTCTTATATTTGAATACTAGGTAATTTACCCGCGCTTCGCGGGCATAAATAATCTTTCTAAGCTTTTGAACAACCTTTCCAATAATCAACTGTTATAAGAAGAAAAAAAGAAGTAAATTTTAGTAGATTTTAAAAACATTTCAATAGAAATTAAATGATTTGACATTATCACATATCTCAAGAATTTTAAATATATAATGAATGATTTAAAATATCTTGATATCTAATCATTTTTATCTTTTACATAATATATCATAATATATGTTTGATGAAATAATTGTCTTGTTAAAACTGAGTGATGTTTTTATGTAGCGATTAAACATATTTTTTCTATTTTTTTGTACATGAAAAATATATAACTGATAATTTTATGGTTAGAATAACTCCTTGTTAAAAAAATTATATAAAAGTTTTTGATAATCAATATTAGTTATAAATAAGTTAAGACCGTTAAAAATGTACACCACAACAAAATAAATAATTTTTTTTAGAGACAATCTACTTGTCTGAGGTCAAACATTCACCACTTTTCATTATTCTTACTTTGTTATTCTAACAAAATTTATAGAAGGAGAAAAATAAATTTGAAACAACAACAAATAATATTGTTGACCCTTTTAGAAATTCATTCTTCATTAAACTGCTGCTCTGAAGGCTTTTCTAGATGCTTCATCAATACAACTTTACGACTTTTTCAGAAATATGTATGTATAGTTGTTGCATTATGAAAGTACAAGTAGATCAAAATGTTGAATTCTAGACTCATGTTAAAGAAATATTCTCGAACATTAAAATTATTAAAAATGAGTCTAACCTAGATAACTCAAAGGCTCAACAATGACTTGGGACATAAAGGACAACAAATCTATGTTAATAGACATATCTTTTGTAGCTTAAGATATTACTTTTATTTAGAGCAGAGTTTGTTTCATATTCTTCAAATTAAGCTTGCTGAAAATACTCATAACTCACACAAAAAATATATAGTAGAGCTGAATGAGAAGGAAAAAAAGAAAAAACATTAAAAGGACGAAAGTTTTGACCAAGTGAGATCATATACATACCAAACGAAAAATAATCAATACAATTTTAAGGAGACAACAAAACAGCGAGAAAAAAAACATACATTAAACCGAGTAAACTATGATATATCCAATGATGATAACAAATCATTCTTACCAGAAAAGTTCTCATGTTTTAAAATAACATACCTCAGAAAATTGACTAACACTTCAATCAACTTTCAATCCTTAAAGTACTCATAATATCTAGTGATAAAATTTAGTAAAAATAGATAACAATAACATAAATACAAAAAATATGGGCATGCAAAGTTATTAACTCTCAGAGGATTTTCTAAAGAACACAAAATCTCATCCTTGTATGTGAAGAAATGACATTGTTGATGAACAAATTAAAGATTTGTAAGGATTTTTTTTTTATTGTACCTTCAACAATTCTAGTAGAAACATAAATTAATAATATAAGCATAAATTAACTTCCTTGAGTACTCAATTAAGTCATTTTAAAAAGAATTTCAAGAATAAACGAATTTTAAAGGAGTCGTTGTTACGCTGTAATTTTACTATCTTTAGAAAAATCACTTTTGAAATGTTTCAAGTATAAAACAATTTGAAAAAAATACTTAGAAAATAGTCGCCACTTAATTTTTTTAAAGAAATTAAGAAAACTTAATTTAAAAAGACTCTAATAGATTAAGTCTTTCAAAATTTAGAGAAAATGGGTAAGAGGTTCTCATTTACACTTCAAGAAGGTTTTTAAGGCATTTGAAGTGCCCACTAACATGCGGTTATCCTACGACTTAGATTAAATCCTTAACTATTTTTTTGGAAAAATGATTTAACATAAAAAATAATAATTTACAATATTTGATTAACTTTGAGAAAATAGTTAGACAAAGAATAATTTTTAATTTTTAAGAAAAGAGAATATTAATTAAAATATTTGAATTAAATTGGAAGTGATTAAGATTTTAACAAAATTAAATAAATTAGAATTTATTTGATTCATTTTAAAATAACAATTTAAACCAATTTGGTTATTTAAAGTATGAAAACCATTTTAAAGATATTCAATAAAATTAAGGAACTTTATTAAAATAAACTAACATAAAGAACATAGCTTATCTTTTGGGGAATTTAATTAAATTAAACCAATTCAACTAAAAGGTTAGTTAGAAAACAAATAAAACAAAGAAAGAAGAGGTTAAGCCAAATTTGGGATTTTGGCCCAAATTCAAATTTCTAGAGCCCATTTAAATTAAATCTGCTACTGGAATTTAGGAGGGTTTTGGCCTATTCTCCACTGCCTTTATACAGTGTATACAACTTTCGTATACTACTGTATATCCTTGTATACCGGCATCCAGAACCTGCAGATTAGTGTACAAACATATATAATCCATTTTTGGACTCCTGTACACCCGCGTCTCTGCTTTCAACCTGTATTTCAACACTTAGTTCGTATATCAATGTATACTGCTATATACAACATGTATACGACCCATTTTGGACGTTCGGAGGCTTGCAATTTCAAATTCCAGCTCTGTGTACTGCCTTCAATCTGTTCATCATCTTTACTACTTGCAATGGGGCTGACTCGAGAGGGAAAAAATGAATTTAGGCCTTTATGGCCCATTTCGAAATGCGAAGGGGATAGGATTTGAGTCCACCTTGGACTCCATACGAGTTCACATGTAGCAAAATGAGAACAAAAATTAGCATTCGTATAAATCAGTAGCCCCAAATCATATCAACAAATATTTGGCGATAAATAATGCTAAACTAACACCAACAAAAGGCTAAAATCATACCAAGTCATTTGAGCAATTCACTCATGTTTCATATTAGTAGGAAACAAAAGATGGGTATTTCAACAAGTTCTAAAAGAAAAATAAAATAGAAGAAGACACATATTAGACAACACTCAAACTATAGCAAATTGATCAATTGTACTTGTCATAACAAGCAAATGATGCCTATGGCAGAAATTAAAAGAAGATAAATAGATGGACAAAATGTTAGATACTAAAACAATAAAAAAAAAAGCTATAAAACTAGTTATTCATTTTGCATGCCAAATTTGGACAATGAATTATGCTAAATTTACTTAGTAGAGGAAGAAAACATTGTTAAATATCTATAACTAAATATGGTATCATCTTTGTTCATACAAATCCATCAAACCTAAGTTCCAAAAGCATAAACTATAGCATTCATGAGAAAAAAAAGGCATTTGTTGAGTAGTAATGTCTAATATAATAACAAACTATGTCCAACCTATGTCATGCTCAGGGTATTGATATTTTCAAATCAAATGAGGGTGAAAGGCTATCTTGATAATCGAAAATGGGATTAAACTTAATTAACTGATGCATTACAACAGTGGAGTTACAAGCAGTGTCATGAATTAAAACCAAACGACATAAACACAATCTCGACTAAATGAGAAGATAAGTTAGACACATCTACTAGGCAAATTTAAATAGTATTAACAAAATCCATAACAATGAGAACAGAACAAAGGCAGGTCACCAAGACTACAACCTCCTTATCATATTGACAAATTCGAACAAACATCGAATAATCCAAACGACGCAGCTGATAAACCTATTGTTGAGATCAAATGAACTTTAAACTATTTCGAACAAAGCAAGACAAAGATCCGACTAAATATATAGATACAAAATTGATCTAATGAATATAACGACCAACATATAATATCAAAGTAACTTCCCTAATGTTTGACTCGTGCTTACTACCCAGAGACTCGCAGGAAAACGAAGTTAAAGCAAAGATTAAAATGAAAGAACCACATACTCTTAATAATCGACCCTACACCAAGTAATGAACACACATAGCTTGCTACACTGAAAAGGAACATAAGAGGGTGCGGAATTACCCTTCTTGGGGCAGCGAACTCGAGACGACAACGAGCTTGAGAGTAGTGATTCTTCTACTATACAATTCGAATACGAACGGCAAGCTAAGAAAATCTGAGTCGCGATCTTCTCAGAACTTAGAATCAGAAAGCTAAGTATAATATTTTAAGCGTAAAACGACTATTGCCAAGGAACTCCAACTCAAAACCCTCCTTTATGCTCGCCCCCAACACCGATGGGTAGGAGGTGGTTTATATAGAGGAAAACTAGGACCGATTAGAGGGAATACAGATGAAATTTTGAATTTGAAATTCGAATTCCTCTGCCCTTTTTCAAGACAACAGTAAAAAGATTTGAAAATCCCTTAAAATGGGGGAAAGGGGACGTGAGGGTGGTTGATGGGTTTGCGGATTTCTCGCCGGGTTGATGCGACTGGTCGCTGCTGGATTGCTGGATTTTGATTTCGCTGCTCGTTCATGCGTTGCTGGGTCGAATTCTTGCGTGAAGAAGAAGAGTGATGTGGTCGGGTCGGTACTGTACGTTATGCTGTATGTATTGTTTTGATGGGCTGGGTTATTGTATTGTTTTGCTGCTGATGGGTTGCTGGAATGAAGAAATTGGATTGAAGTTAGAGTTGGAAGAATTGGGCCACTAGTTTGGGCCAAAGTTAGGCTGAAAATAATGGATTCAAAATGGGTGAAAGTGTAGTTAATTTTGAGTTTAAAATTTGGCCTAATGGCTTAAAGATGTAGCCGATTTGGATTAATTCGGGGTAATTCGGCTAACCATTAAATAAAATGAACTCATATTAATTAATTAGCGAGCTTCTTAATCTTAACCAAATAAAAATAGTTAACTTAATTGTAAACTAATTAAATTAATTACAAAACTAATTAACTCAAAATTATATCTATAACTTAATTGATAAAATATTTAACTAAAAATCTTTTGTGATGATTTTCAAATATTTATAAAATATATTAATTATACGCAATTATATAAAACACATATATTGTTTAAAAATTATAAAAAATGATACAACTATTTAAAATAACTTGAAAACTATATTTTTTTGAAATTTTATAAAACAAACTATTCTAAATCGTTTGAAAATTGAAGAAGCTTAATGATTAATATACAATGTGGAGGTCCAAATTGAGTGTCTACAGTCGCCACCTAATTTTAGGAAAAAATAGGAAACCATTTAAGTGATCTACGAAACCATTAGATTCTAGGTAAGGGGTTCAAGTTATTTTGAAGGATGCCTAACACCTTCCCTTCGGATTAACTTGAACCCCTTACCTAGAATCTAATAGTTTCGTAGATCACTTAAAAAACTATTCTAAATCGTTTGAAAATTGAAGAAGCTTAATGATTAATATACAATGTGGAGGTCCAAATTGAGTGTCTACAGTCGCCACCTAATTTTAGGAAAAAATAGGAAACCATTATTTTAAAATTGACTTAATTGATTAATTTTTGAGTCACCATAACGTTTTGCCCTATTTGAATAAAGTAGGGATGTAAACACCTGGGCTCAACTTAACTCAAATGTAACACCCCATATTTTTTTTTTTGAACTGAGACTCTAACCATTCTTCATAGTGAGTGATATTTTTGCAAGGAATTTAAAATTTCCTAAGTGTTAAGCTCAATAGATGTAGCACCTTGAGTTCCAAGAAGAATCAAAGAGAAAAGCATTCAAGTCATTCCTTAGTTATCTTAAATTTTGGGTCAACTTCAAGTGACCATAAATTTTAGTACAGAAGGAGTTAGGAGACCCATTAGAAATTAAATTAAAGCCCTTCAAGTTATCTGTCCAATGCCACTGAGTTTGCTCAATTCCGAGCTCTGAGTAAACAGGTATGATCGATTTTCTAACGTCGCACAAACCTGGCAGCAGCTTCGCGATGCGGAGCCAACATGGACCTCACTACCTGGTGGAAAATAATTCCAACTCCCAGCTCGTTTTAATTATTTCTTTAGGGGTATTTTAGTCCTAAAAACCCTTAGGAGGTCATCTAAATTGCCCTAAGCGAGTAGAAAATCAGTTTTCTTAAATTAAAAACCCTCTCATTCACTCCAAAGATTCTACACTCAAGAAAAGCTAAGGCTAGGGTTCTTCTTTCCAGATTTTTCCTTCAAGTTCTTTAAGAAGATGCTCTTTCAGGTATGTAAGCTTCCATAGTGTTGAGTTTGTTCACCCACACGCCAATCATGTTAATTTCAGCTTTAAATTCGTTCTAAAAGTTGAAGCGTTGATGTTCTTGTTATGTATTCATGAATTTTCTTTCGTTCTAGAATTGGGCTGAGATTGAGGAGTTCTTGAGGCTATTGTTTCGATTTATAGAGTAGTTTTGATTTAGATTCTTGTGTACATGTGATGATTATCTAAATCTAAAGAAAAGTTGAGCAAAAGAATTGAATTTAGGCGATTTGGGGTTAGAAAATGAAGAAGAGAAAAGTCGGGAAAATCTGTCACTTGGCTCCGCATCGCGGACCTGCCTCCCCATTTCATAAAGCTGTCTTCGCATCGTGGAGAGGTCACAGACCTCTCTGCCTCAAAAGTTATTTCGCGACCAATTATTTTAATGCGTCTCCGCGTCGCGGACTAGTTTCTAAGCAGTGAATTTTTGATCTTTTCTCATGTTTCGCTATCTAAAATCAATCCTAAACATCATGAGATATTTTCTATCACAAATCACAACCTTGAATCCATAATTCAAGTTCAAGGTAGAGTTAAGAGTTAAGTT
>NW_006238929.1:581196-582067 GCF_000226075.1 Solanum tuberosum
CATTGAGTTCCTAATCCTTTTTAAATTATATTCCTACTTATGGGACTGCTACATGTTACCCATAAAGTCCTTGAGTTGAGTTGTTCATGCCCATAATTCCGCTTGAACCCTATAAGTCGAACATTCTTGAGATGAGAAGTATGTTTGAGTCCTTGGGTTGAGTAGTTCATGCTCATAATTCCGCATGAACCCTCTGAGTTGAGCATTCTTGAAATGAGTAGTATCATTGAAGTTCTTGAGTTTCAATTATTGAGTTATATCTATGGTTATTGAAAACCATACATTGAGTTGTTCATGTCCATAATTCGGCATGAACCATATTATAATAAGACTTTTACAAACGTTTTAACTTTGTTTTAAGACTTAAGCTTTGAAGTTGAGTAAAGAGTAAAGTTTATTTTCTTTAAAATGATATATGGGAACTAAGTATTCCCAAAAGTAAATGTTTTCACATTTAAGATGAGAGGAAATTGAGATTTCCAAAAAATTTTGAGCAAGAAAGGGAACATTGATTCCAAAAGAGCTTTTAAGCTAAGTTTTTGAGCACTAATCTCAAATCACAGAAGAAGTATGTTTTTAAAAACATAAGAGCTAGTATATTTTGGGAGTAGTATTGAGCATCGAATTGGGGATAAGCATGAGTTCAGATAACTCACGTCTCCATAAAACCATGTAGCCACCATAGGTATAAAAGGGTCACACTTTTTAGATGAATCATTTTCAGAATAGACTAGTGGATCCACTAAGTTAAGCGTTCTATATGACGGAAAAGTATAGGACAATTCTGGTAGCGCGGGCAAGACACTGTATCACCACTTAGGCTCATTGTGGTGGTTGTCGGTTAGAGAAACTCCCACAAAAGTTATTGTAT
>NW_006238929.1:582129-589104 GCF_000226075.1 Solanum tuberosum
CAGTAGTTGCATGGTTCCTCAAGGAGTTCCGCTTAGTATGAACGGGGGTATGGGACTTCATTCATGCATTGCACAAGTAGACTTTGAGAGGGAGCATGGTATGTCTTTTATGAATTTATGATTATGAGTTGACATCATGTTTTAAACTGATTTCCTTTTCTTTATATTGCACTTGTTTTAAACTGCTTTATAATGAAATGAGTTTAGTTAAGTATTAATGAGTTGAGTATCCAGAGTTGAGTATTTTAAGTCGAGTATCATATCTTTGAAGTTGAGTATCAAATCTTTGAGTCGAGTATCATATCTTTGAAGTTTAGTATCTAATCTCTGAGTTGAGTATCTTATCCTTGAGTACTTCTGAGTTGAGTAAGTTTGAATAGTTTTGAGTATCCTTGAGTATTCCTTAAGTTGAGTAAGTTTGACAAGAGGTAAGTATGTTTCCTTTTTTATAAAGTTTCAAGCTTATGCTTATGTTTTAGAATTACCCTTACATGCTCGTACATTCCACGTGCTGAGCCATTTGGCCTGCATCTTGTCATGATGCAGACACATCTATTCGGGATCATCAACATGAGATTCGTTGATACATTTGGGAGTTCGAGTTAACTATGGTGAGCCTCTTTATTTTCGGAGGATTTCATTTACTTTTCAGTTTAGTCAGGATGTCGTGGGTCTTGTCCCAATTTCCATCTTTAACAGTTAGAGGCTTCACATATAGTTAGTATAGTTGAGAAGTCTGTATTATTCATTTATTTTATTAAATGTTTTAAAGACTTAAGTGCATATTTTATGGCGAGTTGAATATATTATTTTATTCTAAGTTGTTCATTTGAGTTGAAATTTTGAAAAGTTGAGTTTATTGAATTTTATTCAGTTTTAAGCTTTTGCATGCTTAAGTTAGTCTTCCGCCTGTAGTCAGCCAGAATGAGGGTTCGCCTGGGGACCAAAAATGGTTCTTAAATGCCGGCCACGTAGAGGGTGTAGACTCAGGTCGTGATAAACTTGGTATTAGAGACAAAGTTTAAGTTTCCTAGGGTGTCTATGAAGCTGTGTCAAGTAGGATCTTGTTTATGGTTGTGAGGGCCCCACTTCTATAAATGAGGGACTGCAGACATTTAAGAAAAGTTTTCCTTTTTTCATACTCTTAATCGTGCAATAGAGCTATGTCATAGAGACTTATTCTAACTTGTGCGTTTCTCAGAATCATTCAACTACCCATCAAACTAGAGGTGGTTGAAAAACAGAGTCTGTTCTTTGTCGATGAGTTGTTCTTAGAAAGAGTCATGAGGAAGTCGTGAGATTCTAGAGGGGATTGAGAGAAGCCCAAAAGTAAGTTAAATGTTCAGTTTCAGAGTAATGCCTTCATATGAATCGTGCATTTGAGCTAAAAGTGAGTTGTACTCTTTTCCTTAAGCCCTGTTTCAGCTGAGATCCTTTTTAAAGAAGTATGTTTAGAGCTTGGGTAAGATTTTCACCCGAAAAGGGTAGCATGAGTTATGAGATCTTGAGCAGTAGTAGTGAAAGAGCCCAAAGTTAGAGGAAAGTATGTAGAGGTTTAGTTCTCTAAGTAAGGGAAATGGTGTTTTAGCTAGAAAAGAGTTTTCGATGAAGTGGTATTGTGTAGGTAATGACCAAATGTAAGTGTTGAATAGAAGAGCAAAAGTATACATAAGGTGATAGATATAAGCTAGGCTTATGATTTTGAGGGAGATCCCATAATATTCAAGTGTAATAGGACTAATCAGGCATTGATGTATAGTGAATGGGTGAATAGTACTTATGTTGCGAAGTCGAAGGTGATAGTAATTGTAAGTATGAAGACTAAGAGGCGACGATTGACTATTTGTCATAAGATCCTATCGGATGAGTGTTTCTACAATTGTGCATAGTAGTTGTAAGTTAGTGTAGTAGACAAGCAATCATGTGGATATTTGGGTTTAGTAATAAACTTTAAGATTGAATTTGAGATGAGTGTCATGATCAAAAGAATGGCAACATGAGGGTGATGATGTTAGTCTTGAGATTTGATCTAGAAGACTTGACATAGAGTAGGTGAGAAATTGAGATGTTAGCTGCAATAGATATGAGTGGTACAAGTGAGAGACTCTAACCTTTAGATAAGGGCAGTGAAGTGTGGTTAAGTCACAAGAGTAACAAGAGCATTAAGAGGTGTGCCGGGATGGTATATTATCATATGATGTTCCAATTAAGTTAGTGATTTTTCCATGTGTTCCTAGATAACATAATTGAGTTGTCAATGTGGAATAGGTCCATAACTTTCAACTGTTAGCTTTAGACCTAAGGGGGAGATGATAAGATGAGAAATCAAGTCAAGTGTTTGAGAATACGATAGTAATGAGTTCCAAAGAGTTTGGGGGATATCTTTTTAGAGATCCTTTTTAGTAATGAAGTTGTTGGAGTACTAAGCTTGAATGTGGTGTTAAAGAGTTTTAGTTTTTAGATGAGATTCCTTATAGAGCGGTATAGAATTCGAACTTAAGGATTTGAGTTAATCTTGGACTAGACCATTAGAATCAGACCTTAGTAAGAGTAAACCATTTCCGTACCCAGACCAGCCATCATTCGAGGACGAATAATCCCAAGGGGGAGATATTGTAACACCCCAGAATTTTTTTTCTGAACTGAGACTTGCACCGTTCTTCGTAGTGAGTGATATTTTTGCAAGAAATTTAAAATTTCCTAAGTGTTAAGGTCAGTAGATATAGCACCTTGATTTCTAAGAAGAATAAAAGAGAAAAGCATTCAAGTCATTCCTTAGTTTTCTTAAATTTTGGGTCAACTTCAAGTGACCATAAATTTTAGTACAAAAGGAGTTAGGAGATCCATAAAGTATTAAATTAAAGCCCTTCGAGTTCTATCTCTAACGCCACCAAGTTTACTCAATTCCGAGATCTGAGTAAAAATTTATGATCGATTTTCTAGCATCGCGCAACCTGGCAGCAGCTCCGCGTCGCGGAGCCAACACGGACCTCACTGCCTGGTGGAAAATAATTCCGACTCCCAGCTCGTTTTAATTATTTCTTTAGGGGTATTTTAGTCCTAAAAACCCTTAGGAGGTCATCTAAATTGCCCTAAGCGAGTAGAAAATCTGTTTTCTTAAAATCAAAAACCCTCTCATTCACTCCAAAGATTCTACGCTCAAGTAAAAGCTAAGGCTAGGGTTCTTCTTTCCTAGATTTTTTACTTCAAGTTCTTCAAGAAGATGTTCTTTCAGGTATGTAAGCTTCCATAGTGTTGGGTTTGTTCACCCACATACCATTCATGTTAATTTCAGCTTTAAATTCGTTCTAAAAGTTGAAGCTTTGATGTTCTTGTTATGTATTCATGAATTTGCTTTCTTTCTTGAATTGGGCTGAGATTGAGGAGTTCTTGAAGTTATTGTTTCGATTTATAGAGTAGTTTTGATTTAGATTCTTGTGTACATGTGATGGTTATCTGAATCTAAAGAAAAGTTGAGCAAAAGAAACAAATTTAGGCGATTTGGGGTTAGAAAATGAAGAAGAGAAAAGTCGGGAAAATTTGGCACTTGGCTCCGCATCGCGGACCTGCCTCCCCATTTCATAAAGTTGTCTTCACGTAGCGGAGAGGTCACGGACCTCTCTGCCTCAAATGTTATTTCGCGACTAATTATTTTAATGCGTCTCCGCGTCGCGGACTAGTTTCTAAGCAGAATTTTTTTGATCTTTTCTCATTTTTAGCTATCTAAAATTAATCCTAAACATCATGAGATCTTTCCTATCACAAATCAAAACCTTGAATTCATAATTCAAGTTCAAGGTAGAGTTAAGAGTTAATTTTGAGAATTCTTTCGAACATTCTAAGAAAGTCCTTTTTGAGGAGACTTCTACAAATTCTAATAGATTGTTTAAAGACTCGAGCAATTGAGTATGAGAGTGAGAATAATGTATTCATGAGTCTACCTTGTCATCATGAGATCTTTCTTATCATGAACCATAACTCTTGAATTCATAATTCACATTCAAGAGAGAGTTAAGAGTATAGTTCAAGAAAACCTTTGAGTTCAATTGTGAATCCTTTGCGATCAACTATCGATTTGAACTAAGTTTTGAGGAAGTAAGTCAGAGAATAAGAAGAGTCATATACATGAGTTCCATGTAGCTATGTAGACCATCGAGTCGAGTTGTTTCATGCCCATAATTTCGCATGAACTTCGTAAGTTGAGCATATTTCAGAAAAGTGGTATCTTCAAGTTCTAAGCCTTTAAGTGTTGATTTCCTAATCCCTTTTGAGAAGTATCTTTGAGTCCTTGAGTTGAATATTTCATGCTAATAATTCCGCATGAATATAATAAGTCGAACAATCTTGAGATGAGAAGTATTTTTGAGTCATTGAGTTGAGTAGTTCATGCTCATAATTCCGCATGAACTCTGAGTTGAGCATTCTTGAAATGAGTAGTATCATTGAAGTTCTTGAGTTACAATTATTGAGTTATATCTATTGTTATTGAAAACCTTGCATTGAGTCGTTCATGTCCATAATTCGGCATGAACCATATTATAATAAGACTTTTACAAACGCTTTAACTTTGTTTTAAGACTTAAGCTTTAAAGTTGAGTAAAGAGTAAAGAGTAAAGAGTAAGAGTAAAGTTTACTTTCTTTAAAATGATATATGGGAACTAAGTATTCCCAAAATTAAATGTTTTCACATTTAAGATGAGAGGAAACTGAGATTTCCAAAAAAATTTGAGCAAGAAAGGGAACATCGATTCCAAAAGAGCTTTTAAGCTAAGTTTTTGAGCACTAATGTCAAATCACATAAGAAGTATGTTTTTAAAAACATAGGAGCTAGTATATTTTGGGAGTAGTATTGAGCACCGAATGGGGGACGACCATGAGTTCAGATAACTCACGTCTCTATAAAACCATGTAACCACCATGGGTAGAAAAGTGTCAAACTTTTTGGATGAATCCTTTTTAGAATAGATTAGTGGATCCACTATGTTAAGCGTTCTATATGACGGCAAAGTATAGGACAGTTCTGGCAGCGTGGACAAGACACTGTATCATCACTTAGGCTCATAGTGGTGGTTGTCGGTTAGAGAAACTTCCACAGTAGTAATTGCATGGTTCCTTAAGGGGTTCTGCTTAGTATGAATGGGGGTATGAGACTTCATTCATGTATTGCACAAGTAGACTTTGAGAGGGAGCATGGTATGTCTTTTATGAATATATGATTATGAGTTGACATCATGTTTTAAACAAATTTCCTTTTCTTTATTTTGGACTTGTTTTAAAATGCTTTATAATGAAATCAGTTTAGTTAAGTATTCATGAGTTGAGTATCTAGAGTTGAGTATTTCAAGTCGAGTATCGTATCTTTGAAGTTGAGTATCAAATCTTTGAGTCGAGTATCATATCTTTTAAGTCGAGTATCTAATCTCTGAGTTGAGTATCTTATCCTTGAGTACTTCTGAGTTGAGTAAGTTTGAGTAGTTTTGAGTATCCTTGAGTATTCCTTGAGTTTAGTAAGTTTGACAAGAGGTATGTATGTTTCCTTTTTTATCAAGTTTCAAGCTTATGTTTATGTTTTAGAATTCCCCTTACATGCTCATACATTCCACGTACTGAGCTATGGCCTGCATCTTTTCCTGATGCAGAAACATGTATTCGGGATCATCAACAGGAGATTCGTTAATACATCCGAGAGTTCGAGTTAGCTATGGTAAGCCTCCTCATTTTCGGAAGATTTTATTTACATTTCAGTTTAGTCAGGATGTCGTGGGCCTTGTCCCGATTTGTATATTTAACAGTTAGAGGCTTCATAGATAGTCAGTATAGTTGAGATGTCTATATTATTCATTTATTTTATTAAATGTTTTAAAGACTTAAGTGCCTATTTTATGGCGAGTTGAATATATTATTTTATTCTAAGTTGTTCATTTGAGTTGAAGTTTTGAAAAGTTGAGTTTATTGAATTTTATTCAGTTTTAAGCTTTTGAATGCTTAAGTTAGTCTTCCGCATGTAGTCAGCCAGGATGAGGGTTTGCTTGGGGACCAGCAATGGTTCTTAAGTGTCGGTCACGTCCAGGGTGTTGACTCGGGTCGTGACATCAACTTAACTCATTTCAATATAAAGCAATAAAATAAATGCAATATAAAGAAAAACTTTTAAAACATGGACAACAACTCTGTGTATTTAGAAATACAATAGTAACTCTGATGCAAAGCTACAATACAAACTCTGAATGTATATAAAAATACAATTAACTCTGTGTATATAAGAATACACAATACTAATGTGAGAGTTTTTCTAACCGACAACCATCACTTAAGAGCTATTGTGATGATACAACGTTTTGCCTCATGCTGCCAGGGCCGTCCTATGCCTTACCAAGGGTATAGAACTTGACAACTAAGTGGATCCACTAGTCTATGCTAAAAAGCACTATTGAATCATCTAAAAAGTATGACCCTTTTTCTACCCATGGTGGCTACATGATTTATGGGGGCTGGGAGTTGTCTGAACTCTCCCCCATATTGATGCTGGATACTACTCCCAAAATATAATACTGGCTCTTATGTTAAAAACATATCTTCTTTCTGTGATTTGAGATAATTGCTCAAAGGCTCCTCTTGGAAATCAAAGTTTCTTCTCTTGCTTAATTGTGAAAGCATTAACTCTTTTCTGAAAACTAGCTCAAAGGCTCTTTGAAAATCTCAGTTTCCTTTCTTATTTAAATGTGAAGACATTTTAAACT
Source organism: Solanum tuberosum (assembly GCF_000226075.1). Lineage (NCBI taxonomy): Eukaryota > Viridiplantae > Streptophyta > Magnoliopsida > Solanales > Solanaceae > Solanum > Solanum tuberosum. Next base: position 588,870 of record NW_006238929.1, read on the forward strand.
CTTTGGGAATACACTTAGACCCCTTATACTTTTGAAGAAATAAACTTCAAACTTTACCTTTTACTCTTTGCTTAACTTCAAACTTAAGTCTTAAAACAAGTTAAAACATTTGTAAAAGACATATGAAAACTTAAAATGAACTTCTCTTATTTCACTTTTGACTTTGATCTCAACTCTTGCTTGAATTGACTTTTAACTGATCCTTGAATTGAATTATGGATTCAAGGATTATGAT
>NW_006238929.1:589134-592668 GCF_000226075.1 Solanum tuberosum
TAGGAAAGATCTCATGATGTTTAGGAGTGTTTTTAGATAGTTAAACATGAGAAACGATCAAGAAATCATTGTCTGAAAGCAAGTTCGCGACGTTGAGATGCATTTAAATATTTGGTCGCGAAATAAATTTATGCAGAATGGTCCATGACCACTCCGCAACGCGGAGAACATTTTTCAAATCCTGAGGAACAGGTTTGCGTCGCAGACCTGGTACCCAGATTTACCCGACTTGTTCCTTTGTCATTTTCTAACCCCAATTCACCTAAATTCGATTCTTTTTCTCAATTCCTCTTTAGATTCAGATACCTAGAATATGTACACAAGAATCTAATCAAACACAACTTTAAAATTGACCTTAAATTTTCAAGAACTCCTCAATCTCATCTCAAATTCAAGAACGAAAGCAATTCAAGAACACAACTCAAGAACATCAAAGTCTCAATCTTTTAGGATGAAAATCATAATGAAATAAACATGTTTGGCGCGTGGGTGAATGAACCCAACGCTATGTGAACTCACAGACCTCGTAGGATTGAATCCTTGGCGAAACCCGCACTCAATTCCTCAAGAAATCGATGAATCCTTGCTTCTTCTCCTTTTTTCTCCTCTTATTTTCTCTTCTCTGAAAACCCTAACTCTTTTTGATGAAGTCTAAACTGAACCAAATCAGTTTAGAACCAAAATTAATTACCAAAAACGAAATTAATTAATAGGGTAGTGAAAAGATCATAATACCCTTCTCAAATCCGGTTTTGACTTTCCTTATCTAGACAGCCCAACTTCTAATGAGCATATCTCCTTCTTACGAACTTGAAACTGAGTAAACTCAGCGACGTTGGAAAGATAATTCAAAGATATTTCCTACAGTATCTTTTAGCACACCTAATTCATCATGATATAGGAGTTATAGTTGTTTGAAGTTGACCCAAAACTCATACTTAACTTATTTTTTGTCAAATTTCCAGATTTTCAATCTTTCCAAAAATGACTCTTTCTAAATCCAGCTCTTTCTAGTTTGGGGGTGTTACAATATCACCTCCTTGGGAACATTCGTCGTCGAATGAGATTACTCTTAGTAGGCTAAGGGCGTAATATCTAACATCTAGCTCAAACACCCAACTAGATACATGCTGCCTGCGAGACCTTGATAAACCTATGATGAAATCCTTATTGACCATCTCCCATTTCCATTCCAAAAGTTCTATATTCTGAGCCATACCACCGGGGCGTTGGTGCTCCACTTTAGCTTTTTTGTTGGCAATTCGGACACTTAGCAACAAACTCTGCAATGCCCTTCTTTATACTACTTCACCAATAAACTTCTCTCAAATCTCGATACATCTTTGTGTAACCCGAATGGATAGAATATCTGGAGCTATGAGCTTCCTCTATGATCCTCTCTTGGAGTTCATCCACCCTTGGTACACACAACCTACCTTGATACCTCAATACACCATCTCCCCCTTGTTCAATAGCCATTACTTTTTGCTTATGAACATTTGCCTTCAATTCAAGCAAAATAGGATCTTGGTCTTGCTTTTATTTCATTTCTGACACTAATGATGATTCAACCTCATTCATCCCCACAACTGTTCCTTCCGTGGAATCTATTAGTCGAACTCCCAATCGTGCAAGTCTATGCACATCTCTTGCTAGCTCTTTCTTATCTTTCTCAAAATGAGCGGTACTACCCATAGATAATCTACTCAAGGCATCACCAATAGCATTAGCCTTACCTGGGTGATAAAGAATACTCATGTCATAATCCTTGAGTAATTCTAACCACTTCATTTGTCTGAGATTAAGCTCTTTCTGACTAAACACATACTGAAGACTCTTGTGATCGGTGAGCACATCCACATGAACACCATAAAGATAATGTCACCATATTTTCAAAGGAAATACTATGGTAGCCAACTCTAAGTCATGGGTTGGGTAGTTTCTCTCATGAACTTTTAACTTTTTGGAGGCATAAGCTATAACTTTTCCATTCTGCATTAACACAAAACCAAAACCAACTCTAGATGCATCACAATATACAACAAATCCTTGCGTGCCTTCTGGTAAGGTCAATACTGGGGCAGTAGTCAACCTTTTTTTCAATTCTTGAAAGCCTTTCTCACAAGCTTCAGACCATTGAAACTTCACTGTTTTTTTAGTCAACTTGGTCAAAAGAGATAAAATAGATGAAAATCCCTCGACAAAGTTTCTATAATATTTAGCCAACCCCAAGAAATTCCTAATACCAGTTGGAGATGTGGGTATAGGACATTTCTACACCTCTATCTTCTAAGTGTCAACCTTAATTCCATCATCGGAAACAATGTGGCATAAGAATGCCACAAACTCAAGCCAAAATTCACACTTAGAGAACTTGTCATACAACTCTCTATCCTTTAAAGTTTTGGAGAACTATTCTGAGATGGCTAGAATGATCTTCCTCATTCCTCGAATAGATTAGTATGTCATCAATGAATATGATAACAAACATATCTAAATAAGGCTTAAATACTCTATTCATAAGGTCCATGAATGTTGCAGGTGCATTAGTTAAACCGAACGACATGACCAGAAACTCATAATGACCATAACGGGTCCTGAAATTTGTCTTTGGAATATCACATTCCCTTACCCTCAACTGATGGTAGCCTGATCTGAGATATATCTTAGAGAAACAGGTAGCACCCTGAAGTTGATAGAAAAGATCATCAATTCTCGGAAGGGAATACTTATTCTTGATGGTAACCTTATTCAACTGACGGTAATCTATACACATCCTAAGGGAACCATCCTTCTTCCTCACGAACAAGACCGGAGTGCCCCAAGGTGAGACACTTGGTCGGATGAAACCCTTCTCTAGGATATCTTTCAACTGCTCATTTAACTCTTTCAACTCTACTGGTGCCATCCTATATGGCGGAATAGATATAGGATGAGTATCTGGATGAATATCTATACTAAAGTCTATCTCTCTCTCAGGAAGGACTCCGGGGAGATCATCAGGAACGACTTCTGGAAACTCTTTTACCACTGGAACTTACTGAATATGAGGTATCTCAACACTAGATTCATTAACTCAGACTAAGTGATAGACACACCCCTTAGAAACTAACTTTCTCGCCTTAAGGTACGAAATAAAACGACCCTTAGGCACTGCTGAACTGCTACCCCACTCTAAGCCTGGCTCATTTGGAAACTAGAACTTGATTACTCGGGTTCTACAATCAACTGAGGCATAACAGGCATGAAGTCAGTCCATACCAATAATGACATCAAAATCTACTATGTCTAATTCAACTAAATCAATCATGGTGCTCTTGTGATTGACGGAAATGGGACAATCACGATAGACTCTCTCTGCTAGAATAAACTCACCAATAGGTGTAGAAATACTGAAGGGCTCACTAAGTTGCTCAGGAAGAGCATCGAAATTCATAGCAACATATGGAGTTACAAAAGATAAACTCGCTCCTGGATCTAGCAAAGCATAACAATAAAGTTAAAGACGTGGATCATACCAGTGACAACATCTGG
>NW_006238929.1:592979-595536 GCF_000226075.1 Solanum tuberosum
AGCATAAACATTAAAGTTAAAGACTTGGATCATACTAGTGACAACATCTGGAGAATCCTTTTGCTCTTGGCAATAAGTAATACCATACAGACGGTTTCCTCCTCTGCCTTCCCCTGAAGTAGCTCCTCTAGATGTAGTTTTGTCTGGTGGAGCAACTGAAGAAGACTGGGCTCTATTACCCCCATTACCATTGCCCTGCTTGTTCTTCGGACACTCTCGCATAAAATGACCGTTTTGGCCACACTTGAAGCAACTAGTGGAGACATCATGACACATCCCTGAGTGGCTCCTTCCACACTTAGCACATGCAGGAGGCTTATTACCCCCTTGTGCCATACTACCTTGAGAATAGGCAGGTTTAGCTCTAAAATTCTGACTATTGTACTCACCTTTGTTCTTTGGTGCAGGTCCACTAGCAGATGATAGAGCAGGTCTCTTCTGTTTCTGTCGGAAGGAAGACCGGTTCGCATTGCTCTTTTGCTTCCCGGACTCATTCCCTGATGTCTTAGCCCTCTTATTCTTAAACTCTTCTCTATCCCTCAGCTTGTCCTCTCCAACTTGTTGTACATGGATCATTAGCCTTGTTATGTCCATATCCCCTATCAACATAGCTGTCTTGCCTTCCTTGTTTGACAGGCGAGACAACCCAGCAACGAATAAGCTCATCCTGCTCCTCATGTTAGCAACCATATCCGGAGCATACTGAGAAAGTTGTGTGAACCTCAGACTATACTCATGAACGCTCAAAAAATCCTGCTTAAGAGTGGGGAAATCTTGTACCTTTGCTTCTCTCAGCTCTCGGGGGAAGAAACTCCCCAAGAAGGCCTCCTCAAAACAAGCCCAACTCACAGGTGGTGCACCCTCAGCTCGGTTTTTCTTCCACTGATCAAACCAGATCCTAGCGACACCCTTCATTTGGTATGCAACTAGTTCCATCGTCTCAGCATCAGCAACATGCATGATCTCAAAAACCTTTTAAAACTCCTCAACGTCCTTAGTGACAATTGAACCTGTGAAGCTTGGTGGATTCATCCTTAAGAACTCACGAATCCTTGAAGTGTTAGCCACTTCCTATCGATTCCCTCTCCGTTGCCTAGCTTGGTTGGTCATAACTTGGCTCAACATTCGGATAGCCTCACGAAACTCAGCATTGGTGACCTCTCCTTGGGGTTGCACTTCTGGTGCATTAGGTATCCCTTGTTCCTGTGGCTCAACATTTCTTCTAGCTAGACGACCACATACAACTCTTCGTAGAGGCATGATCTGAAGGACACGCGCAAGCAATAATGAGAAGAATTTTTTAGAGATAAAACTCTAACGCACAAAATGAATATGAAAGAAGTGAGAAAGTTCTTAAGAGTTGGATCGTCCTAATTATAGATGTGGCGCAATTCACACTGATAACTAGGACTCTATTGACACGGCTTCATAGACTCCATAGGACTCTTAAACTCTGTCCTCTGATACCACGTTTGTCACTCCCCGAGCCTACACCCTGGGTGGAACTGGCACTCGAGAACCATTACTGGTCCCAAAAGAATCCTTGTCCTGGCTTACTACTTAGCGGAAGACTTACTCATGATAAAACTTTAAAAAGTAAACTGAACTGCTCAATAAATACTTAGAATGTATAAGAACATTCAGTAGCCAAAATGGCACTCAAGTCTCAAACATAACTGAAATGGAAAGACTCAAGAACTAACATCAACTAACTATCTATGAAGCCTCTAAACAACTAAGATGGACATCAGGACAAGACCCACGACATCTTAAAGAACTAAACATACTGAAAGCGATAAAATGGGATCCTCCGGAAAGCAAGGAGGCTCACAACAAGACTCTGAATACTCAATTGGATCAATGAAGCACTGGATGCTGATCCTGGTTACTTGAATCTTCATCATAAAAAGATGCAGGCCAACTGGCATCAGTACATTGAATGTATGAGCATGCGAGGGGAATTATAAAACAAGACATAACCTTGAAATGAACTGAAAGAACATATCTAGGCTCAACTCAACTCAACTTAACTCATTTCAATAAAAAGCAATAAAATAAATGCAATATAAAGAAAAGCTTTTAAAACATGGATAATAACTCTGTGTATTTAGAAATACAATTGTAACTCTGAATGTAAGCAAAGATACAATATAAACTCTGAATGTATATAAAAATACAATTAACTCTGTGTATATAAGAATATAAAATACTGATGTGAGAGTTTTTCTAACCGACAACCTTCACTTAAGAGATATTGTGATGATACAACATTTTGCCTTAAGCTGTCAGGGTCGTCCTATACCTTGCCAAGGGTATAGAACCTAACTACTAAGTGGATCCACTAGTCTATGCTAAAAAGCACTAAGGAATCATCTAAAAAGTATGACCCTTTTTCTACCCATGGTGGCTACATGATTTATGGGGGCTGGGAGTTGTCTGAACTCTCCCCATACCGGTGCTCAATACTACTCCTAAAATATAATACTAGCTTTTATAATTAAAAACATATCTTATTTCTGTGGTTTGAGATAATTGCTCAAAACTTAGCTCAAAAGCT
>NW_006238929.1:596092-608101 GCF_000226075.1 Solanum tuberosum
GTGACCACTCCGCGACGCGGAGAAAAATTTTCAAATCCTGAAGAACAGGTCCGCGACGCGAACCTGGTACCCAGATTTTCTCGACTCGTTCCTTCTTCATTTTCTAACCCTAGTTCGCCTAAATTTGATTCTTTTTTCTCAATTCCTCTTTAGATTCAGATACCCATCATATGTACACAAGAATATAATCAAACACAACTCTAAAATAGACCTTAAACTCTCAAGAACTCCTCAATCTTATCCCTAAGAACAAAAGCAATTCAAGAACAACACTCAAGAACATCAAAGTCTCAATCTTTTAGGACGAAAATTATACTGAAATAAACATGTTTGGCGCGTGGGTGAACGAACCCAACGCCATGTAAACTCACATACCTCGTAGGATTGAATCCTTGGAGAAACCCGCACTCAATTCCTCAAGAAATCGACAAATCCTTGCGTCTTCTCCTCTTTTCTCCTTTTCTTTTCACTTCTCTCAAAACCTTAACTCTTTTTTATGAAGCGCAAACTGAACCAAATCAGTTTATACCCCAACTTAATTACCAAAAGCGAAATTGATTAATAGGGTGGTGAAAAGACCGTAATAGCCTTCTAAAATTCAATTTTGACTTTCCTTATCTAGACAGCCCAACTTAAAATGAGCATATTTCCCTCATACGAACTCGAAACTGAGCAAACTCGGCAAAGTTGGAAAGATAATTCAAAGATCTTTCCTACGGGATCTTGTATCACACCTAAATCATCCTGAGCTAGGAGTTATGGTTGTTTGAAGTTGATTCAAAACTCATATTTAACTTAATTTTTGTCAAATTTCCAGATTTTCATTCCATCCAAAAATGACTCTTTCTAATTCTAGCTCTTTCTAGTTGCGGGGTGTTACATCTATACCCCTAACTAATATTGAACTTATATTATTACATCATTTTTTCATAAAGTGACACCTAAAGTTGTTCTGAAATTTCAAAAAGACACCTTAACTATGCGGGCGTCTTATTAGCCCTAAACACTCTTGAACTTATATTATTACATCAGTTTTTGTCTACCTGGCATAGAGAGTGTATGCACTTTCTTTAAAGAATGTGAACAACCTAAAATAATGAATATAACTTTATTTTTATAGGTATTTTGTATAAATATAATTTCTTGTTTTTCTTATTATTTTATCTCTTTTTCTTTGTTATTTTCCCTCTCTTTTTCTTCTTTCTTCTTCAAAAATTTATTGTCATCTCCATTAAAACTCATCACTTTAAATGTCACAATTTTTACCACAGTTTCGCCCTTTATTTATTATTATTATTATTATTATTATTATCTTAAGTCTCTTCAATTTTAAGCTTTTATCTAAAAAAAATTTACACTTCGAACAATTTGATAAATCCATTAGATTTCAAGATGATTAGAGGTATAATTTAGCTTTTTATTTGGATTTCAATCAAGCTCTTTCAATTTTTGGGGAATTCATTGATTCTTTCAAAACTATTATTTTTAATTGAGAGAAGACATAAAGTCACCACTGAAGTTGTCCCAAATTTTAATCTTAACTTTGCAAGTGTCCTATTACCCCACAGAAATTTTGAATATCGTTGTAAAAGGGCCATTTTTACCCATTTATGGGAAGGAAGAGTGAGTGGCGTCCAAATGGACAGGTTTGTGTTAAGATTCGGGTCGGTTATCCATATTTTTTATTAATATTTAAATTTAATAAAATGGGTGAAAGGGGTGAGAATCACGCTCGTCTTCATAGATGAGAAAATGGAACAAAATGGCCCTTTTACAACGACATTCAAAACTTTTGTGGGGTAATAGGACGCTTGCAAAGTTAAGGTGTCTTTTTGAAAATACGTGACAACTTCAGTGGGGACTTTATGTCTTTTCTCTTTTTAATTTTGTAGTTATATGAAAAGAAGATAAATTAATTGATGATACTCTTAAAATTATAAATTTTTTTTTAAAAATAATTAGTTTTGTTATCACTGACTCAACAAAATTTAGAAAATATATAATTTTTTAAAGAAAAAAAAAATAACTGAAAGAATGAAATTTGACTGAAGAAGAAAAAAAAAAGAAAATAGAGAGGGAAACAGCTGGGCATGGATGGGGAAGGATGATGGTGAGAGGTAAAGAAGAAAGAAAGAAAGAAAGAAAGAAAGAAAGAAAATAGAGGAAGGAGGTCACGTGGGTGGGTGGGATGGGATGGAAGATGAAGTGAAATGTATCGTAAGATGAAATTAAAATAAAAGTAATAAAAGTAAAATAAGTCAAAAAGTAAGATAGAGAGAGAAAAGATAAAGAAAAATTTAAAATGAAAAAATGTATATTTTAAATTAAATTTACACGTGTCACATAATGATTGGTGTGTGATAACACTTGCTTTTTAAAATCAGAGATTGACCAAAAAATGATGTAATAATATAAGTTCAAAATTGTTTAAGGGTTAATGGAATGCCTGCATAGTTAAGATGTCTTTTTGAAAATTTGGGAAAACTTCATGTGTCACTTTATGTCTTTCCTCTAAAATAAATCATGAACTTACAATGAGAGTAGATGAAATCCAAAATCTTGAACTGGCGAACAAAAGCGATATTATAAAGTGATGCTTCAAGAATTAAATGGACAAAGTGTTCATAAAAATTTTCAGCCAAAAACGAAGTATCAAATTGTCTCCCTCTAAAATATATATAAAAATGACTCTTTATAACCATCTTTATGTCTTTCCTCATTACTAAACCAAATATCCTACTAAAGTCACTTTTTTTTTATTTTTTATAATAAAGTCACTCAATTTATTGAGATATCCTATCAAAAGTTATTTTTTTTCTTTTAAAGATAAAAAAGTCATTCAACTATTATTTTTTGACAAAAATACAAAACATGACATACTATATCATATTTAATCCTCATTTTGCAATGATATAATTCATTTAACATATAACCCTACACATCTAATTCACCCAATTAAAAGGGGTCAATTTAAAAGTTCCTTAACCTGTTCAATCCAGCATAGTACTCGTGAAATCATTGACTACGACGAATTGTTGGTGTTCTTCTTCGAAATATAGTTTGAAGAGAAAATAGACATTGACATTTAATGATACAATAATTCACAAAATCTATTTTCATGATATAGCTAATATATCTTAATTTCATTACAAATATTGTTGCTTAATCGTTATCTATCATCTATGTAAAATCATATTTTAAGGAGAGTGAAGTATGAAAGGCAAATTTAAAACTCACTTTTAGTTAGTAGTGCTTTGCATTGAATTGAATATATGAATCAACCACTGCAAATGATACTATGTTTATCTATTATTTGGTTTGAGTAAAGAATAATTATTCACGATATCATATTCACAAAATATTATACTTACTTCAAGTAAAACTAATATATACTGGACACCGGAGAATGAAGAGGAGCAATTTTTTCTTTTCAAACTAGCCTAGATTCAGAGTATGTCTTACTACGTTTGTAATTAAGATCTTGATTTTTCATAATCTAAGAAGATTAAACCTACACTCCTCACAAGTAAAGAGGAATTTGAAGTTTTGGAACACACAGAAAGGAGGAAGAAAAGCATGGAGAAATTGAATTATTTCCTACAAAAAAAACTCAAGCAACTGATGATTAGATGGAATGCATAACCAAAGAATAACATGGTTTGAGAAAGTTTCATGAAAAAACCTATGGAAAAAAACTACAGCAAATAGAAGAAAGAGAGAAAAAGTGAATGAAAATTTAAAATGGACTAGAGTTTACTTCAAGAGTTAGATGAAGAGCTCAATATGAAAGAGATTGCTAATGATGATTATGAAAATCGAAACCAATATAGACCCATGTCAGTTGTTGTGTCAACGTCATCTTCTTTTGAAGTTGAAATTAATAAATCAGTGAAAGCACATACCATGTGATAACAGAAAAACACCAACTGATGAGTGGAATTGAGGCTGAGCTTTTAGCTTATGAATTGGAAAGGTTGAAAGTGATCTTGAAGGTTTCAACTCTTGAAATAATATATGATTTTGGTGAGGTAAGCCTGCATTTAGCTACACTTGTACTTGTTAGTAGTTAGTATTCGTTATTTTTTCTGAGACGGACAACATGAAATGTGAAAATTTATATAGTCGACTCCATTTTCTTTAGATTGAGGCACAATTATCATTATTGTAAATCATGTAGGTTGGATTTAGCTGCTTTAATCCTACATTGTGGATTCAGGAATTTGACTTCATAATGTTAGTCAAACTTGTAACTCCACCTTTTTGCATAGTTTGTCCTATATAAGTAAATAAATCATCTCATTGAACTTCACAAAGAATGCAGGATAACTAATATAGGTTATGTCAAGGTGTTATCTTAAGAAATATTGTTGAACCTAATTGTATATGGGCTCTCTATCATTCAATATTAACTTTCAATATCTCGCTATTACACATGAAGGAGCTATATATCCTCAGTCATTATTAGTACCTTGTGTAAATTTTTATTAACTATTGCTGTAATTCTCAAAAATCTAGAACGATAGTACATTTTTATTAACATTTAATGCAAATCTCAGTACTCCAAACCATCCAAAGAAAAAGTGTTACACCAAATTATTTCACATTTTCTTGTTATTCTCTAGGGGATCAGTAGTAAACACAGATGCATTAAAAAATCATATGATAATACTAAACATATATTCATCACAAATATAGTTCATTAAAAGTAAATATTGTACACCTTGTAGATCAGAATTTCGAAGAACATATGTGAAAAAATAATACAATAATAAATTATTTAGTTGAGTCGTACATATATCATCAAACACTTTGGGTGATCAATCTAAATGACGTTATAGTAATTAGAATCATTTATATCAATGCCACATACTACAAAACTTCGATGAAAGAACCATAAAAGAGAGAAATGGAGCACCTATGTTTCAAAGACAAGCTTCTTAAGAATACAAAACAAAAAAATAAAATAAGAACATGCATATTTTAGACAAGTAACAATAGAAAAAGGAATTTCACAAAACACAAAAAATTACAAACATATTAAAAAAAGAACAAAGCTCAAATTGGAATGCTTACCAGTGAATAAATGAAAAACCAACAAATGAATCAATGAAAGAAATTCAGAGAAAATGAAGAGAGGGTCAATGAATAATTTATTACATAGTATTCATGACTTAAAAGCTAAGACAAAACTTCACTTAAAAACTTTATTCACCACTCATCTTCTCCGTCCATAAACATCCACTACAAGAACAAAAAGAAGAGTAGAACAAACTCTAAGTTGTAGTAATGGAATGTCAAACGAGAGAATAGAGTTATATACTTACCCCATAGATGTAGATGTTAGCTATTTGACAATTGTAGTACATCATTTGCATGTTCAGAAAATAGTTAAATCATATGAACTAATATTACGATTGTAGTTGTTCTTGAAGTCGGAGGAGAAGAATCGAATAGAAGTAAAATGGAAAGAATTACGATCAAAGATAATGATCTCCATATCGCTTCTCAATTTTACATGAGACGATATTATATGTGTTTGCTTTAGAAAAAAAGAGAGCAATATACATGTTATTAATCGATATAGGTAAAAATATATGTCCAATCAAATGAGCTCAAACATTAAGTACTATTCCCATTACTTTTGTATAATAGGTAATTGCAATGTTCGTACCCTCAATTGTCATTTATAATTAATAGTAACATGGTATGAAGTATGTCCCTTTTGGGGACGTTTAGGATTCCTACTTGCGGACTCAACCTTAGCTTTCCTGTTTCATGGTGCGAAGACATGGTATTCAAATCATTAAAACATGTCATATTTTAGTTTAGAAGGCTAGCAAAATTTTGAGGGTCACTCCACACTTAATTTTCTAGCATGGTACTAGTAGCATAGTTGGTTAAGTACTCATACTTTTCTAATGAGTTAATATTGGTGACTAGAAACAATTTTCAACAATTATATGGTCATAACTAACAACCCAACAAGTTATTCAAGTTAATTTGAAAATTTAAACCTTAGGGCTGCCCTAATTTCATATTTTCTATACATTTTAAAGTTTATTTTTGGGAAAAAGGTTCAAAAACACTCCAACTATGGACGAAATTGTTGTTACACATACCAACTTTGCGGGGGTCCTATGACATCCCTGAACTATTTTTAAAAAGAACTATTATATATTTAACTGCTTAGGTGGAAAAGAATGTGTAATACACTCTCTTTGAGAGAGTAAGAGCATAAAAGGATGCCAAAATTTTATTTTATAATATATCTTTAATTAAAATATGTATTATTTTACTTCAATTTTTTTTGTCTTTTTATTTTTCCTATTTATTCATCTTCTCAAGGGTATCCTTGTTGTCACCGGAATCGATATTGGTGTCGCCGCTAATACATTCATTACCACTGCAAACTTCATTTCAGTCATCACATTTAACACATACTACAACAATAATGTTTGTCACCATAGCCGCCATTTTTACCCACCGAAAGCTCTACAACCCTCCCCCCCAATCCAAAATTCATTTCATTTCTCTCTCATATCAGTTTAATTATAACTACTTTTATCACGTTTTTCTATCATTATCACTAAGAAAATAACTTCTTCAACAACAATGACTGATAACAGAGATTACAATTAAAAATTAAATTTTTTGTTGGAAAATTTATCTGGCTATCAGTAATTTACCTATTTCAATATGAAAATTGTATTTTCTAGTTACTCAAGAACATATTTTATAATTTAACTAAAAAATGAAATTAAAAAATAAAAATGCAAATGAAATGAAGAAGACGAAAAAGAAATGAGGGGAAGAGTCATGGCTACCAAGTTTCTTGGTGGTAGCAAAATTGGGAATTTTTTAAAAAAAAATGTAAAATAGAATATATGGTAAATAAAAGGAAAATTTTAAAAGAGCTTTAAGAAATTAAAATTAAAATTAAAATTAAAATTAAAATTAAAATTAAAATTAAAATTAAAATTAAAATTAAAATTAAAATTAAAATTAAAATTAAAATTAAAATTAAAATTAAAATTAAAATTAAAATTAAAATTAAAATTAAAATTAAAATTAAAATTAAAATTAAAATTAAAATTAAAATTAAAATTAAAATTAAAATTAAAATTAAAATTAAAATTAAAATTAAAATTAAAATTAAAATTAAAATTAAAATTAAAATTAAAATTAAAATTAAAATTAAAATTAAAATTAAAATTAAAATTAAAATTAAAATTAAAATTAAAATTAAAATTAAAATTAAAATTAAAATTAAAATTAAAATTAAAATTAAAATTAAAATTAAAATTAAAATTAAAATTAAAATTAAAATTAAAATTAAAATTAAAATTAAAATTAAAATTAAAATTAAAATTAAAATTAAAATTAAAATTAAAATTAAAATTAAAATTAAAATTAAAATTAAAATTAAAATTAAAATTAAAATTAAAATTAAAATTAAAATTAAAATTAAAATTAAAATTAAAATTAAAATTAAAATTAAAATTAAAATTAAAATTAAAATTAAAATTAAAATTAAAAAGAAATAGACACGTGTAGCGCATGTTGGCCATTATTAAACAAAAATCTGGATGAGGCTTTTTAAGTGGGCATATATTTTACTTTAAAATAGTCTAGTGGTGTCGTAGGACCCCCACAAAGTTAATATGTGTAACAATAATTTTGTCCATAGTTGAAGTGTGTTTTGAACCTTTTCCCTTTGTTTTTCATAACCCATCAAAGTTTAGTAATAACCCAACAATTTATGATCAAAATTACATGTACATTTCCTATTTTAAATATTCTTTAACAACAAAGGGAAAATAATGAAAGATTTAAGAAAACAAATATTTAAACAAGAAAGTAATTAGGTATAAATCAATAGAAAACTAACTTTGTCGCTTGGTGAAGTGATAGAAGAAGAAAAAGATTGAAATTAGTGTGTGCTTGGTGAATTTATTGAGTGAAAAGAGAGGAAGAGTGTTGCGAGGGTGAGAAGAAAATGAAGAAAAATTAGGGGAGGGGTTTTAAATAAGAACTCTCGATTAGGTTGGCGGGGGATTTTTTTAGCTAAAATTATCCAAAACCACGTCGAGCGCGAAGTAAGACCCATCACGAGGCTTAGAGGTATGCATCGTAGCCTCTATTACGGGTGTAACCCTTTTAGACCTTTCGAAGTTTGATGACAGTTGAATCATGAGGATAGGACTCTGCATTGCGAAGCCCTACACACTGACTACCTCATTTTAAAACTAGCATGTCCAAATGCATGCTTCCTCTTTTTCTTAGTACCTAAAATTTATTTATTTTTTAAAACGTCAAATAGGTGTTAGTAAGGTGTGCTTCCTCTCACAAGCATCTTAGTTTTGATCGTGGCTAGACTAATTTTTTGTTATTATATCCTACACTACTACAATCTCAGTTTGCCTCCAGAGTAACACTTAAATTATCATTGCAACATAATAAAAGTTGGCTTAATCAATCGATTTATGGGTCAAAGATCCTCACAGTAGTAACATTTCTATAGTCTACTCCTATTTTCTATGGTGTCAATAATTACCTTCCATCACTTGATGTTCCCCTCACGCCCATGTGTGGTTACATCATTCATTACCTTTGAGACCTCCTCCTTAGACATGTTTTTCAAGTCTTCTCCTTCGACAATTTTAGCTAATGTCTAACTTACTGGATCAAGTATCATCCATAATATGTCAAGAATGATAGATTCATGCATCCCATGATCTTGTTGTGCCAGTAGTTCTCTAAATCTTATCCATACCTCTAATAGTACAACATCGTCCAATTGTCTAAATTATAAGATGCTCATGAAAATCTGTGTCCATACAACCACCAAACTCCATTCATAAATAAAAATGTGGACTAATTTCGTTCAAGAGTCAATCTCATTCGGTTGAAGTGCTTGGAATTATACCTTAGCTTCACTTGTAAGAGAGTACACAAACATATTAAGCTTTAATGTTTAATCAAATATAAGTGCACTATTATGCTCAACACAGGCACCACAAAATTTCTCAAGTGTTGTAGACGATCATGATATGCCTAATTTACACCTCATAATGAAGTATAAAGTGATCATTGGAAAAATATGGAATCCAATAAGATTGGGGTTGATCCCACAGGAAATATTGCTAGAAACCATGTCAATGTGATTTTTTAAAGATTTTAGACTGATTATTTCCAAATGGGTATTTTTGTAATAACAACCAATGATTTTGGTCAATAAGGTTTAATTCAACTATAAGAATGAACTAGGACTGTGTTTCCCATGATTTATAACTTAGTAGGTATACACAACTAGTGATCTATCCTGGTGATATGCATGCAAAACTAACGATACATTATGATTCAACTAAGGTCTGATCGTCTCACTTAGAAGAAGTTCACTTCATCTCTGGTCGGTCTCGCAAGTGTCGAATTACTTAACTTTATTAATTGTATAAGATTGATTATCTTTGATCAGTCTCCAATAATTAGATAAGTATTGATACCCTCAAATCTCTGTTGTTAATATCTATTCCTAACCTATTACCTCATTGGTCTGGCAAGTAAAGATTAATGACAAGTTCTAACGATGTACACCGTTAAAAAGAAGTTAAAGTGAAGATATTAACAATACATACAAGATCACCATTTAAGAATCACTAATTGTTTATCTTATATTTTTAATTTATCATGATTCCCACTTATCTATGGTATTTTTTTACTCATTATCACAAGAAAAAAATTAGAATTTGTACTAGAAATCATAATTATGAACTTACGTGTAATGACCCTACAAGTTATTTCTATGTTGATGCCTTCTGTTTGTCGTTTAGAGTGTTGTTAAAGCTACCCCAAGTTATTTATGACTTGCTGGAACTGGCAGTTTGGTTACCTGGTAATTTGTTTGGTTTTTATGTGAATTTGTGTGCTTTGGAGCTTTTGAACCTTGAACAGTTAATTTTGATTAAACGTTCAGGAAAATGACCTTAGAATCCAATTATAATGGTTTCATCAGCTTCGAAAGGGTTAATTTAGGCTAGTGGCATGGTCGAAACTCCTCCCGAGGCTTTCAGTTTAAGTTTTTTTTATTAAGTATTTTAACTTTCAAGTTTTGGACTAAGTTTGTCCTTAGTCAACATTACTGATAAACGTGCCCAGATGAGAATTCTGTTAGTGCAGTTAGCTCATGAATGTCCAGTTTGGTCTAGAATGACCCTTCGTGTGGATTTTAAGGCTCCCAGGCTAATTTCGAGCCCCATTGTAGATTTTGACTGAAAATGGAGTTTGGGTGTGGGACCTACTTTTTGTCGAGACAACCTTGGATTGAAGTTTTGACTGCTCTGTTGAGTTCAGTATATCAAATTTGATAGGGTAGCATCTCTTTTGCGTAGGTTCCGAATGAATTCCGAACTCCCTGTCGATGATTTGGAACTTGACAAAACCAGCTAGTGCAACCTAGAAAATCCCTTCACGTTTGCGGGCCATAAGGGTCGCGTTTGCGAAGCCCAACTGTCCAGGCCTTCGCATTCATGAGGAGCCTACTGCGTATGTGAGGGTCTGAGCCATTTACCCTCCACATTCGCGGGATATTCCTGTGTGTTCACGATGCCCAACTTTTGGGTTGGTAGTTATCACAGTCTTTGGCCTCCGCAATTGTAATGGCTTATTATGTCTGGTTTTTCTTAAAGGCCAGAAGCGATTCAGCATGCAGTTAGAATATTCAAAATGAAATTTCTCCATCTTTAGAGCTTTGATTTCAATGATTCGAAGTTGTGTGGGTTGGTGGAGTTTGTGGCTACGCATGTGACTGAATTAGACCTTCTAAATGAGTTATTTTTGGAAATTGTGGCACGGGTTCCATGATTCCCATTTTGACTCCAAAATTGGTTCATCTTTATTTTATGTGTTTTTTGTGTCTAAACGGCCATATTAATTTTGTGATTATATTTTTAATAATGTGGTAGCGTTTTGAAGCCGTTCGGAAAGGAAAAGATCTAGAGACGTGATTTGGAGCGTGCACGGTCGATGATAGACCGTGAGTTTACGGTATTACTAATACATTTCACTTACAAGTTGTATGTGTCTAGGGCCTTTTTGTATTGGTTTTTATGTATTTTTATCATATTTTGCAGGAAAGATGTTCAGGTGTGGAAGTAAAGAGACAAACTGAAAGAAATGCAGAAAAGGGCATCTACAGAGGTGTTCTATGGACCGTAGGTCCATTGACGCTCTGTAGATGGTGGTCGTAGATCACCAGGCAAGGCATGGAAGGCAAATCAGGGAAATATGACCAAGTGTGGAACCACGGTGACCATTGACGGTCCGTAGGATTGATCTACGGACCGTACTGTTGATCCGTAGATTGATACTGCGAGGGTTGCAGTACCTAATTTTTGAAGATTCTAAGTATGGAGCTATGGAGAGGGATTGACGGACCGTAGATCGATCTACGGTCCGTACTGCAGTTCCGTCGTTTGCTTCAGAGAAGCTGAAATATTTTCTAAGTCCTGACTAACGGAAGGGACTCACGGACTGTAGATCCATTGACGGTCCATGAGTCATTCTCGTGGAATGAAGACGCGTGCCTGAACAAACTTTCCTTATTTTGTTTCCCTTTTAATTTAGGACTTGTTTTCTATAAATAGGGTATGTAAACCTCGTTTTTGGGTTGTTGGAGATTATTACTTTTGTTCTAGTTCTTGACTTGGGAGATTAACTTGCAAATTTAGCAATTCTTAATTTCCTAAGTTCGTTTTGAAGATTTTGGTGGTGCAATTCAAGTTGAATTTCTGGGTTTATTATTCTTATTACGTAAGTTCATAATTCTTTCATCTAAAGCATTGAATTGTGTTCATTTGATTATGGGTAACTAAATCCCACAACTAGGGTTGTGAGAACCATGAGCGATAAACAAAGTATGAATAGTAAATAAGAAATTCTTGAATAGTGTTTTGCATGCATTGATAATTCTTTCATTTAGAAGTCTTTTTAACGAGTGCACGCATTAGAACT
>NW_006238929.1:608295-608446 GCF_000226075.1 Solanum tuberosum
AACTAAGCCAAAAATCGATTATGATGTCTAATATGAGGTAAAGGTAAGGGTTAGTAGATTATACATACGTAGCCGGACCAAGGTGCGGGGTGAAATTCTCTAGATGCCGGACCAAGGATTTAGAGATACCTAACTTATCACTTTGCATGTA
>NW_006238929.1:608573-634944 GCF_000226075.1 Solanum tuberosum
TTTAAAATTTTTTTACAAAACCCCCCCCCCCCCCTTTAATTACTTGTTTCTGGAAGTAAGTTGACTAATTGAGTATAATTGTTGGTTAAAGTAAAGTCTAAACCATTTTCCTCGTGGGATCGACCCCAACCTACAAGTTGGGTTCTTTACTTGATAACGATCGCTTATGCTTCTTTAGGGAGGTGTAATTTGAGCATATCAGTCGACTTAAAGGTAGGCTATGACTTTCTTTATCCTAGATTGAGCTTGAATGTGTAAATTCATGTTGAATTGAGTGAATTGGAGGCGGGTTTCTAGCCATTCCTGCTTCATTTCTTAGAAACCATGTTTTAGGCTTGATTCAGTATTTCTTGAGATTAGAAGCATGCTAGTCGGGTTTATGTGATCATCCTTATCTTGCAATTAGACTTGATTGTTGTTGTTTATTTGAGAATGATTGGCCTTACTCTAGGCTTAGACTAGTGTTTGCCATAGAATTGTGATATTTATAGCCTTTTAGGCCTTGTTTCATCTTCGACATCGATTCAGACGACTTAGATCTTTATAAACTGGTGTAGCAGACTTGAGTCAGATGAGATGAGCCTTAGTTTAGGTGCTAACCCATTTTTGATGACTTTATTCCCTTATCCTTCTTTCTACGACTCCGTTGTGATATTTGAGGTTTTGCACTTCGCTGGGCGACTTGGGATTGGAGTTGGTTTAAGATTAGACCGTTGTTCGGATTACTTAAGAGTGGACATTGTTCAATAGTGGTATTTTTGATCGTTGATATGAGGTTCTTCGATTATCTTAATGATGCACTAGGATTTACTCTTGCTAGCTGGGCGAGTTCCCCTAGGAGTTTACTATCTGGCTAGGCGGCCCCGAGTTTACTCTTGCTAGCGGGATGTGTGCCCTTGGGAGTTTACAATCTAGCTGGGCGGCACCTTATTTTGGTGTCTTACCAATGCCTAGGGTTCACTCTTCCTAGCTGGGCGGGTGCCCTTGGGAGTTTACTAGCTCTCTGGGCAGCCCCTTCTTTGCTTCTGCTTATTATCATGTTCGATTGTTAAATTGTTGTGTCTGTTTGTTTCTACCCTTATATTCATTACTTTCTATTCTAGGTTACGGATGGGCTTCCCTACTGGTGATTTATAGTAGGTATCATTGTGACTCCAGAGATCGGGTCGTGACAAGTTGAAATTAGAACCCCATGTTCACCGATGTCCCTTGTACAGAGCTAATACCTAGTAGAATCCTACCAATCAGTGCGGAGACATATGTATCATATATTTGGAGGTTATAGGATGTCATTAGGAACTTTATCTATTTTGTATCACTTTTCATGCAACGTGTGTGTTATTAGTTTCTTGAAATCTCACTTGTTTCACTCTATTGTAGAATGGATCATAGGCGTTATGTATCGGCTCAAGGTACGGGTCAACCTCCCTTGCTCGCTAGGGGTGCAGTACCAGCCCCAGATAGAGAGAGGAATCTGGAGCCAGAAATGAACCATCCAACAACTTAGGTTTCTGTTCAGCCAGTGGGGCCGGGCCAGTTGAGCCTCCACCTAGACCAATTATGTCTCTCAAGCTTCAGGAAACTACTAACCATTCTTGGTTGTATTTAGTAGGACCCACATGTATCTACAGTTTTGCCAACACCTGCCCCACAGTGTTAGCCTACAATAGAGGCTCCTCAGACCTAAGTACCACCTGGGGTGCCGAGCCGTGATTGCGGCCAGAGTTATGCCACTAGGGAAGCAGAAGATGCTTAGTGTTTCTCAGACTTCTACCTTCGAGGTTTTTTTGGGCTATGGATGAGAATGCCCAGGACTTTCTTACTACTTGTCGCGAGTGGCTGTATACTCTAGGATTGATGGAGTCTAGAGGAGCCAGTTTCACAGCTTACCAGCTAGATAGAACATCCATACAGTGGTGGCGTTCTTTTATTAAGACCAGGCCAACTGGTCTCCTCCGGTATCCTCGACAGAGTTTTCATAGGCCTTCTTGGCTAGATTCATTCCCCATAGCATCAGAGATCATCTTCAGGATCAATTCTCCAGGTTGGAGTAGGGCTCCATGGTGTTGTCTGAGTATGAGGTAAAGTTCCACGAGCTGTCCCGCCATGCTACTATGATCCTACCTAATGAGCATGAGAGAGTTTGGTGTTTCATCAGAGGTTTGAGACTTCAACTGTAAATTAAGACTCAATTTATGGTCTCCTTGGGCTATTATTTCCTTGATGTAGTTGATCATTCCCGTACTATTGAGTAGCTTCGTAGTGAGGCCTATGGGGGAAGCGACAAAAGAGATAGGCATGAGGGCAACCACTGAGCTTAAATCACTCTTCAAAACCAATCGAAAGAGTGAGTGGTCATCACCAATAAGAATACCAACTAAGAGTCAAGGTCGAATCCCAAAATAAATGGTGTGAGGTTAATGATCCAACTAGTGAATTATATCGTAACTAATATCAATGTAGGAAACATGGCGAATGGGTGGATGATTTCACCAAATTTAGTAACACAAATGTAGTCACAGAATTATCAATATTAAAGCAAGTGAAGGTTCACGAAATTAGTTGACTCTAGGGGTGTGGGATTGAACATTGATATCACTAGGGGTATGTAACACCTCGACCGTAGAAAGAGCTAAATTTAGAAAGAACTAATTTGGAAAGAGCTAATTTGAGAGTTGTTCAAGTTAAGCTTAAGTTGCGAGTTTTGGATCAACTTCAAATGACCATAACTTTTAGTACAAGATGAGTTATGTGGTCCATAAGATATAAAATGAAATGTCTTTGAATCCTCTTTCCAACGCCACTGAGTTTTCTAAATTTCGAGTTTGGATGAGGGTGATATGCCCGTTTGAAGTCAGCCTGTCCCGTTAAGGAAATTTGCCCGAATTAATGAGGGGTATTTTGATCTTTTCCTTACCCCATTAGCTTTAAAAAAATTTGGAAATATTTTAGGGGTCTAAACTGACTTAGATCAGTTTTCATAATTCAAAATCATGCTTAGGGTTTAAGAGGAGTTCAAGAGGAGGAAACAAGAAAGAGTTCGAGCGTTCGCCAAGATTTCTTGTGAATTGAGGATTTGTTTCGCCAAATTAAGGTATTCATAGTGTTGGGTTTGTTCACCCAAATGCCAATCATGTGAAGTCCATCCATAATTTCATTCTTGAGGTTGAATGATTTGAATTCTTGATGGGTGTTCTTGAGGGTTTGTTCTTCATGCTTTGTTTATGGAGTTGATGAAGTCTTGAGGTGAGGATTTTGATTTATGAGGGTTGTTCTTGAGGAAAAGTGATTAGATTCTCGTGTACTTGTATTGGGTAATTGAATATGAGGAAAATTTGAGGAAAATAATCGATTCTAGGCAAATTAGAGTCAGAAAACGAGAAGAAAATTTTGTTGGATCGTTCTGGAAAAGGGCTGACGCGCCGCACCCTAGATGCGCTAGGAGGGCTGGCGTGGGGTGCCAACAGTGCACCAGAATTGACCCCCAGTAGTTGAAGGCCTGGCACAACGCGCCACCCCTGCGCTCGGAGCGTCAAGCCACCTTCTTCTTCGTTTATCGATCCGTTTTTGTCCCTTCGAGTTGAGATTTCATTCCTTTCTTAATCCTAACTATCTCAACTACATTTAATGATCACGAGATCCTTCATATCATGAATCTTAACTCTTGAATTCATAATTCAAATTCAAGATAGAGTTAAGAGTAAAGTTCGAGGGAGTCCTTTGAGTCGTTTTAAGAAGTCTTTTCCAAACTTGTAAAACGTGTTTTAGGACTTGAGTACTTGAGTATGAAGATGAGGAGAGTTGAGTTTCATTTTGAAAAATGAATATACGAGAACTAAGTATTCCCAAGATTAAATGTTTTTACATTTAAAATGAGAGGAAACATCGATTTCCAAATGAGTTCATGAGGAGTTTTTGAGTATAATCTGTTTTAAGAGAACCTTTTGAGTAATAATCTCAAAGTTTAAGGATGAGGAAATGTTTTTAAACATATGAGATGAGTTATATTATTGGGAATAGTATTGAGCACCGATATGGGGACGAGTTCAAACAACTCAAAGTCCTAATAAACCATGTAGCCAACGTGGATAGAATGGGTCATACTTTTTAGATTATCCCTTATTGATTTTTAAGCATAGCTTAGAATATCAACTTAGTTGAGGTTGTCTTATACTCCGGCAAGGTATAAGACAGTTCTGGCAGCGTGGGCAAGACATTGTATCATCACATAACTCCTAGTGATTGTTGTGGTTAGAGAATCTCCCAAATAAGAGTTATTATTGTATTTTTAAATACATTGAGGTGTTATCTACTGTTTTAAATGTTTTATATAAAATGCATTTTTATTATTATTTTTATACTGTATTGAGTTGAGTATCCATGAGTTGAGGTTGAGGTGAGTATGTTTCATTCTTTCTAAGTTCAAGCTTTTAGGTTATGTTCAGTGTTCCCTTTACATTCTCAAACATTCAATGTAGTGATGCCATTTTACCTGCATTGTTTCATGATGCAGATACAGGAGATCAGAGTCATCAACTAGCACTTCGTTGATACCACTTGCAGTTCCAGAGTTACTTTGGTGAGCCTTCTTGCTTCTGGAGGATTTCCATTTACTTTTCAGTTTTGTTAGGATGTCGTGGGTTTTGTCCCGACTTCCATCATTGTCATTAGAGGCTTCATAGATGGTAGTGTTTTGAGCAGTCTTTTCCATTTATTTTGTTAATTGTTTAAGACTTGTGTTGAACTGTTATGTTATTGAACATTTCAGACTATATTGGGCTAAACTAATTTCAGTATTGATGTCTTTATGAGTTGAGTTATATTTGAGGGTCCTTTATTGTTAAGTAAGTCTTCCGCTGAAAGTTAAGCCAGGCCAAGGGTTCACTTGGGGCCAGCAATGGTTCCTGACTGCCGGCCACGTCCAGGGTGTAGGCTCGAGGTGTGACATGGTAGTGTTGAATTGCTCAATACAATTACATAATCATAGATAGGCTAGGTCATCTTTAATAGTGTTGATCTTTTTTCGATCTCATAACAGTAGTTCATGAAACTCCTTTCGGTCTCATTCATGTGACTTTCAACTCAACCCACTACCTTGATTTACAATTAAGTATAACTAAATTGCAAACATCGAATTGATACCAATTCATATTTGTCTCATTCGAGCACCAATGCAAGATCGAAGCTAAAATCAAGTTGGCCACCTTAATTCATGAATTAGTCACATGTTAACGGTTCAAATCCATGATTAACAACTACAAAATAAAGCAATTCAACATACCCACTAAGTTAAATCAACACCCAACCCTATAATCACACCCTAGAGAGTAGGGTTTTAACCACTCATTACAAATTGTAAAGAAGTTATAACTTGCATGAAATTAGCAATGGGTAACCTGAAATTGAGCAATTACAAGTAAACCCACTTTGAATTAAACCTCAATTTATCAAATTCAAGATCACCAATTCACAAACCCCAAATACTAAAAGTGTTCTTCACTCAATAAAAAGTATTTCTCTCTCTAAAATATCCAGAATTTCCTCACTAACTTCGAACTCCCTTTTTCTCTCTCCTTTGGGTTATTTATAGTTTCACAAAATTCGGCCCAAAAACTCAATGCGCTTCTCTCTCTCTAGGCTTCAAGTGTTTGAACCTTATTCGGCGAACCCATTCGTGTTCGCTTTTCTTGATCGGCGAGTTACCAATTGCCACCTTTTTTCACCTTTTGAACCCCTATTTTGTCATCATATATTGTCATATTCGATGATGTTTACGTTGTTCGCCTCTTGCATTCGGCGCATCACTATTTCTCCTTGAGTTTGCCAATCATCCTTGAGAAACAAGCCCAGTGCACTGTCAATTTGGGCGATTTCAGACCGATTAGGTGATACGCCTATCTTTTTTGGTGATCGGTAGTGTATGATTTACACTTCTTTTTGAATTTTTGGCCATTCTTTCACGATTTTATCCTTGCCTTTTCCTTTAGCCTTCTTCGTTGCAAATCATCAAAGTATCATTAGAATAGGACATAATTAGGCATCAAGGACACTAACTGCTGAGCTAAATAGGCCTCGAATGAGTGAAAATCTACCACTCATCAACACTCAAAACTTAAACTTTTGCTTATCCTCAAGTAGATCAAGAACACAATTAGCTTAATAAGGGTGTCTATAACAATATTCAATGAGAGCTAACATGAAAGTGCCATTACAAGACTACTCTCAACAACATGCTACACTCAATCATGATCAAGAAGCTTCAAATGATGACTAGCTAGTTTCAACACAAGCTCAAGCTTAGTATATCTTCTTTTCTAATGCAAGACCATATTTCCATAAAGGCATTCAAGTGATCTTATATCAAGAACGATTACATGCTCTCACAAAACAAATCAACAAAGAAATAAGGAATCAATGCAACTCTCACTCTCTCAAACGAGAAATACGTGCAAGCTTCATCCTATAGGTTTGCCCATATTTTGCAATCATCACACAACCTAGTTCATGCAATATCTCAAGGGTATTTTAGGCTTGTAATAGGGATGAGGGTTAATGTATGGTCAATTTGGCTCAGGGACTTTACCTTTTCAAAGAATTGTTTCAATCATCTTCACCTCTTCTCAATTTTTTTCATTCTTTTTCATTTTATAACTCAAACTTTGATTTGTCGATCACTTTATTTTGAATCCCCCCTTTTTATTTCACCAACTTCTCTTTTTAATTTCAACTTTTCAAAAATTATCATCACAATGATTCTTTGTCTTTTTTTTATTTTTTATAAAGAGGGGCTCATTTTTTGTAACAAACTTCAAAGTTGAGGCTCTTTTCATCCTTCTATGTCCTTCACTTGGTTTTCATTCCTCCTTCTTTCCACAACCCCAACTTAGACTTTTGGCCTAAATTGTCTAGTCAAATATAATAATGCCTCAAAAAAAAATTGGGTGAGAATGTGGGGACAATTTGTCTCAAAAGGTTTTAGTTTGGTTTAGGCTCAAATGGTACCAAAATTGATGCATACCCTCACAAGGTGTCACAAAGGATATGAGAATTGGGTTTGCTCTTAGAATTTTTGCCCAAGATCATGCCTTACATTTACCAAGGTTTAGGCTATTAGACTAATAAGGCAAATTCTTGGATTACACATACATGCTTTCAAGTAATACCTCACCACACATGGCACTTCAAAATACACTCGTTTAGCACAACCCGAAAAGATCGAAAGTGTACATGTAATTTTCATTGCAAGGTTCACATCAATATGTAGCTAGTCAATAAAAGATTCAAAGAGATCGCTCAAAAGTGCAACCACACTAATTTCATTCTTTCAACACCAACACTATACATCATGCTCATCATGAGTACTATTCAAGACATCGATATTGAACATAATTGATCATCAAATTCCTATCACTGAAAACTCAAGAATTTCATGATTTCCAAAACTCATGGGGTAGTTGCAAATCTAAGAGAATAAGGCTACGAGAGAACAACTAACTGAAACACTATGAAAACAACATACACATCATAGGGGAATATTGGCACAAGTTCCCTTACCCCACCAAAAATTAAATTGTAGTGTCCTCAATGCAAAGAAATGACATGAGTAAACGTAGATAGAGGAAATCCTTGAATAATTTTAGAATGGAGTTCACCGACTCGTTCAATAGATCACTAAACAGGAGTTGTTCACCTAATATGCCTATAGCTTAGGAGAAATTAGCCTCCACTTTGGCAGGCTGCAGCATGATCGCCTAAAGTCCATGGGTGAATCGTTGAACGTCCATGTTCATCGCCAAAATTCCCAGTGTATCCCCTAACTTGTACCCCTTATTAGGTAAATTGCATCGGGTCCGCCCAATCATATCGGTGTATCACCAAGTTGGGGATACAGTCCGCTGAAATTGACAGTGTGCACCTAAAGTTGAGTAGCCCATTGACGATCTCGCTGGAGCTCCGCTTAGCTGATTCGGCGAATCGCCAAATTCCTTTGTCAAACGCTGATCTTTTATCAAGTCTTGCACAAGTGTCACCCACATTATTGAAAAAAACTAACGCTTGGGTTGTCTCCCAAGAAGCACCTGGTTTAACGACGCAACATGATGTGGATATGCTTTCAAGCATCATCCAAGTACACCACTTCAACAATATGCATGTTACGACCTTCCCCAAAGTACACCTTCAATCTTTGACCATTGACTTTGAATCTCACCGCGTTTACATCTTCAATTTCAATCGCTCAATTTCCATACACTCTCGTAATTATGTACAGACCAGTCCACTTGGATTTAAGTTTTCTCGGGAAGAGTTTCAACCTTGAATTAAAAAGTAGAACTAGCTCCCCTACTCTAAGCTCATGAGGCAAGATCTTGGCATCATGCCACCATTTAACTTTCTCTTTATAGAGAGTGGAGCTTTCATATGCTTGCAACCGAAACTCATCCAACTTAAGGATTTGACACACACGATTCTTGAAAGCCATTTCTCAATTCAAATTTGTCCTTTTCAATGCCCAGAAGTCTTTGTGCTCTAACTCAACCGAAAGATGACAAGCCTTCCAAATGCTAACTTGTATGGAAACATACCAATAGAAGACTTGAATGTCGTGCGATAGGAAAAAAGTGCATCATCAAGCTTGCTAGATTAATCGGTATGGTAGACATTTACCGTTTTAGCTAAAATGCTCTTTATCTCTTGATTTGACACCTCAACTTGTCCGCTAGATTGCGGATGGTACGACGTTCCCACTTCGGGCTTGACTATATACTTTGATAGAAGTGTTGTAAATTGGTTGTTGCAAAAATGTGAACCTCCATCATTTACAATGGCCTTTGGTGTCCCAAACCTTGTGAAAATATTCTTTTTGAGAAACTTTGTGACAATTCTTACTTCATTGTTTGGTAATGCGACAGCTTCCACCCATTTGAAGACATAGTCAACTGCTACAAAAATTTATTTATTCCTAAATGAGCTAGGAAAAGGGCCCATAAAATCAATCTCCAAACATCGAATAACTCAATTTCAAGGATTTGCGACAGTAACAATTCATGTCTCCTAGAGATACTCCCTTGCAATTGACATTGAACACAACATTTGCAAAAGGCATGAGAATCTCTAAGTATTATGGGCCAATAATAGCCACATTGCAAAACCTTAGAGGTTGTACAGATGCCTCCATGATGACCACTTGCAGGTGAAACATGACATGCTTCAAGTATTTCATGCACCTCCTTTTCGAGTATACAACACTGAATAATATTATTAGCACACTCCCTAAAGAGGAAAGGTTCATCCCATATATACTTCTTCACATCAAATAGATTTCCTCTTTTGATGGCTACTTAAATCATCGGGTAACAACCCACATACAATGAAGTTTGCAACATCAGCATACCAAGGAACAGAGGGTGTAGAGATTAGTATTACCGATTCATCAGGGAAAGCATCATCGATATCTTTCTCCTCAGCCATTCTAGCATCCGTTTCTAGCCTTGATAGATGGTTAGCTACTTGGTTTTCACACCTCTTTCTATCTTTCACGTCAAAGTCAAATTCTTGAAGGAGTAGCACTCATCTAATCAACTTTGGTTTAGCCTCTTTCTTTGCCATTAAGTACCATAGAGTTGCGTGATCTGTATGCACGATAACTTTGGTGGCCAATAAGTAGGCTTTAAGCATCTCAAACCCATATACAATAAGCAAAAACTCCTGCTCAGTCACGGTGTAATTCTTTTGAGTACAATTCAAGGTTTTGCTAGAATAATAGATGGAATGAAAAAACTTGTTTTTGATAGGGACCGATATGAGTTTCTCCTTAACATCTTGAAAGCATCCAAACATGTATTATAAAAGTAAATGTGCGTTATTTCTCAAGAAGCTTGCACAATGGAATAACAATCTTGGAGAAGTCTTTAATGAACCTCCTATAAAACCCGGCGTGACCAAGGAAGCTTCTTACTCCCTTTACAAAAATTTGGGGAGGTAATTTTTCAATTAATTGGATTTTAGCTTGATAAAATTCAGTACCATCCTCGGAAATTTTGTGACCAAGCACATGTAACATTCTGGAAATTTGTAGACTAAACTAGAGTTTAACGTAAAACTAGTAGGCTAAGCTAGAGCTTGATGTTAGGGTTAGAGATGTGAAAGTACCTCCCCATACCTTAAAATTCATGTTTTCATGTTAGAACGTCAAGGCCTAAACCCCAAGGACCAACCATGGGTCCTTGAGGAAAAGACCCAAAAAGTGACTTGGGCAGTGACCCACGAGGGCCACCTACGCCTCGTAGGTCCACCCACGCCCCTTAGGTGGGGGTCGTGGGTCAAGCCCCTCAAAAACAGGCAAAAGACCACATACCACAGTTGACCAGCACGGGCCTTGGTCCCACCCACGGTCCGTGGGTCCTAGGTTGTTGGTCATGCCTGAAACTGCCAATTGGCAGTTAGACTTAGGGGTCTTTTTGGGATTTCCTTTTTAATTAATGGTTAAGTGATGTCGTTTTAAGCCTATTTTAAATACCTATTTAAAGATTTTAAGTCACCAAATTAAGTGTTCTTACTCATAATTTCTAAATCCCCAAATCACACCAAAACCTCTCCAAAATATTCTCTTTAAGAACTCCAAAGAAGAAGAGGAAGAAGGAGGGTGAAGCTAGGGTTGAAGGAACCATCTTTTCTCCTCAAATTCGTGGTAGTTCTTCATCAAGGTATGGTAGTCTTAGATCCATGGATAGTTTTCATCCATGGAGTCCCTCCAAATTCAATTTCAAAACTTGAAACTTCCCCCAAAAACTAGGGTTTACTACAAGTCATGGATTCACTTAAAAAACGATTCTAATAGTTTAGTTGCTTTATATTATGATCAAATTGATGATTATTTACCATTTTTATGATGAATTCCCCAAGAATCCATGAATTCCCCTATTTCCCCAATTTGGATCCAAAGGTGGGTGTGTTGGTTGGTGCAAGTAGAATATGATAGAATTATGCATGTAGTAATAGAATTACTTGAAGTATGTTATCCTCCATGTCTAATGTAGTAATTCTAGATATGTTGGTTGAATGTGATCTATGGTCCTTGAAGGGAAAAGCATGAGAATTAGCTATGTTTATGAGACTTTTGTATATGCATTTAGATCACTTTGAGAGTAAAGTGAATATGATTATGGTCTAATTGTTGTGTTGATTGGATGATTATCCTCATGTACACACTTATGTATGAATATGATATGATGTGAAAGGTTTGTCACATGTAGTGATTCTAAAGTTGGAAGACTAGTCTCACCTAATGAATCTATGAGCTTTAGTATGAGTTGTGTTGGATTGAGTGTCAAAACATTCTTCCATAATTATGAACTTAAGTCAAGAATTAATATGAATTCAATGGGAATTAATGCTTAGCACCGAGTGGATATGAATATGAGATGGAAGCTTATACACTAGTTGAGTCCAACTTTCCAAATGGGTTTCTTCTACACTAGTTGAGTTCGGGTTCCCAAATGTATGTATCTCATGAGATGGAAACCTTCTACCTTAGTTGAGTCCGGGTTTCTAGAAGAAATCTCCTTATCCCACAAACTATGTGCCCACATAGGTCTTTAGCTAGTGGATCCACCTAAGCTAAGAGTATAGCTCTGCCTTAGGCAAGTAGGGAAACCCCTTTTCGGTGTGGGGGTAGAAACCGAATTTCATGTTTAGCTCACATGGTCTATGTCGGTTAAGGCTTGTTCCCAATATGGTAAGAAAATGAATTATGAAATATAGCTACTCAAGAAGCTTTCCTTAGTGTGGGTAGGATTATGAGATCTTATTCATGCATTGCACAAGGATGCTTTGAGGGTATTTATGGTATGTTTCTAGTATGACATGATGACTAGTATGTTGAATATGCTTATGACTTATGCTTTTACCTTAATCTTGGTAAAGTGCATGCTTTTCAACTAAATGTCCCTTTTTAGCATGTTTTCAAGGATTTTATGCATGACTATCATACTTAGTGCAATATTTGTACTAACCCATATTTTTCTACATTTTCCAAAAAGTGTAGGTTCCGGTGTTTGAGGTGATCTTCCTTTGACACAAGCTTGGATTGACTATCCTCCTAGCTTGTGGTGAGTCCTCATGGATCCGAGGACGAGTGATGTCTTGTTTTTCCTTTTCTTTCATTGTATTAGACTTTTTAGATTTTATTGTAAGGGCTGTGACCCTATTTGAGACTTCGATTGTAATAGATGGCTGATTGAGACAAAGTCTAGACTTCTGCTTTGCTTTTATAAAAACTTCTTAAGACTTGAAATGTGTTTTACTCATTGTTTTTTACTTATGTTATGATATGCTAAGTGGCTTACATGGTGCATTTAAGGGCATTATGTGCCTTGTTACGTCTAGGGGGTACCCTTGGGTCGTGACAGCACAATTCCTTCTTTCACCAAAAAGTGACACTTTTTCCAATTAAGAACCAAAGTCAAATCTACACACCTTTTAAGCACCATCTCCAAATGCTTCAATCATTCTTCAAAGAGTCTCCAATGACCGAAAAATCATCCATGAACACTTCCATGGAATTCTCCACCATATACGCAAAGATCGATAACATGCACTATTGAAAGGTTGTCGGAGCATTACATAACCCAAAAGACATTCGCTTGAAGTCAAATGTTCCATAAGGGCATGTAAAAGTTGTTTTCTCTTGAACCTCCGGTGCAATGGAGATTTGGTTATACCCGAAATACCCATCAAAAAGCAATACCACCCCTTGCCTGCAAGCCTATCAAGCATTTGATTGATAAATCGCATGGGGATATGATCCTTTTTATTCCATGATTTAAGTTTTTGATAGTCCATACACACATGCCACCCAGTCACGAGTCTAGCAGTGACAAGTTTGGCTTTTTCGTTTGGAACTACTGTGATACCACCCTTCTTAGGAACACAATGGACCAGACTCACCCATTGTTTATCCACAATTAGAAAAATAACTCATGTGTCTAACCATTTTATAATTTCCTTTTTCATCACTCCTTGCATTGGGGGATTCAACCGTCGTTGGTGCTCAACGCTTGGTTTGCAATCTTCAGCCAAATTGATTTTGGGAGTGCATACACCCAGAGAAATTCCCACGATGTTGATAATTGACCACTCCAAGGCTCGAAAGTGCCTCTTTAACACTACGATTAACAACTCCACTTTCCGTTGTTCAAGATCACTTGAAATAATTACCGATACTGTGTTTTTAGTACCCAAAAAAGCATATTTGAGATGAGGCAGGAGCTCTTTTAATTCTAATTTTGGTGGCTCAATATAGATGGCTTGACTGGTGGTGCCTCTCAACTAGACAAATTGAGATCAAGTTTTGTTTTAAATGAAGTATGTGAGCCCACTCCTATAAGAGTAGCCCCAACTTCATAATAGTCGTTAATTTCAGCTTGATCATAATTAAGTAGAACTTGAGCCAATGTTCCCGACAATACGTTGCATCTCCAATATTTGCCACAACTTTATCAATCTGATCCAAGTGAGACACAACATGCATGTCACTTATATATATCATTGATTTATGAATATTGAAGCTAACTACTTCATCATTAACTTGGAACTTCAACTCACCACCTTCCACACCAACCAAAGCTTTTACTGTGGCCAAGATGGTCTACCA
This sequence comes from Solanum tuberosum, assembly GCF_000226075.1. NCBI lineage: Eukaryota > Viridiplantae > Streptophyta > Magnoliopsida > Solanales > Solanaceae > Solanum > Solanum tuberosum. The sequence goes on from NW_006238929.1 coordinate 622,225, forward strand.
AGAGTAATCGGCATATCAATATCAATCTCACAATCAAGCACTACAAAATCAGTGGAAAACACAATTTTGTCAACCTTCACTAGAACATCATAGACCACGCCAACTGGCCTCTTTATTGAACAATTAGCTATTAAGAGCCTCATGTTTGTTAGTTGCGGTTCATTAAGCCCAAGCTTATTAAATATCATCAGTGGCATCAAATTTTTACTTGCACCAAGATCACACAAGGCTTTTGCAAAAGTACATGCACCAATAGTGCATAGAATAGTGAAAACTCCCAGATCATCTTTCTTGAGGATTGTATTCCTTGTCATCACCGCACCACATGTTTGCGGCATTTCAATTGTTTCATATATTTGGCATAACCTAGAATTTCGGTCAAGGCATCTACCAATGGGATATTCACTTTCAAATCTTTCACTATTTCCGCAAACTTTTAGAATTTTGCATTGTCATTTTTCTTCCTCAATCTTTGAGGAAAATTAGGCTTTCTCTTAATTTGAGGCAATGTAGATGAGGTCTCAACATCATCTTCCTTGACGTTTGACTTTGGCTCACCTTCAACTTCTTTTGCTTGTGCTTTACCCATTTCTTAGGTGATTCATCATTGGCTATCACCCCTTGACCTTCTACATTATTGGGTTGTGTTATTTCTTGTAAAGTCTTCCCATTTCTAGTAACTATAATTGAAACTTGGGTAGCATCCCGCTAACTCTCATTTACATGAATCAGTGACTTCTCAGAGAGATTAGCATACACAAGAGCAATCAACTTCCTCATATTTTCTTCAAGCGACTTAATGGAGGATGAATGTGAGATTACGGTGGTGGATAAAATTGAAACGTCACTCTTCATTCCTTGCAAATTTATATCTGAACCTTCCACTTTGTCAAGAATTTTACTCCACAAATCATCGATTGGTGTATTCATTGGATCAACATATATATATATATATATATATATATATATAGCATCTTCATATTCCCTTTCGTACCATCTTTCATCACTATTTTTGGTCCAACCTTGATTTCCGGCAAGCCTTGGATAGCTTGTCTGAAAACCCTCTGATTTTTCACCTCTCATGTAAGCCCTATCATTATGCACTCTCTGGGACATTGCATTCACTGAATTTTCCCCAGCTCTAATAACACGCTCAGATAACATTTCAAGTTGACCAATTAATTTAGCAATGTTTTTTTTCACGCTCTTGGTTTTTCTCTTCTTGTGCCTTAAGCATCCCCAAGTGTGGAAATGGCACATAATCTTCACTCGTGTACCAAGCTTGGTTAATATTGGTCATCTCATCAAGCAACCTTTATTCTTGTACGAATGGTTGGTTAACTATACTACTCCGAACAAGATGATCAACCAATCCTTTATGTACCACATCAAGACTTTTGTGAAAATATTGTAACAACACCCTTTTAAAACGTAACCATGCTTTATGAGCGGGTTCTCCATTCATTCTTTCAAAATTCTAAATGTCTTTCCTCAATTTCATTACTTTAGACGGAGGAAAGAACATCTCAAGGAAAGCTTCAATCAACTCTTCCCATAAGGTAATAGACTTTCTTGGTAACTCAACCAACCACCTAGTCGCTTCCCCTATTAAGGAAAAAGGGAATAATCGCAACTGCATTGACTCTTGTGAAATATAATCTGTCGAAAAAAGGTTACACACACTCACAAACTTACAGAAGTTCTCATTAGGATCTTCATGTTTGAAACCTCCAAAAAATCCTTTAAGTTAATAAGTTGCAACATGGACTTGGTTACGACGAATGTGGTATCCTAATGTACCGGTGGTAACCAAATTGCTCCAACTTCATTGGTGATATGCGAAACAACTTCATTCTTTTATAACATCATTGTCTTGACCATGGAGACTAGAGTCATCTCCACCATGCACATTCATTCTTTCATCGACCAAGAGAACACAACAAGAGGTCCATGCATAAGTTTTTTCAACTACAAAATAAATTAGTATGCAAATTACTTCTCACTTCTAAGAGAGACAGGGTCATAACAAACTACAAAACAAAATAAGCTATATACAAAGTCACAACCATGAGCATAGGTGTCAAAGAGTCTGCAATTTTCTTAGCAATCAAGCATTCACAAGAAAGCACTACTCAAAATTTGACCTAAATAGCAAGTATCACACAGTCATTGAGGTATTTTATTTTCTCTCCAAAAAATTAAAATAAAAATAAAAATCTACTCCCTAAAAAGATATTCAGTTCAAAGGGACTATTCTAAAAAAAGAACGAAAATAAAAATCGAGGAACCCATCCTAAGAAAAAGAAAAGACTCAATAAAATACTAAAAACTAGAAATTCATTCCTCCACCCCACACTTAAAAAAATGTTATTTCCCTCAAGCATCAATTAAATTTAAAATTTGTTGCTTCCAATTGCACACGCAAGTGTATGTGGTCGCGCAAGTAATGTAGTGACTCTAAAAATGTTAGATTATCGAATCCAAATAACTTGTCAATTAACTATTTTACTAAATTATACTGATCAAATTATTTATTCAATGGTGTCAAAAGATTTCGATTTATAAATAAAATAATACAAGAATTAAATACTAAGATTAACTGTTATTTGGAAGCCTAATGATAGTGGAATGTTTACATGTTCCTCAACCGGGGAGATCATCAGAAAGAGAGTCAGGGCAATGCTTAATGTTGATATTTGGCACAAAAGCATTCCATTCAAGAGTTCCTTTCTTTTGTGGAGAGCTCTAAGAAGGAAGCTGCCTACTAATGGCAAAATTATTACTTTTGGAGTGGAACCTGTTACATGTTCCTGTTGTATAAGACCTTGGCTGGATACTATTGAACATATCTTTGTTACTGGCATTTTACCACTCACATATGGAAGTTCTTTGCTAAGTACTTTGAGTCATAGTCCTACTCCTTTACGGAACCTCATTATGAGATGGTGGGTCATGAAATCTCCAAATGAAATACACAAGACCATGCTTCATGCATTCTCTATTTTCATCATTTGAAATCTATGGAAGAATAGATGTGCAGCAAAATATGGGGGAAAGCAATCCAACACTTCAAGGGTTAAGTTCTTAGTTTTCAAAGACACAATTCATTTTCTCACGCCACTGTTTTCCCTATCGGAGTTGGCCTAACAATTGGAGGGCCTGGTTTTTATGGTGGAAAGTTGTATTCATGAGATGAAAATCAATACTGCCTCTTGGAGTAAACCTCCTGTCAACACACACACACACACACACACAGACACACACACACACACACACACACACACACATATATATATATATATATTAAACTTTATCAGTAATGTACTTTATCTCCTTGAAAATATAAGAGTTTGTTAAAGGAAATGGAAAATATGAAAAAAAAATCAAACATTTATCTTGAACTTTGAATAATGAAAAAAGTCTCAAAAATTCACTTAATGTTGTAAAATGGATGTCCACATACATATATTTTGTGGTAACATATATGTACAAACTATACACTATGTGTAAGATGAATAAACACACAACAAACAAAGTGTTGTAACCTAACCATCCATATGATATACTTGGTACTCAAAGTGTATACATGGCAAGAAGATATCCATGTATCACACTTGGTGCCCAAGAATATACAATTATATATACCCCTCTTCTTGTAACAAAGTGAAAAAAACATAAGGAAAGAGTAAGTGAAAGAAAAACATTCAATAACAGAGAAAAGCTACTACTACTATTTCTACTTTGTGTCTCTCTCTTTCTCTCCTTTTCTTCTTGTCATTTTATTTTACTACATATGCTTCATTTTATAGCACGTTATCAACACGAGTCTCTTCATCTACCAGCATCTCCGATGGTGTATTATCCCAAACATAAATAGTATAGAGTATATTATATTTTGCTTTGTAAGTCTTCTTATAATGATAGTCTAAGTTTGATAATTATCGTTAATATATTATCATGAGTTTTGAGCTAAATATTGAAATGATAATTAGTACATACTTGATTGATAACCTTGTTGGAAGAATTGAACTCAACAAAATAGTTAGAAGATTAAAAATGGATAACATGAATTTTTAATTTGGTTGATACTTTATTGTGGTTATCACCTAGTAATACATAACTACTTAAAGGAGATATAGTTGATTTAAGGAATGCATATCAAAATAAAAAGGGAAATTTATTAAAATTTCTAATGTTGACCTACATTAACTTTGATCAATAGCATTGATTATTTTTACACTTGTTTATCTTTCACTAGCTAATCATTTACTTCTTGAATTATTATAATATGTTATATGTACTAACATTACTTGTTTTATAGTTGCTTTAAAAAGGTAAGCAAACTAATATTTGAAGAAGTATTTTATTTTCTTTTGGAATCATCAAAAGGACTTTTCTATCTTTGAAGTGGCATTGGCATGTCATTTATGTTGGCAATTAACAAATTGTCAATGGTAAGTTAATTGTATATTTTTGCTTTATGGTAAGCTTCCTTCATAATACTAATTATATTAATTCTAATTTGTATATATCTACAAAAAGAGTATGCTAATTTTTAAAATCCATAAAATATGCTACATGTGATGAGACAATTTGATATGTAGACTTTATTAGGTCCATTTATCAAGTGCTTATTTAATTCTTGAAATTTGAGGTATCATTTTATTTATTGTGATTATTAATGTTTACCTCTACTTACTTTATCTATGAATTACAATTGAAGAAATAAATTTTCTTAACTAACAACAAATGAAGTCAATGTTGAAAATTAATTTGTTGATCTTTCAATAAGTGAATTATTCATAAAACTTTTAAGTTGAAAATAGTATTCAGAGCCACCTATGAGGATCAATTTTTTTTCGTTTAGCAAATGTAATAATTTGTATATGATCTTTTGAAGTGTTATTATGACTAAATTTATTTGTACTATTAATAACAAGGTAACAATTTGTGACAGGTTTACAAGAAACTTTGAGCGGGAGACAAGGGGCGAACCCGCAGGTTCCCGATGCCTATTATGACTAAATTTATTTGTGCTATTTATAACAAAGTAACAATACTTTAAAGGCTCAAGTATGAGTTTTATTTTGGACTATATATGATGTCATTAATTGAGGTAAGACGGTGGACTCAAATTTCACCGCACCAAAAGGGTAAGACATCGATTAAAGTCTTGATGCACCATGATGATAAGATTTTGGGTTCAAGTCTCTTCGTATTTTGGCCTAACACGCCTTTGTATGGATATTAAAATCTCAATGCAATATATTGATATATAATGATGATTGAGCAAATCGATATGCTCTTGCTAAAAGAATTGTGAAGTTTGTCCCACTGAATATGCTCCATTCATTTTAAGTGAATGTGATAGCAATACAATAAAAGTCTGAAAGATGACAAGATTATTTTATGATCAGACATATGAATATGGACGTGAATGGACAAAATAATAATAGTTATCATTATGATAATTGTAAAAGAAAGAACAATATGAGTTCTCAAAATTGTCCTTCAAAGAGTGAAGGTAATTTTTGTCATCAAATTTGATATGAAAGGTATTGGGCACACGATTACTGTACGTGCAAACTAATTTGATTTTATAAATCCTCCATCAAAATAAAAGAATACAAAGTGAAGGTGCATTTGACCTTTCAAAAGTGATGTCGAGGTATGTCATATGAATATGATAAAATTTCAAAGCATGACAATGAACTTCTAATGAAAGGAATAATTATGAAGCATGTATATATGATTATAGTCAATTCCTTGAAGAGAATGTGACTTGTGATAAGTATCATGAAAAGTGGACCATTCTTGGAAGTGAATGTGTCAAGAGATGATGAAAATTATAAATAAAGACATACTCATGTATGGTTTAATAAATACCACAACTCACCTCTATGGGAAGTTAGAGAGAAATAAATAAATTTTATGTTGGTATAAATGGTCATTGGTCAAGTACTTTTAGTACATCACAAATATTATGGTATGTTTTAGTATGAACTACCGAAAGGGCAAAAGAGGGAAATAATTTCTTGCCACAAAAATTGTCATTGATTATGTATCTTTGTACATCAAAATATTTTTCCTGATATTAAACAAAAGGAAGGAGATACTAATGACAAAAGAAAATCAAGAAATAAGTTTTGCTAGTAATGATTTTGACCATGACAATAATGATATAAATTTCTCCTTGAAAGAGATGTAAACCACATGAACGATGTTATGAAATATGTGATTGTATCCAATGTTAATTGTGAGCTTTGGTGAGCTAATATGCTACTACCAAAAGAAATAAAATTGCTCATGATATTGGAATTGTAGTAAGTCTCGAAAGAAACTTTTTTAAGTTTCAAAGAAATAGTCAAAGAAAAAAATATTGAAACTGTAAAATATGGAAAGATTTAAGATCTTCATATTACTACAATCAAAGTGGGTTATAAATATTTATGTGAAAGACTACCCATATTTACATATTGTTTGTGGTAACTAAGTATGGGCATGATGATGGAATCACATGCAAAATAAACTAGAAGTTATTAAAATAAATATCAGTTGACATGGCAGTTGATGACCATCCCGGTTTAAATATGATATAGAAATTACAGAGAATTCATGTGGTTATATATATTTTGAAGAAATAATAAATTCTTCAAGAATTCTCTTGTATTGTTTGTTCTCATGATAAAATTATCATTGTACCAGCTAAGGTTGAGATTATATCTCCTAGAATTTTGAAATGTATAAAAAGGTGAATATGGGCCCGTTCACCTGCCATGTGGACCATTTACTATTATATAGATGCATCTATGTTATGGTCATATGTGCTTTATTATCAACTTGCAACTTATTTTTTTGCAAAAGTTGTTTACTCGAATTGATAAACCAAGAGCACATTTCAAATTATAAAACTATACTGATAATGTTAGTATATATCCAAGTGGTTTAAGCAGAAATTATATGCCTCCAATTATAGCTAAACCATTGGTTATGAAAACAAAACTCCCAAAAGAAATTTGGTATGGGGTGTGTTATTTAAAGTGTAGCAACACTTGTACATATCAAGTCAACAAGGTTCCCCTATCACAATTGGTTAAGGGTCAGGAACCAAATAATACTCATCTAGAAATTTAAATATGCGATATATTATTCCATTGCTCTAACATCACGGAATGCACAAAGATGAGTCCCCAAATAAGGTTGAGTGAATGTTAGATTCTCTAACATTAGGGGGAGATAAGCAACTAGAAAATAAGTTATACATAATGAATTATCATTGGTATGATCCTCATTGAGGAGATAATTAATTTAAGTCAATTGTCAGATGGATCTATGATCCTATGTTATAATCCAATTATAAATGCTCTAATGAAAGGTCCTTGAAGGACATAATTTATGGCACGCATGAAGCGTAATAAATTAATTGATTCGAAAGATAAAACTTCTTGAAGAAGAAAAGGAGCAAATGATCAAGATGGTCATAATAATGAGGCAAGTGCTTTAGAAAGAGCACCATGACATAATGATTAACGTTTCAAAGACACTTCATCCAATTCTATGTGTCAACGATCGTTAGTCAGTATATAACCCAACCAATTGAGTTGGAGTCGATCCCATGGAGAGTAGCTTTTTTATATTCAATTACGAAAGTATGACAATGACATTTGCAGCTGAGCAACACAACACTTAATAGTTACACAGTCAAATTTCAAGATGTTGTTATCAACCCACTTCAATCTATCAACAAGAAACAATCAGATAACTAGGAAACACTTGGGGGGTTGACTAACCAACTGTCAAATTCAACTTAATGGGTGTATCTCATTACCGATACTGCTAATTCGTCGCGGGTAAAGTGGACTATAAGTAAGACAACTTTCTCTCTAACAATTACCTCATTTTTGTTGAGTTCTCTCCAACCTCAACACCATCTATGAAATGACCAGCCCACACTCTCATCAAATCCACTCTCTCAAGATGGATACAAAGGCTAGCTCTTGGGTTTCACTTTCTCAAGCTAAAACCGTCAAGACCCACTACTAAGGATGCCAAATTACTACGTTGGTTCTGTACTTCTCTCTCGAGCAAGACAAAACTGTGAAATCTATCACACTGAATATGCAATACGGATGTTAAACCACCATAGTAATTTAGACCCACTTCAGATTAACATCAAAAATCACTAATCGATAACACCCATTCAGAAAAATTCAATAATTAGTCACATTGTCAAACCCCCCAAGGTTAGGGTTTTATCCAATCATAAAGAAAAGATGAAATTCAATACCTTCCACATTTTTCATAGCTGGGTAAATGAAATTCGAAAATTAAAATTAACTAAAATTTTCTCTATTACAAAATTCAAATGGGAAACCTTGCTAAAATCACTTGAAATCCACAAGGGTAGTGTTTTTGCTTTCAATCTTTTGTTCCTTCTGTTTTTGAATACCTTCTCTCTCTTCCGAAAAATCAATTTATGCAAGTCTAATGTGTGGATGTTTGGAACCAATCGGCGAGGTAAGTCGGGCGCCGCCGACCATTCGGTGATTCGCCGATTCTCCTTCATCTCGCCTTCATTTTTTTACCTCTTCTTAGTCTAAACACTGTAATTTTAGGCGATCCAGATCGGGATTATCATCTCATTCCGCTATGCACCCTTTTTCCTTTCATCTCGCCCATCAGCACTTCTCTGGATCTCCATTGGTACTTTCGGTGACCTAGTCATCAATCGCCAATGCGATCGGCGGCGCGATGAGTGGAACTGCTTCTCGCCGAAGCTACTCCTAATCCAACCTCAGCGTTCTGTAACTATAGGTGGTAGAGTGACAACTTAGCGAGTTGCCGAGTGACATCGGCGATCATCAGGCTTGTTTTTCCCTTCTCTTTTTCGCTAGTGTTGTCTTTGTGGCCCATTTATGTCCTATCTTTGTTCCTCAATCCATATATCTGAAGATCAAGGGTTTACATCAGTTGTTGGCACAAAATAAGAATTTGAGGATACTAAATCATTATAAATAAAGCCCTAAATGAGTCCAAATCTCGGACTCATCAACACCCCCAACTTAAACTTTTGCTTGTCCTCAAGTAAACTCAAGTTCAGCAGTTCAAAAAGGATATCTCAAATAGTGCTACACAAGACTCAATCATGAATGCACTCAACAAGACTCAACTTACTCATGCAAGTATCAATTGTGCACTTAAAGGTTCAAGTTGTGACTCACCATTCTCAAAGATTCTCAAGTTCACAATACTTGCTTCAAATGCAAGTTCAAGCTCAACAAAGGTACTCAAATGCCCTCACACAAAGATGATTCCATATTCACACACTATTCTTCAACAATTTAAAGTTCCGGAATCACATACAACTCTCACACTCTCAAAGATTAACACATGCATGACTTCACCCATAGGTTTGCCCTTATTTTCCACTTAACATTTGTTTCAGCTCACTTAAGATCAAAAAGGTGTTTTCAATGCTTGAAACGGGGTTGAGTGTAAGGGTATGGTCATTTAGGCTCTGTGGCTGCTATCCTTCTGAAATATGGTATGAACAACACTTTCTTTCCTTTTCTTCAACATTTGCACTCATGCTCACAAGTCACCTCATTATTCACTTCTCATGGAATACCGGACACCCCAATTCTCTTTTAACTTTCACAACTTTTTCGTTCTTTTTCTTTTTCATTTTTCATTTTTTTTTTTATATATGGAGGGGTTCCATCTTTCTCACAACCATGGCCCAAGGTAGACTTCTTTTGCATTTCTTGATTTACCTTCTCTTTTCACCACACCCCCAACTTAGGCTTTTGGCCTAAGTTGGCTATTCAAACAAACCACACTTTATGAGGATTACGGGTGAAGGGATAGAGAGAGGTCTCATTTACTCAAGTTTCTTCCAAGAAAAGGACAGGGCTCAAAGGGGGTTCAAGCAAAGTTCACACACTCACAAGGTAGGCCACAAAAAAAGTATAATGTCAAATTGGTTCACTGTTCAAAATTGTTGCCTAAGATCATTTCAAGAGCTTGCATCACTTAGTCAACTATACTAACGAGGCAAATTCTAGGTGTTATCACACTTGGTTCACTGTAAGCTCATCACACAAGGCATTGTCACCAATATCAAACAAGACTCCACATTTTTGATAGTGTGCAATGTTCATCACAGGAGACTCAATTCGATAATCAGATACTCACAACGAGATGCAAAATGTTTACATATTGTCTATGCAACTTCATTTGGCCTCGTCGTAGCCGCATATTCATTTTTGTTCGAATGAGCGCACCATTCAAGTAATCGGTATTGATCATAACCGATACTCAAATTTGCACAAGAACAACCACAATTAAACACACAGGAGGTGGGAAAAGGTTTTTCAAAAGGGTCCAAGCACACAAGGAACTCACTGACCTAGCACACACCCCCACCAAAAGCATTCAACATTGTCCCCAACGTGAGTAGAGAACGGACACTCCCAAAAATAAAATAAGATTAAAACTAAAAACTAACAAATAAAGATAAAATTCTAGTATGTAAACATGCAGAGCAAGGTGACGAGGAATCTTCACTAAGCGCCTAGTTAGCGAGCAAATGAAACAACCGCCGAATACCACGGTGATGCGCCCAATGGTCTGGATATCTCCCTAAGTTCTAGTGTGCGACACTCTTAGAAAGGGGAAAATCGACGAAAATGAAGGAGGTCACCGAACAGGTCGGCGCTTCGCATAATGGATTTTTGTAACATCGCTGAACAATCATTGAGTTAAGCTATCAGCGATACAGTAGAAAAGCGGGAAAAATCGGGTCGCCTAAGCACATCGGCGATTCACCGAGTTATGAAGGTCTCTCACCGAATGTTCTAGTGTCTCAGCTCTATTTTTGAAGTCCATAAGGCGGACTATGTCGTGCTCGCCGAACCGATTCAGCGATCCACCAATAACATCTTATTCACACGCAATATCTTGCACCTGCAAAATCAACACACATTATTTGAAACACTAACACTTGGGTTGCCTCCTAAGAAGTGCCTTATTTAACGTCGTGGCACGACTTGGAAATGCTCTCAAGCATCTTTCAGGTACACCACCTCAATCAGAGAAATCTCTTGTCACTCGCCAAAGTATAATTTCAAGTGTTGCCCATTCACCTTGAATGAAGGTCTTTCTTGACCTTCAACTTCGATGGCACCATTTGTGAACACTCGTGTCACTCTAAACGGCCCTGACCATTTGGACTTGAGCTTTCCCGGAAAGAGTCTAAATCGAGAGTTATATAGTAACACCCAGTCTCCCACTCTGAACTCCCTCTTAAGGATTTTAGAATCATGCTATTTCTATATCTTTTCCTTGTAAAGGGTTGAACTTTCGTAAGCCTTGAACCTGAATTCGTCCAACTCATTTAATTGATATATTCTCTCTTTTGAAGTCTTTGTCCAGTCCATATTTAAAGCTTTCAATGCCCAGAATGCTTTGTGTTCCAATTCAACTGGTAGATGGCTAGATTTACCTAAAACTAGCTAATACGGAGACATACTGATTGGTGTTTTGTATGCGGTGCGATACACCCATAGCGCGTCATCAAGCTTTCGAGGCCTATTGATCTTATTAGCATTCACTGTCTTGGCCAAGATGCTTTCGATCTCCCGGTTTGACACTTCAACTTGGCCGCTCGATTGGGGATGACACGGAGTTGCTACTTTGTGTTTCACTCCATACTTACTCAATGCTGCTGAGAACCACTTGTTGCAGAAGTGGGATCCCCCATCACTAATGATAGCCCGAAGAGTACCAAATCTAGCAAAGATGTAGCGTTTCAGAAATTGAACAACATTTTTCCCTTCATTGTTTGGAAGTGCAACAACCTCCACCCATATAGAAACATAATCTACAGCCACCAAAATATACTTATTACCAAATGAACTTACAAATGGGCCCATGAAATCTATTCCCCAAACATCAAATAACTCAACTTCTAAAATAGGCATAATAGGCAACTCGTGTCTTTTGGACACTCCACCTTGTTTCTGACATTGAGTGCACTTCTTAACAAACTCATGAGAATCTTTGTAGAGTGACGACCAGTAGTAGCCACTTTGGAGGACTTTAGCAGCTGTATGTACACCACCATGATGACCCCCAACCGGTGAAGTATGACAAGCATGGAAAATTTTGATGGCTTCTTCTTCCAGAACACATCTCCTAATGATATGGTCTGCACACTCTCTGAATAAATATGTGTAACGACCTGAGAGCACCCCCCCCCTAATCGTTACCGGCGTATTCGACCTCGAAGATGTCTTACAATCCCTTAGAATTCGTCATAGCATGTATCATAGAATAAAATTTGTGGAAAATTTAAAAAATTTACCTTGGAAGTTCAACTTCACTTCATATATGAAAAATAGAACCTAACTTCATCACAATGCACCATCTAGACATAGAAGTATCGAAAATGGGACTTAGCCCTTACATCAATAAGAAATCTTGAAATAGGAAAGTACAACAATGTCTTTCAACATAAGCAAAGAACTAAACATAGAAGCTAGATCATAGGGTCTTGTCCTCGGACTTGAGGACTCACCAACTTGGGGAAGCAACTCTAAGTGTCTTGAGAAGTAAGCTTGAATCCTCAACGGCCCGAACCTAAATGTTTGGGTAAAAGGGAGAAAATATGGGTTAGTACAACACACGTACTAAGTATGGCTACTATGCATAAAAACCATT
>NW_006238929.1:635446-636111 GCF_000226075.1 Solanum tuberosum
TGGAATTCGGTGTTCTACTCCCACCCAAAAAAGAGAGGGTTAACACTTGCCTAAGGTGTAACCATTCGTACATAGCTATCTAGGTGGATCCACTAAGCTAAAGTCCTATGTGGACACACAGTTAAGGGTCAAGGATATTGCTTCTAGAAACCCTAACTTACCAAACGTAGGGGTTTCCATCTCATTAAACAACACATACCGTGGGTAATCCGGACTTGCTAAACGTGAGGAAACCCATGTGGGGAGCGAAACTTACTAAACATGAGACCCCCATCTCATTTACATGCCCTTTCGGTGCTAAGCATCTAATTCCCTTTTGAAATCATCTTTAGTCATCACACAAGTTCACATTAGCCTTTATTAGACCCTTGTGTAGACATATTACCATAATAGCCCATATGTGTTCATAAGTGAGTAACAATCCTTTCACTTTAGAGACACTTAGCAAGTGAGTAAACCTTTCACTTTACACTACACTATAATCATGAGAACTACCTTTCAATCATATAGCAATCATACCATAATATACATACATACTTCATAGCTAATTCAAGTATAGAGGGTTAAGGATTAGGAGACTAGGTCATCAACACCACAATAACACATTAGGTATAACATCATTACAATCTAAGTAATTCACCTTCCATACTTGAGTTCAAAGAAGA
>NW_006238929.1:636742-787892 GCF_000226075.1 Solanum tuberosum
GATCTTTGGGGTTTTGTGTTTGAGTGATAAAAGTGAGGTAAATTGACTTAAAAATCATTATATACACGTCCCCTAAAGTACCCTAAATACCCCTCACTTAGTTGGACTCTTTAATGAAGTAAAAATTGATTTCTGAATTTCTGCATTTTCGTCGCAGAACAAGTCCGCGATGCGGAGCTGTTCCCTGAAGATATTTGGAATTAAATTTTGAGATAGTAGAGTTCATGAGACGACCGCGTCACGAACTGAAATTTTTCTCCTTGGGGGAGCAAGTGCGCGACGCGCCCTCATTCCTTCTATGCACAACTTGCAAGCTGCCTTAGCAGCTTGCTTGTCCAAGGTTGGGTCCTCCTTGGGTTCCCTTAGTGTGGTCCCGGGGAGTCGTATTCAAACATTTTGACCCTAGGAACATATATTTACCTATTTTAAACCTTTTTTACCAGATTATACCATCATGCGACACACCCAAACCTGCCCAAAACCTAAGGACACACTAGAGCACATTCTTCTCTAGTTTTCGGATGTCTAGGTCGTTTCTTGACGTTTAGACTTATACTCTTCCACACCAAGTCAATTACATTAGTTTAGGTTTATAAACATCATTTTAACTATTTTTAAGTCATTATTCATAAGGTGAGGCTCTAACTTAAGTCATAGAATTTTTGGGGTGTTACAATATAGTTCATCCCAATAGTACTTCTTAAATTGAACAAGAACCTCTTTTGTTCGTAGAAGTTCAGTTCGTCTGGCATTAATCCACACACTACGTAATTGGAAAAATTAGAATACCAAAGAGGTTGTTTGAGAGTTACTGTGAATACCTGTTCATCGGGAAAAGAATCATTTATGTCGATCTCCAACTCGTCATTTTTCTTGCCTTCCAATCTTAATAAGTGGTCAGCCACCTGATTTTCACAACTTCTCCTATCAGTGACTTCAAAGTCAAATTCTTGCAATAGTAGCACCCACCTTATCAATCTTGGTTTGGCATCCTTCTTTGCCGTCAAATAACGCAGTGCAGCATGATCAGTGTGAACAACCACTTTAGTTCCTAGCAAGTAAGCTCGGAACTTCTCAAACGCATAAACTACTGCAAGTAACTCTTGTTCTGTACCTGTATAGTTACATTGATCACTATTTAGAGTTTTGCTTGCGTAGTAAATGGGGTGAAATAGTTTGTTGCATTTTTGCCCCAATACAACACCTAATGTCGTGCCACTTGCATCACACATTACTTCTAAGGATTCTGACCAATCGGGACTAATGATAACCGGGGTGGAGACCAATTTTTATTTCAAGCACTTGAAAGCCACCATTAAAGCATCATCAAAGTGGAATTTCACCTCCTTCTCCAAGAGTTTACATATAGAATGTGCAATATTTTAGAAGTCTTTGATGAACCTCCGATAAAAACCGGCATGTCCCAAGAAACAATGAACACCCTTCACCGAAATTGGTGGTGGTTAATTCTTAATTACTTCAATCTTCGCTTTATCAACCGCCATCCCCTTTTGCGACACTTTGTGACCAAGAACTATACCTTCCTTAACTATGAAGTGGCATTTTTCCCAATTTATGACCAAATTTGTCTCCACACATCTTTGGAGAACTTGTCCTAAGTGTGCTAAACATACTTCAAAAGTGTCACCCACAACCGGGAAGTCATCGATGAATACCTCCATTGAATCCTCTACCATGTCAGCAAAAATAGATAACATGCAACGTTGAAATATTGTCGGAGCATTACATAACCCGAACGACTTCCATTTGAAGGCAAAAGTTCTGTATGGGCAGGTGAAGGTGGGTTTCTCTTGGTTTTCTAGAGCAATGGAGATTTGGTTATAACCAAAATACCCATCCAAAAGGCAATACCAACCTCTCTCTAAGAGTTTATCAAGCATTTGATCCATGAAAGGCATGGGAAAGTGATCTTTTTCAGTCCACGAATTTAACTTCTAGTAATCCATGCATACTATACATCCGGTCACCGGTCTCATAGACATAAGCTCCCCCTTTACATTTGGGACTACTGTGATGCCTCCCTTTTTAGGTACACATTGTACCGGACTTACCCATTGGCTATCCGCAATAGGGTAGATCACACCTACGTCCAACCACTTTATTATCTCCTTTTTCACCACCTCTTGCATCGGTGCGTTCAATCTCCGTTGATGTTAAACACTCAGCTTACAATCACTATCAAGCTGAATTTTGTGAGTGCAAATACCGAGAGGAATGCCCACTATGTCAGCGATAGTCCAACCTATAGCTTTGATATGCCTTCTAAACACCTCAAGGAGCAATTTTACCTGCCATTCAAGCAAGTCAGCTGCAATGATCACGGTAAGGTGTTATTTTCCCCCAAGAAAGCATATCGGAGATGGGAGGCTCCAGATTTGGTGGTTCTTCTGTTGATGGCTTTGCGGGAGGACTTTCTCGATTTTTTAGATCAATGTCCATCTTCAATGGAGTCTTTGAATACCCCCCCCCTCGCCCCCAAGCCAGAAAGAGCAGCTACTACCTCTTCATAGCCTTGAATTTCGAATTTATCAAAGTTAGCAAGCACAACTTCAAGTGGTTCACTCAAACACATCAAATGGCTCACACTAGCCACCCCCTAATCAATAACATCAACAGTGGAGACCACGTGAATATCACTTGGTTGTTTAATTGACTTACAAACATTAAAGGTTACTTCATCTTCGTTCACCCAAAACTTTAGTTCTCCGCTTCCAACATCCACCAACGCTCTCTCAGTTGCCAAGAATGGTCTCCCCAAAATGATTGGAATTTCAGTATCTATTTCATAATCGAGAATGACAAAATCAGCCGGAAAATGAATCGTTCAACCTATACCAAGATGTCATATAGTATCCCCACATGATGTTTAATTGATCGGTCTGCCATCAAAAGTGTCGTTGTTGTGGCTTTCGGTTCACCCAACCCAAGTTAGTTATAGATCGCTTATGGCATTAGGTTGATGCTTGCTCCTAAATAACATAGGGCTTTAGCAAATTGGAGCATGCCGATGGTGTAAGGCATGGTGAACACTCCAGGATCTTCTCTTTTTTTTATCAGCTCCATAGTCATAATTGCACTACAACTATGAGAAATTTTGATAGTTTAAAAATCCAAGCTCCTTTTCTTTCTGACTAACTCCTTCATAAATTTGGCATAACCCGACATTTCCAACAATGCTTCCACTAGAGGGAGATTAATTGATAATGTCTTGTACACCGATAAAAACTTCTTGAACTTCACATCCTCATTCTTCTTCTTAAGATGGAGAGAAAATGGAGCAGATATTTTGGGTAAAGGTTTCATAACTTTTGGGATTGGATTCTGTTTCTCCATATCTTTTTGTGGTTCTTTGGCACTGCTTTGATGGATAAGTGTCTCTTCTTCCTCCATACCTTTGTCTTCTTCATGCATTTGAGCTTCTTCATTGCCTGTCACATCGCCTATTGATACCTTTCCACTACGAGTAACCACAACCAGCCCTCTATCATCATATTCCATTGTGATTTTTGGTTTCAATTGTGCTGAAAGTAAACTCAACTGAACTTCAAGTATCTTGATTGCATCTGCGTGAGAGTTCACTTTATTTTTCAATGATGAAAAGTCAGCTTTCATCCCTTTCAACAAATCATCCGAACCTTCAACTTTATCAAGGATGCGTGATAGAAAATCATTCACCCAGGGACTACTTGCACTCCCTTTCAATTTTGGGCTCTCACTCGAGTGAGTGTGGTCCTCTTCAAGGTCATCCTCTTTTTTCCAATAATCACTTTGCTCAGCCCAATCTTGATAGAATCTTCTTTGCTCTTCCCCCTTGTGATAGTTCCAATCGTGATTCCCTCATCTCTGTATATATTGTTGGTGAAAATCCTCCTCGTATCTCTTGGAGTTCCAACCTTGATTCTCCCCTGGTTTTAAATAACCTGAGGAAGAACCCTCCTCAACTCTAAACACTCCACTTGTTCCCTTGGGCTTTCCCACATTCTCCATCATATGCTCTTGTAATAGCTCCATTTTGGTCAACATCTTCTTGATCTTTTCATCCCTTTCTCTTTCCTTATCAAGTAGTTCTTGTGTCATTCTAAAACAAAAAGGAGAGACTTGATCCTCTTGAGTGTACCAAGCTTGATTTATTTTCTTCATATCATCAAGAAGAAATGAAGCCACCTCAAATGATTGCAACATTATTCCCCCTCGTACCAATTGATCAGCCACTCCTTTATTAACCAAATCAAGACTCGGTAAAAATATTCGAGTAACAAATCATTTAGTAGCCCGTGTGTTGGGCATTTGAGTAAGAGTTTCTTAAACCTCACCCACATTTCATGTGACACATTCTGGAAGGGTTGCACACCTCTATAAAATTTCCTACATGCTCATATGGGTCATGGTGATCTAGCCCTCCATAGAGTTCCCTCATTTGGAGGAGAGGAAGAGTCGTGCTAGTGACCTCAAATATTGCATTCCCTTAAGTTTGTGGTAGGCAAATTGCACCCATTTTACCTAATTGAGATGGGTTGTAAAAACTATTGATATCATCGATACCGTCACGATAACCTGCTTGGCTACCATTCACCTTTACCTCACTCATTTTAATTCTATTTAGTTCAATCAACACTACACAATGCAATCTATGCCGATTCAACTACATCTAATAAATTCACAAGTCAAATCTTAGATAAAATAACTCTAAGTAATGCTACTCCCCGGCAGCGGCGCCATTTGATTAATGTTTCAAAGACAGTTCATCCAATTCTAAGTGTCAACGATCGTTAGTCAGTATATAACCCAACTAACCGAGTTGGGGTCGATCCCACAGAGAGTAGCTTTCTTTGAATTCAAATACGAAAGTATGACAAGGACCTTTATAGCTGAGCAACACAACACTTAATAGTTACACAATCAAATTTCAAGATGGTACCAACCCACTTCAAATTATCAACAAGAAACAATTAGATAACTAGGAAACACTTGGGGGTTGACTAACCAACTATCGAATTCAACTTAATGGGTGTATATCATTACCGATAATGCTAATTCGTCACGGGTAAAGTGAATTATAAGTAAGGCAACTTTCTCTCGAACAATGACCTCATTTCTGTTGAGTTCTCTCAAACCTCAACACTATCTATGAAATGCCCAGCCTACGCTCTCATCAAATCCACTCTCCCAAGCTAGATACAAAGGCTAGCTCTTGGGTTTCACTTTCTCAAGCTAAAACCATCAAGACCCACTACTAAGGATGCCAAATTACTACGTTGGTTATGTACTCCTCTCTCGAGCAAGCATAAAACTCTGAAATCTATCACACTAAATATGCAATATGGACGTTAAACCACCATAGTAATTTAGACCCGCTTCATATTAACATCAAAAATCACTAATCGATAACACCCATTTAACAAAATTTAAAGATTAGTCACATTGTCAAACCCACAAGGTTAGGATTTTAGACAATCATAGAGAAAAGATGAAATTCAAGACCTGCCACATTTTCCATAGCTGGGTAAACAAAATTCGAAAGTTAAAATTAACTAAAATTTTCTCTATTAATAAATTCAAATGGGAAACCTTGCTAAAATCACTTGAAATCCACAAGGGTAGTGTTTTTGCTCTCAATCTTTTGTTCCTTCCGTTTCTAAATACCTTCTCTATCTTCCAAAAATCAATTTATGCAAGTTTGATGTGTAGTTGTTTGGAATCAATCGACGAGGTAAGTCGGGCATCGCCGACCGTTTGGCAACTGATCGATTCTCCTACGTCTTGCCTTTATATTTTTACCTTTTCTTAGTTCAACCACTGTAATTTTAGGTGAGACAGATCGGGATCGCCGACTCATTCTGTGATGCACCGTTTTTCCTTTCATCTCGCCCATCAACACTTCTCCAGATCTCCATTAGTACTTTCGGTGACCTAGTCATCCATTGCCGATGTGATCGGTGATGTGTCAAGTGGAACTGCTGCTAGGGTAAACTACTCATAATCCAGCCTTAGCGTTCTATAACTTTAGGCGGTAGAGTGGAAACTTGGCGAGTCGCCGAGTGACATCGGCGATCATCAGGCTTGTTTTTCCATTCTCTTTTTCGTTAGTGTTGTCTCTGTTGCCCATTTCTGTCTTAGCTTTGCTCCTCAATCCATATATTTGAAGATCAAGGGTTTACATCAGTTGTTGGCACAAAATAAGCATTTGAGGATACTAAATCATTATAAATAAAGCCCTAAATGAGTCCAAATCTCGGACTCATCAACACCCCCAACTTAAACTTTTGCTTGTCCTCAAGTAAAAACTCAAGTTCAGCATTTCAAATGGGATGTCTCCAACAGAGCTACACAAGACTCAATCATGAATGCACTCAACAAGACTTAACTTTCTCATGCAAGGATCAATTGTCACTCAAAAGTTCAAGTTGTGACTCACCATTCTCAAAGATTCTCAAGTTCACAATACTTGCTTCAAATGCAAGTTCAAGCTCAACAAAGGTACTCAAATGCCCTCACACAAAGATGATTCCATATTCACACACTATTCTTCAACAATTTAAAGTTCCCGAATCACATACAACTCTCACACTCTCAAAGATGAACACATGCATGAATTCACCCATAGGTTTGCCTTATTTTCCACTTAACATTCGTTTCAGCTAACTCAAGATCAAAAAGGTCTTTTCAAGGCTTGAAATGGGGCTGAGTGTAAGGGTATGATCATTTAGGCTCAGTGGCTGCTATCTTCATGAAATGTGGTATTAACAACACTTTCTTTCCTTTTCTTCAACATTTGCATTCATGCTCACAAGTCACCCTATTATTCACTTCTCATGGAATACCGGACACCCCATTTCTCTTGCAACTTTCACAACTTTTTCATTCTTTTTCTTTTTCATTTTTCATTTCTTTTCTCTCTTTTATTTTTTTTATATATAGAGGAGTTCCATCTTTCTCACAACCATGGCTCAAGGTAGACTTCTTTTGCATTTGGCCTAACTTAGGCTTTTGGCCTAAGTTGGCTATTCAAACAAACCACACTTCATGAGGATAACGGGTGAACGGATAGAGAGAGGTCTCATTTTCTCAAGTTTCTTCCAAGAAAAGGACAGGGCTCAAAGGGGGTTCAAGCAAAGTTCACACACTCACAAGGTAGGCCACAAAAGAGGTATAATGTCAAATTGATTCACTCTTTAAAATTATTGCCTAAGATCATTTAAAGAGCTTGCATTACTTAGTCTACTGGACCAACGCGGCAAATTCTAGGTGTTATCACACATGGTTCACGGTAAGCTCATCACACAAGGCATTGGAACCAATATCAAACAAGACTCCACACTTTCACTAGTGTGCAATGTTCATCACAAGAGACTCAATTCGATAATCGGCTAGTCACAACGAGATGCAATAAGTTCACATCTTGTCTATGCAACTTTATTTGGCTGCATCGTAGCCGCACATTCATTTTTGTTCGATTGCGAGCACCATTCAAGTCATCGGTATTGATCATAACTGATACTCAAATTTGCACAAGAACAGCCACAATTAAACACACAAGAGGTGGCAAAAAGTTTTTCAGAAGGGTCCAGGCACACAAGGAACTCACTGACCTAGCACACACTCCTACCAAAAGCATTCAACATTGTCCCCAATGTTAGTAGAGAACAGACACTCCCAAAAATAAAATAAGATTAAAAATAAAAACTAACAAATAAAGATAAAATTCTAGTATGTAAACATGCAGAACAAGGTGACGAGGAATCTTCACTAAGCACCGAGTTGGCGAGAAAATGAAGCAGTCGTCGAATGCCTCGACGGTGCGCCAATGGTCCAGATATCCCCTAAGTTCCAGTGTGTGACACTCTCAGAAAGGGGAAAATCGACGGAGATGGAGGAGGTCGCCGAACAGGTCGGTGCTTCGCATAATGGATTTTTAACATCGCCAAACAATAATTAAGTTAAGCTATCATCGATGGAGTAGAAGAGCGGGAAAAATTGGGTCGCCTAAGCACATCTGCGATTCGCCAAGTGATTAAGGTTTCCCGCCGAATGTTCTAGTGTCTTAACTCCATTTTTGAAGTCCATAAGACGGACTATGTCGTTCTCGCCGAACCGATTCGGCGATCCGCCAATAGCATCTTCTTCTCATACAATATCTTGCACCTACAAAATCAACACACATTATTTGAAACACTAACACTTGGGTTGCCTCCCAAGAAGCGCCTTATTTAACGTCGTGGCACGATGTGGAAATGCTCTCAAGCATCTTCCAGGTACACCACCTCAAACAGAGAAATCTCTTGGCACTCACCAAAGTATAACTTTAAGTGTTACCCATTCACCTTGAATTTAGTTCCTTCTTGACCTTCAAATTTGATGGCACCATTTATGAACACTCGTGTCACTCTAAATGGCCCTGACCATTTGGACTTAAGCATTCCCAGAAAGAGTCTAAGTCAAGAGTTATATAGTAACACCCAGTCTCCCACTCTGAACTCTCTCTTAATGATTTTAGAATCATGCCATTTCTTAATATTTTCCTTGTAAAAGGCTGAACTTTCGTAAGCCTTGAACCTGAATTCGTCCAACTCATTTAATTGCTATATTCTCTCTTTTGAAGTCTTTGTCCAATCCAGATTTATAACTTTCAATGCCGATAATGCTTTTTTCCAATTCAACTGGTAGATGGCAAGATTTACCGAAAACTAGCTGATACGGAGACATACCGATTGGTGTTTTGTATGTTGTGTGATACGCCCATAGTGTGTCATCAAGATTTCAAGACCTACCAGTCCTATTAGCATGCACTGTCTTGGCCAAGATTCTTTTGATCTCCCGATTTGACACTTCAACTTGGCTGCTCGTTTGGGGATGATACGGAGTTGCTACTTTATGTTTCACTCCATACTTACTCAATGCGGCTGAGAATCACTTGTTGCAAAAGTGGGGTTCCCCATAACTAATAATAGCCCGAGGAGTACCAAATCTAGCAAAGATGTAGCGTTTCAGGAATTGAACAACACTTTTCCCTTCATTGTTTGGAAGTGCAATAGCCTCCACCCATTTAGAAACATAATCTACGGCCACCAAGATATACTTATTACCAAATGAACTCATAAATAGGCCCATGAAATCTATTCTCCAAACATCAAATAGCTCAACTTCTAAAATGGGCATAAGAGGCAACTTGTGTCTTTTGGACACTCCACCTTGTTTCTGACACTGAGTGAACTTATCAACAAACTCATCAGCATCTTTGTATAGTGACGGCCAGTAGTAGTCACTTTGGAGGACTTTAGCAGCTATACGTACACCACCATGATGACCCCAACCAGTCAAGCATGACAAGTATGGAGTATTTCGATGGCTTCTTCTCCCGGAACACATCTCCTAATGATATGGTTTGCACACTCTCTAAATAAATATGGCTCATCCCAAAAGTACTTCTTAACATCAAACAGGAACCTCTTTTGTTGGTAGAAGTTTAGTTCATTTGGCATTAATCCACACCCTACATAATTGGCGAAATCATCATACCAAGGAGGTTGTTTGAGAGTTACTGTGAATACCTGTTCAACGGGAAAAGAATCATTTATGTCGATCTCCAGCTCAACATTTTCCTTGCCTTCCAATCTTGACAAGTAGTCAGCCACCTGATTTTCTCAACCTCTCCTATTTTTTACTTCAAAGTCGAATTCTTGCAATAGTAGCACCCACCTTATCAATCTTGGCTTGGTATCCTTCTTTGCCATCAGATAACGCAGTGCAACATAATCAGTGTGAACAACCACTTTAGTACCTAGCAAGTATGCCCGGAATTTCTCAAACGCATAAACTACCCCAAGTAACTCTTGTTCTATAACTGTATAGTTACGTTAAGCACTATTTAGAGTTTGACTTGCGTAGTAAATGGGGTGAAATAGTTTGTTGCGTTTTTACCCCAATACACCACCTAATGTCGTGCCGCTTATATCACACATTACTTCGAAGGCTTCTGACCAATCGGGATTAATGATAACCGGGGTGGAGACCAATTTTTCTTTCAAGCACTTGAAAGCCACCATGCAAGCATCATCAAAGTGGAATTTCACCTCCTTCTCCTAGAGTTTACATAGAGGATGTGTAATCTTTGAGAAATCTTCGATGAACCTCCGGTAAAAACCGGCATGTCCCAAGAAACTACGAACACCCTTCATCGAAATTGGTGGTGGTAACTTCTCAATTACTTCAATCTTCGCTTTATCAACCTCCATCCCTTTCTGCCACACTTTTACCAAGAACTATACCTTCCTTAACCATGAAGTGGCATTTTTCCCAATTTAGGACCAAATTTGTCTCCACACATCTTTGGAGAACTTGTCCTAAGTGTGCTAAATATGCTTCAAAAGTGTCACCCACAACCGAGAAGTCATCCATGAAGACCTTCATTGAATCCCCTACCACATCAGCAAAAATAGATAACATACAACGTTGAAATGTTGCCAGAGCATTACATAACCCGAACGACATCCGTTTGAAGGCAAAATTTCTGTATGGGTAGGTGAAAGTGGTTTTCTCGTGGTTTTTTGGAGCAATTGAAATTTGGTTATAACCGGAATACCCATCGAAAAAGTAATACCAACCTCTCTCTGAGAGTCGGTCAAGCATTTGATCCATGAAAGGCATGGGAAAGTGATCCTTTTCAGTCCACGAATTTAACTTCCGGTAATCCATGCATACTCTCCATTCGTTCACCGGTTTCATAGACACAAGCTCCCCCTTTTCATTTGGGACTACTGTGATGCCTCCCTTTTTCGATACACATTGTATCGAACTTACCCATTTGCTATCCGCAATAAGGTAGATCACACCTGCATCCAACCACTTTATTATCTCCTTTTTTACCACCTCTTACATCGGTGGGCACAATATCCACTGATGTTTAACACTCGACTTACAATCACTATCAAGTTGATTTTTGTGAGTGCAAATACCGGGAGGAATGTCCACTATGTCAGCGATAGTCCAACCTAGAGCTTTGATATGCCTTCTCAACACCTCAAAGAGTAATTTTACCTGCCATTCAAGCAAGTCAGCTGCAATGATCACCAGTAAGGTGTTATTTTCCCCCAAGAAAGCATAACGGGGATGGGAGGGAAGTACTTTAAACTCCAGATTTTGTGGTTCTTCTGTTGATGGCTTTGCGAGAGGACTTTCTCGATTGTTTAGATCAATGTCCAACTTCAATGGAGTCTTTGAATACCCCCCCCCCCTATGCCTGAAAGAGCAGCTACTACCTCTTCATAGCCTTGAGTTTCCAATTTATCATAGTTAGCAAGCACAACTTCAAGTAGTTCACTCATACACATCAAATGGCTCACACTAGCCACCCCCTAATCAATAACATCAACAGTGGAGACCACGTGAATATCACTTGGTTGTTTAATTGACTTACAAACATTAAAGGTTACTTCATCTTCGTTCACCCAAAACTTTAGTTCTCCACTTTCAACATCCACCAACGCTCTCAATTGCCAAGAATGGTCTTCCCAAAATGATGAGAATTTCAGCATCTATTTCACAATCGAGAATGAAAAAATCAGCCGGGAAAATGAATCATTCAACCTTTACCAAGATGTCATATAGTATCCCCATATGATGTTTAATTGATCGGTCCGCCATCAAGAATCTCATTGTTGTGGCTTTCGGTTCACCGAACTCAAGTTGTTTATAGATCGGTTATGGCATTAGGTTGATGCTTGCTCCTAAATCGCATGGGGCTTTAGCAAATTGTAGCATGCCAATGGTGCAAGGCATGGTGAACGCTCCGGGATCTTCTCTCTTTTTTATCAGCTCCTTAGTCATAATTGCACTACAACTATGAGAAACTTCGATTGTCTCAAAATCCAAGCTCCTTTTCTTTGTGACTAACTCCTTCATAAATTTGGCATAACCCGGCATTTCCAACAATGCTTCCACTAGAGGGAGATTAATTGATAATGTCTTGAACACCGATAAAAACTTCTTGAACTTCTTATCCTCATTCTTCTTCTTGAGACGTTGGGGAAATGGAGCAGATATTTTGGGTAAAGGTTGCATAACTTTTGGGATTGGATTGTGGTTCTCCACATCTTTTTGTGGTTCTTTGGCAATACTTTGATGGATAGGTGTCTCTTCTTCCTCCATACCTTTGTCTTCTTCATGCATTTAAGATTCTTCATTGCCTATCACATCACCTATTACTACCTTTCCACTACGAGTAACCACAACCAGCCCTCTATCATCATCTTCCATTGTGATTTTTGGTTTCAATTGTGCTGAAAGTAAACTCAACTGACCTTCAAGTATCTTGATTGCATCTGCGTGAGAGTTCACTTTATTTTTTAATGATGAAAAATTAGCTTTCATCCCTTTCAACAAATCATCCGAACCTTCAACTTTATCAAGGATACGTGACAGCAAATCATTCACCCGAGGACTACTTGCACTCCCTTTCAATTTTGGGGTCTCACTCGAGTGAGTGTGGTCCTTTTCATGGTCATCCTCTTTTTTCTAATAATCACTTTGCTCAGCCCAATCCTTATAGTATCTTATTTTCCCTTCCCCCTTGTGATAGTTCCAATCTTGAATCCCACTTGCTGTAAATAGCGTGAATGGAAACCCTCCTCGTATCTCTTGAAGTTCCTACCTTGATTCACCCTCGATTTTGAATAACTTGAGGAAGAACCCTTCTCAAATCTAAACACTCCACTTGTCCCTTTGGTCTTTCCCACATTCTCCATCAGATGCTCTTGTAATAGCTCCATTTGGGTCAACATCTTCTTGATGTTTTCATCCCTTTCTCTTTCCTTATCAAGTTGTTCTTGTGTCAATCTAAAACAAAAAGGAGAGACTTGATCCTCTTAAGTGTAGCAAGCTTGATTTATTTTCTTCATGTCATCAAGAAGAAATGAAGCCACCTAAAATGATTGAAACATTATTCCCCCTTGTACCAATTGATCAGCCACTCCTTTATTAGCCGAATCAAGACTCCGGTAAAAATATTGGAGTAGCAAATCATTTGGTAGCCCGTGAGTTGGGCATTTGAGTCATAGTTTCTTAAACCTCACCCACGTTTCATGGATGGGTTCATCCTCCCATCACTTGAAACCTTGAATGTCATCTCAAAGTTTCAACATCCTTGATGGGGGAAAGAATCTCGCATTGAATGTTATAATCAGCTCCTCCCATGATGTGATGGAATTGTTTGGTAACTTGGCCAACCACTTACTTGCCTCCCCCGTCAAAGATAGTGGAAATAACCTAAGCTAGATTGACTCTTGTGACACATTCTTAAAGGGTTGCACACCTCTATAAAATTTCTTACATGCTCATGTGGGTCTTGGTGATCTAGCCCTCCATAGAGTCCCCTCATTTGGAGGAGATGACGAGTCGTGCTAGTGACCTCAAATATTGCATTCCCCTCAGTTTGTGGTAGGAAAATTGCACCTATTTCACCTGGTTGAGATGGGTTGTAAACACTATTGATATCATCGATACCGTCCCGATGACCTGCTTGGCTACCATTCACCTCTACCTCACTCATTTTAATTCTATTTTGTCCAACCAACACTACACAATGCAGTCTAAGCCGATTCAACTACATCCAACAAATTCACAAGTCAAATCTTCGATAAAAGAACTCTAAGTAACGCTACTCCCCAGCAGCGGCGCCATTTGATTAACGTTTTAAAGACACTTCATCCAATTCTAATTGTCAACGATCGTTAGTCAGTATATAACCCAACCAACTAAGTTTGGCTCAATCCCACAGAGAATATCTTTTTTTTGAATTCAAATCCGAAAGTATGACAAGGACCTTTGCAGCTGAGCAATACAACACTTAATAGTTACACAGTCAAATTTAAAGATATTGTTACCAACCCACTTCAAATTATCAACAAGAAACAATTAGATAACTAGAAAACACTTAGGGGTTGACTAACCAACTTTCGAATTCAACTTAATGGGTGTATCTCATTACTAATAATTCTAATTCGTCGCGGGTAAAGTGGACAATAAGTAAGGCAACTTTCTCTCGAACAATTACCTCATTTCTGTTGAGTTCTCTCGAACCTCAACACCATCTATGAAATCACCAGCCTACGCTCTCATCAAATCCACTCCCTCAAGCTGGATACAAAGGCTAGCTCTTAGGTTTCACCTTCTTAAGTTAAAACCGTCAAGACCCACTACTAAGGATGCCAAATTACTACGTTGGTTATGTACTCCTCTCTCGAGCAAGCACAAAACTCTGAAATCTATCACACTAAATATGCAATATGGACGTTAAACCACCATAGTAATTTAAACCCACTTCAGATTAACATCAAAAATCACTAATTGATAACACCCATTTAGTAAAATTCAACAATTAGTCACATTGTCAAACCCCCAAGGTTAGGGTTTTAGCCAATCATAGAGAAAATATGAAATTCAATACCTGCCACGTTTTCCATAGCTGGGTAAACAAAATTCGAAAGTTAAAATTAACTAAAATTTTCTCTATTACAAAATTCAAATGGGAAACCTTGCTAAAATCACTTGAAATCCACAAGGGTAGAGCTTTCAATCTTTTGTTCCTTCCGTTTCTGAATACCTTCTCTCTCTTCCAAAAATTAATTTATGCAAGTCTGATGTGTGGCTGTTTGAAACCAATCGGTGAGGTAAGTCGGGCGTCGCCAACCATTCTGCAACCCATCGATTCTCCTTCGTCTCGCCTTCATTTTTTACCTCTTCTTAGTCCAACCACTGTAATTTTAGGCGAGCCAGATCGGGATCACCGTCTCATTCTGCGATGCGCCATTTTTCCTTTCATCTCGCCCATCAGCACTTCTCTGGATCTCCATCAGTACTTTCGGTGACCTAGTCATCCATCTCCGATTCGATTGGTGACGCTCCGAGTGGAACTGCTGCTCGCCGAAGCTACTCCTAATCTAGCCTTAGCGTTCTGTAACTTTAGGCGGTAGAGTGGCAACTTGGCGAGTCGCCGAGTGACATCGGCGATCATCAGGCTTGTTTTTCCCTTCTCTTTTTCGCTAGTGTTGTCTATGTTGCCCATTTCTATCCTAGCTTTGTTCCTCAATCCATATATCTAAAGATCAAGGGTTTTACATAAGTTGTTGGCACAAAATAAGCATTTGAGGATACTAAATCATTATAAATAAAGCCCTAAATGAGTTCAAATATCAAACTCATCACATAACACTTTATGGAGATGTATACTCCCAAGGTGGATGCAATGAGATTTCTTCAAGTATGACAATATATGAAAAACTTGAATATGCATGATGAATGATTATCATGTCTAGCTAGGCATTAAATATTATATAAAAATTCTTGAAGAATTTAAAAGGTTATAAAGCGATTCCATTGAATAGTACCCCAATGGTTGTAAGATCGCATATTATAAAGATCAATTTTGATCTCATTAAAATGGTTAGAAAGTACCATGTAATAGTGCAATTGGTGCACTTATGTATCCTTCTATTATTATTCATGGTAAATAATTTTATTAGTATGCATGCAAAATATAACATCACTCTTATCGGTGGAGATATTAGAGTGAATCAAATATCGATATAAATTATTTATTCTGACCAATTGTGTCAAGATTTATTAATCATGAAATTGCAGGAAATTATGAAGTTTGAAATCATGAAAGATATATATTTTCATTTGGAAATACTTTCATTTCAAATCATTCCACAAGACGGTCAATTTTACTAAAGTGTTCGTCAGTGCTCGATTGTTGTTGCTAACAAATCGAACGAGCAATTTGTCTATGTCGATAAGATCACGAATTGAGTATTTTTCAAAATTATATTTGGTTGAGATCAATAAAGATACCCAGAGAATGTGTGATCTTCCTTCGAAAAGAGATATTCCAACAACATTATATGAAGACAATACCTTATGTGCTCAACTAAGAGGAGGATACATCAAAGGAGATTGAGCAAAATATATTCCATCGAAGTTCTTCTTTTTATTCATGACCTTGAAAAGAAGGATGTAGAATATGTTCAACACTTCGGTATTCACCAAGGCATTATCAACTTCAACCTTTGAGAAGCCGAGATATAAGATTGGAATGTGTCATCTTCGAGTTGTAAAGTGATGTCTTAATCAGGGGGAGAATAATACGTGTTGCACTCTTTTTTTCTTAACCAAGGTTTTCTCCCACTGGGTTATCCTGGTAAGGTTTTTAATGAGGCAGCTCTTAATGCATATTATAAGATATGTGTACTCTTTTTCCTTCACTAAGATTTTTCCCATTGGATTTTCCTTGGTAAGGTTTTAACGAGGCACACTATCTATTAAAACATGGACATCCAAGGGGGAGTTTTGTAAAATGGATGTCCACATACATATATTTTGTGGATACATATATGTACACACTATACACTATGTGTAAGATGAATATACACAAAACAAACAAAGTGTTGTAACCTAACCATCCATATGATATACTTGGTGCCCAAAGTGTATACATGGCAAGAAGATATCCATGTATCACACTTGGGGCCCAAGAATATACAATTATATATACCCCTCTTCTTGTAGCAAAGTGTAAAAAAATAGAAGGAAAGAGTAAGTGAAAAAAAACATTCAATAATAGAGAAAAGCTACTACTACTATTTCTACTTTGTGTCTCTCTCTTTCTCTCCTTTTCTTCTTGTCATTTTATTTTACTACACATACTTCATTTTATAACACTTAATATAATATAGAGGGAGTACATACTCAAGACGGGTCATTTTTTAAAAAAATTAAAACTTTCTTGTCACCCTTAATTCAATCACCCGAGCTTCCAGATTTGGAATTAGACTTTTGTTTTGCTTTTGTTATAGTGTAGTTACTTTTTTCATTTGGATCTGTTCGAACAGTTGAGTTGGTCTTTTTTATTAGACCATTTTTCTTTTTCAATTAAATAAAAGGGAAAATTACCTATATACACATTTTTATTTACCATACTTTCTATTATTTCCTACCATTCTAAAATATTACAAAAATCCCTTCTTTTTCCCAAAATTTCAAATCGTCCGGATATATTAGTCCAACTTTACAAACCCACGTTTCTCCACTCTTAATTTCACTCCTTCAATCTCTCCCTTATTTCACTCCCATAATCTAATCAATTACATCCTTCATCCTAATTTGAATTTCAAATGGTTTCTTTCTCTCTCTATAGTCAATCGATTTCAAATCATTGAATAGGTAGTTTTCATCTTCTCCATTCTACTGTTCTTCGATTTATTTTTTTAATTTTTCATCAATTTCTTGACGATCCTAAATGGTCTGAAACTAGATCTAAAGTTTTCATCACCCATTAGCAATGGTGAATCAAAGTTGCTCTTCATCTTCTAAAGCGTAGGTAGATAAAAACCCCAAAAAGAGGGGTCAAAAATTGGCTCCTGCAATTTCTTGACCTTCTTTACCTAAGGTTAATTTTTTGATCTTCTTTTATTGATTTATGAACTTGTTTATGTTAGTCAATCAAAAAATAATACATTAATGATAAAATTCATGTTCCATATTGTAATGTATCAATGTTTAAGTTTTTAATCTGTTGATACACTAAACCCTAATTTTGTTCATTATTTGACTAGTTGTTGTAATTATATGAAGTTATAAAATATATAATGTATAAAATATTGTAATATGCTTAGTAATGTATCAGTCACAAGATGTCATGTCATTGAGACAAAAATAATGTTCAATGGTGTATCAGTCAAAACTTGTATTATTCAATGTATATATGATACATTAGCATCATGTTAAATGGTGTATCAATCAAAACTTGTATTAGTCCGTGTGTATTAGATACATTATATCCAGTCTTAATAATCATCAAATACAAAAGTTTGGCTACTGATAAGCATAAACAAGTATTAGTATGATTTTGTTTAGAATTATAATGTATTTTCTTTAATTTTATAATGTATCTTCTGCATTTAAAGGGACTGGTTTATAGCTCTGCATTTGTTGAGTTCCTTAGTGATGAAATCCATATTTCATCCAATGATTTTCGATAGGATTACATCCGTACACGATATGCAGCCCTATTATGAAAGTTCGGTACTGAAAAGGCCAAGACAGCATACGTTAGTGAAATTGAGGATCCACGAAAGCCTAAGAGTCAATTCACAGCACTAGCTCAAGAGGATTTGGTTAATGTTGAAGAGAGATTATCTATCAGTTGTTAGACACCTTTTTAGAGTGTTATGATTTTTAAGATACATTAACTCTAGTTTTAGAGTGTTTGTTTTTATTGTTTTAAGATACATCTTTCTACTCAAGTTTTAGAGTGTTTCTCTAAAAACTTGTTTATTTTGACTTTAACTTTCATTATATTTAGTTGTTATTTACGGTATGGATTGTCTTATATAATATGATACAAAAAATGCCATAAAATTAAGTATCGGATTCATTCATGCATACACATACCAAAAAATATTCTCATTAGTTCTAGTTAGTTGCTGATACATTTGACACCTAACCAATGCAATGTACTCGATAACTTGATTGTTGATTCATTCATGCATATAATTGATAACTTAATTGTAGTTAGTTGCTAATCCATTTATGTTGATACATTGGACACTTAGTTGTAGTTAGTTGACGGTTCATTCATGTATCTAATTGATAACCTAATTCTTATTTATTGTGATACATTTATCGACACACTTTATTTCATCTTACATACCATTTTTCCGTAACCTTATCGTATCAGATACATTATTATCAACTACAAAATGATGCATTATATAAAAAATGTATCTTATCAACTTGAAATCAATTTATGGTATGGATCTTACGAAATCGATTTCGACTTCATTTGACGCCTAACCAATGCAATGTACTCGATAACTTAATTGTTGATTCATTCATGTATATACTTGATAACTTAGTTGTAGTTAGTTGTTGATATATTGGACACTTAGTTCTAGTTACTTGCTGATTCATTCATATATCTAATTATAACTTAATTCTTATTCATTCTGTACATTTATAGATACACTTTATTTCAACTTACATACACCTTTTTTCACAACCTTATTGTATCAGATACATTATTATCAACTACAAAATGATACATTATATAAAAAAATGTAATTTATCAACTTGAAATCGTCCACAATTGCATATTTATCTTTCAAGGCAAATAATGTATCTTCTTCCAGAATCAAAGATTGAATAAAGATACTCAGATGATGCAACAACCTGTTAACATTGAAAAAAATTAGTGAAACATTCCATAAAACAATTATTTTTATGTACCAACCACAAACAATCAGACAACTAATTTATACTTAATATCATATACAAAATATAAATATAATTTGATACATACCCTCATTCTCGAATATTTTGATGTTTTTACGATAAATTACATGTATAATGTATCATCTATAAAATACAGTATTTCATAAACACAATAAGATATAAAAATAGTAATGTATCATCTTAATATTTGGTCATGAACAATAATTTAAATTAATACTACATGTATCTGATATATATTATAACTATTACATAGTAATATGTCGAACTCTAAGCAAACACTTTACGTGCAAAATTTACGTATTTAATGTATCTAATTAATAGGAATATAATACGTATACATTTATACAAGATACACAAATACTATGTATCACGATTGATCTAGTCATCTCGAAAGCACAAATCAAAAATCAAATTAACAAACACAATATATGTAATTTCATACCTCTTATTGTCATATCTATTTTACTCTGAAATTAAAGCTCTAATCTATTCTATATATTGCAAATTCAGGCTCATGTTTTTTTTCAGATTCCTGAATGTCAGGTCTATTTTTTTCCTCAGATTCTTGAATGTCTCAACAAATTCAAAATATTCATGATGTATCTTCTCAAATTTTTTGATAATTTTAAATCAAAATTGAAAGAATCTTCAATGAACTGGGAGAAGAAATTTGAAATTCAACACTTATGTATCGTTAATAACTCACCTCGCTTTCCTAGATTCCTAAATGTCTCAACATAATAGATGTATTCATCATGTATCATCAATTATTTTCGACTTTTTTAAATCTATTACGATTTGGGTGAGAACTGAGAGAAGAAAATTTGAATTATTTGAAATGGGCGGATTTGGAAGAGAATTGAGAGAATAAAATTTGAATTGTTTAAAGTTGGGCGGATTTGAAAGAGAATTGAGAGAAGAAAATTTGAATTTTGAATTGATTGAAGTTGTTACGATTTGGGAGAGTTTGACATCAACTTGATTAGCGTGATTTGGGGGACTCACATTCAATTTTATATTACGTTTCCTTTAAAAGCGTAACTGAATTTGTTTTAATCAATTAGATTTAGTGTATCCGGCTCGTTTGTTATGTATTTGGATAGCACTAATTTTGAGAGATTTTTGTAAATTGGAAAAGAGTAGGGATAAAATGCAATTTTTAGGTCCTTACACTAAGGATTTATGTAAGTTATACTAAATAAAATGGCCTATGTGGCCCAATTTCAATTTTTAATAAAATGTTAGATGTATCTCTATTCTCTAGGCAAAGGAAATTGAGTTGTTTCAACCCATAGATAGAGCCATGAATATATCAACGCAAAGACCATGACAATTGACAAGTTGTGCTGAAAATGAATTTACATGCAAATATAAATCTCTCTTGTGCACTGGTAGCGTCTTTTGAAGTTTCCATAGTCACTCTTTAAAAGATAAATTGAGAAATTTCATCCTGTTGATACTAATTCTGCAACTCTGATCCAAAGACTGCATAAGATGCAACAAGAACAATGTTGTTGCAATAAAAACTTTCATTTTGCAGCAAAATAAATAAGTAGAAACATGTGCACTAGCAACAACAGGCTGCTGTTTGACAGTTCAATCTGGGGGTTTATCCAAAGAAACAACACTCTTCCACAGACAACCTTTCCTTTTCCTTAGATAATACAATAAATACTTATTAACTTTGTTAATTTTACAGCTAATGATGATACCACAAACCCAGACCCTGCAGAAGTACTATTATCTATAGCTTCAAAGCTCCAATAGAGAATGTATACACTCATTGGCGAACTCATGAGGACACAAATTCAATTTTGGTTCATATCAATTTGATAGCAACATCACAAAAACTGTCCATCCAGCAGCAGAATATAAAAGACACCACCACAACCATTCAGTAAACCTATTTTTTTAGATTAATTTCTTTTGGGTAAAATAAAAAAGTAGTATGACAGTCCATCTCTATTGAACCAGATTCTGATGTTTATTGTGCATTTAACAAATGAACAAGATACATGCTCACTTCCAATTCAAGAAACATTTCACCGCAGGGGTTGCTGGTTGTAATGGTTC
The DNA here is from genome assembly GCF_000226075.1 of Solanum tuberosum. NCBI lineage: Eukaryota > Viridiplantae > Streptophyta > Magnoliopsida > Solanales > Solanaceae > Solanum > Solanum tuberosum. The sequence goes on from NW_006238929.1 coordinate 658,121, forward strand.
TTCTCCTTTTTCTTTGCAGCAGCTAGCCTTGCACTCCTTGCTGCAGCCTCACTGGCCACAGCTTTGGCAGCAGCATCTACCTCCTTGCTTGATTTTTTCTTCTTAAGAGATGCCATTTTCTTTATCTTGTCCTTCGCAGCAACAGTAGGTGCATCTTCTCCTTTCTCGGTTGGCACTATTTCATTGGTCCCATTTCCAAGCTCAACACCATTGGATTGATCATGTTGCTCTTTGGACTCCTTTGATGATTTATCTTTCTTCTTCTTCTTCTTTGCACTCTTGCTCTCCCCAGGAGCATTATCATCCTTCTTAGCCATCTCTCCATTGAGTTTTTCCACCTTATCCTGTGCAGCACCTGCAAGTGGAATGGAGCACCCAGTCACTTTGGAATAGTCCATACATTACCCAAGCTTATTTGGAAAATAGTGAAAGATAGACACATACCACATTAACAATTCCAATCCAGAATGTATTATAAGGATACGTAAGTTACCACCAGATTAGAGTTCCACATATTTGTAAAAATGTCACAAAATGATCACACTTACCAATTACCAAAGAAGCATACAACTTTCAAGGCTCACCAGAAGAAACATGCTTTGATTGAGGGAGTAAAACACAAGAACAAGAAAAAGAGAGAATAAATGCCAGATGACATAATAGATAAAGCTGAGCATCTTTGCAGAGGCACCCATATGTTCTATCCCTGGTGAATTTCCTTGATATTTTCACAGCAATGCCATGGTTGTGGGGCAGCAGGGATTTGTTAGAAAGAAAAAGTAAAATAAAAGGAACAGAAAAAAGCCCAAATTGCCCCTGTATTTTCCGCCAAGGAACGCTTTTGCCCTCTGTCAATAATGCGGTTGTTTTAGAAAAAATAAAAATATATTTTTAAAAAAAATTGTAATGTTGACACAGGGCAGAAAATTTTGCATTCTTATTTTTTTAATAGTTCTGTTAACTGAAATTTGAAATAAGGGCATAAATGTGCCTTTTGGTTACAGCAAGGTCATAAAACTGCCCAACTTTCAACGGAGGGTAAATGTGCTCCTCGGCAAAAAGTACCGGGGCAATTTTGGCCCTTTTCCAATTACTTTATTCTAAGCTACTAGCGCAGGATCCACTTTTGTGGGAACATGAGTTGAGGCATTCGAGATGTGTATCAGTTCTTGCTTTTAATAGATATTTCACTATAACAAATTAGATGCAGGAAGAGGGCAGAGCAGTACAATGAATACAAATCAGAAGTAATACAATAGAAGAATATGCAGGCAGTCGGCAAACATATCTTGTATTTAAGTATTTTTTATGGAACAAGAAATTTTTAAGAATTTCTCATATGAAATTGTCCAATGATTTGCTTATGATTGGATGGGAAAAAGTTTGAGTTGCAATCATAAGCAAATTACCTTGTGAATCATCATTGCTCTCAGCTTTGTTTAATCCAAATTCAGCAAGCATAGCTTCAAGCTCAGCAAGTTCCTTTTTCTTAAGTTCCTTCTTTGAAAGCTGCCTTTCCGACTCTTTGGGGGCCACATTTTCAGCAGTCTTCTTAACAATTGGCACCTTTTCCTCTGGTAAAGCAGGTTCCTGCTCATGTTCTTCCTCATTATCATCATCAGCTTCATCAAGCCCTTCTTCTTCACTTTCACTTTCCTGATGAACAGATTACAAGACTTAATGCAGATAAGCTGCTGAACAAGGGAAACAATAGAATGAAAAAGGAACCTTCATTTTTGAGACGCTATAACTTGATCACCAAAAAATAAAATGTTTTTCTTTTAGATAGAAGGAAAGTATCATATAGGAAGAGAAGAAAAATTTTGTTATACCAAACTCGTCATAGTTCCAAAGCCCTTCATTACAATGTAAACAAGAAATAAAATTGGTTTTGTGAAGCAACTTTAAAACCAACTATGGCCATCTTCAAACAGATGTCAAGGAATATATTTCAGTTAAAGCAAACACTAACTAGCTATTGATAATCCTTCATGTCACAACGGAAACCAAGAACCACTGGCAACATGAAAGAAAAGGCAAGAATAAGAAGTTTATTCATGGGACTACAAAAGAAAGATAGTTTATCAATCAAAAGCTCAGCGTGGAAAAAGGAGTAAGAAAGAATGATGGATACAACAACAGGAAAGAAGCTAAGGACAGAGAATCGAGAAGGCAAAGATCATTAAAAAAATTGGGCCCGTGACAAGACTAGAGTATGCTCTAAAAATTAAGTTGAACAGCTTCTCAGGACACCACCACCACCTAATGTCTTAAAAATTAAAGTCATCTCTTCAACAGCAATGCGAGGTACATCCGTTCGTGCTTGGGTTTAAATCCTGTTAGCAAAATACTCCAAGACAAAGACGAAGCCTGTAATTGTACATAAAACCCAACTTTGTTTTTCCTTCTAAAGGTGACTGTTGCTCGCACCTGGATTCGACCGGGTATGTGCTACCTCCCAGCAGCCCAGGTACCAGGTAAGTCTGACACCAAGGCTTAGGTAGACAGGAGGACTCACATAGTATTTTTTTCTAATATTGTATTGAACCTTGATCTCCAAGGTTTGCACTCACTTCACAGACCATTAGAGGTCAATAACCTTGGGTGCCAAGAAATCCAACTTATGCTAATGAGCATATAAGAAAATATGGGCAACTTATCTAGATTTGTTTTCCTCAAGGCCATCAGATATCGCCCATGTAATCCAGAAGATCATGAATGCTACATTGAAATGAGGAAAATGCTATTAATATCCGAACCCTACAGGGAGGTCGTACATAGTGTAGTCCTTTTCTGGACCCTGAACACTGCATGCTTCATGCACCAGATTCTCCCTTTTTATCAAAATCATAGAGTAGAAAATAATTCAACCCACTGGATTTTATTGGTTTCCAAATCGAGATAACAATAAGTTAGCCTTCAAATAGTACTAGTGCGTGATACATTTATGTAATTGGAGTATAACATAGCCTACAAATAGTACTAGTGCATGATACATTCATGCAATTGGAGTATAAGAAAAACAATTAAGACTTGAAATCTTCTCGAGTCAATGTCATGTTATCACCGTACCATACTGAACATTGTACAGTCCTGTTTCCAACATCTTCTTCTAGTTGTTATCATGTGATAAATTTCTTGGAGTTAACTGTCATCTTCACTGACCAGTTAAGTCTTAATAATTTGGATAAACAGCTAAAGAATCTAACCTTATCAAAAATGAACTGATGAAGAATCCAGAACACAAAATATAGGTGCAACATCCGATACAGATAAAATTGACTGAAGACTGCATAATATGGAGCTAAGACACATAACTGTGATATCTGAATACAAGATAAAATTATTCACAAGAGACAAATGCAGTAGCAGGCGTGAAGTGTCCCAGGAAAACTAGCACCAAACAAACTAAGACATAAATGAAAACTAAAAGATAAGAGAAATAAAATTAACTACACTCAGCCACATATCAACTACACTCTAAGCGCGCAAACATCTCTTCACCAAACAAAGGAAAACGAGTAGAGCAAACACATTATCCTTCTCATGATACTGTGATTCCAGTTGACCTTACTGACCAGAGAAATACTGTTACACTGCTGCTCTACACTCTAAAAAGCCATTTGACGCATAAACATTGTGTACACACAATGTTTTTTTATTGTTTACAGACACACACACAATGTTTAAGTCACATATATACAGACACATAAATGTTACACACACAACATATCATGACGATGTGGACAAATTATCTATGTCAAATCGACTCATCTACCAGCATAGAATTAGAAAACACACATTATAACTCTAAAGCAAGAACAAAGAGTAAGATGAAAATATGTAGCAATCATTAATAAAGCATTAAACTAAAAAGGGTGTCCAAATAAGGATGAAATGCTAATTAGAAATATGAAGAATTGACACCTGGAGTGGAGTTACAGTTTCCTTAGGCTTGTGATGATGTTCATTAGTAGTATCAGGTCCCCAAATAGCCTGGGGCGGAGCTGTTGTAGCGTAATAATCATCATCATCTTCATCATCAACATCTGCCCAGGATTTGACAGTCAATGGGGCTGGAGCCCAGAAAACAGGGTCGGGATCCTTGTCAGTGTGCTTGACATTTTTAGAAACTGAACCTTCAGCGTTCTTTCCCTTATCAGACTTCTTCTTCTTCCTTAGGGTTCCAAGAGCAGCGAAAACGTTATTGTTGCTTATGACCAACTGTTCATCCTTCCTGTTTCCACCTCCCACCATTGTGTAAACGTAAAACACAAATCCCAGTTAAAACCCAACAATCAAGATTTTCTAAAAGAGATAAGATAAGATAAGAGTAAAATTTGACAAAAAGAAAATCGATAAGATTTAACGGTAATCGTTTTCCGATTAAAGGAGAAGATGGTGGATCGTAGCAGATTTGGAACACAAATTTATACAGATGGCTTCGTCCCGTCTTTAATCAATTTAGGGTTTCGATGAGCATAAGAGAGGAACCAGACAAGAGAGGGACGAATTGTACATAGTTAAATATACCACTCCCAACATAAACATAATCACATCCTCTTTTCTCATTAATTAAAACTATAATTATAATTAATTTGATTATAACAATACCTTATTTTTACTACACCAAACAAATATTTGTGCAAACATTCTATTTAGAAATTATTATTCCACTAATTATTTTCCGTTATAAAATAATAAAGCAAGAAAAACAATGTTATGGAGAAAGTATATAAAAGTGAGAAGCTAAGGTTTAGTATTTAATAGATAATGTGTCTCGTTAAAATTATAATAGAAAAAACGCTTGAAAAAATTAAATGGGACAATGTGCACTGTCTTTTGACAATTGTACTTGATAGAGACTTGGTGAAAAAATTAGTCATATTTTCACTTGAACGAATCTATTGTTTGTTGATATCACCATTATTTTGGAGAGCGAGTATGTGGAAAATTTTTGGTGAAATGTGTTTGATTGGGCTATGTGTGTTGATAAGTCGATATTTTATCAATTTATTATACCATATTCATGAATTATTTCTATGTTTTAATGCTAATTGAAGTGATTTTAGGCTTTAGTTCTCTTATGTGCAGACATTTCTTGAAAAAAGAAAGTTTAAGAATTTGGAACTTAAATTCAGTGAAACACACCGGGCAAGAAACCATCGCCCCACACGAGTCAACTGGCGTCTCGCAGGTCAAACACTGACTGAAAATGGAGGAAATAGTCTAAGCATCGACAGTTAATTGGCACAAAACAATTCAATAGTGGCATCTCGCCAATCAAATGCAAGTTGGAATTGGAGGAAACTCTCTAAAGCATCGGCGATTAACTGGACAATTCAATATTACAGTTCCATTGATCCAAGCACAGGTGACTGAAGGAAGAAACATTGAAGCGGTACCGCAACCAGCGCTGGACACTTATGGATCGGCATTCTATCCATTTCGCGCAAGTCGATTACGAAAGCTTAAGAGCAATAATGTACTTGATGATGAAAGTTCTTCCATTGAAAGATTCCAAGAACAATATTGAAATTTGTGTAATTATATATTCTTATCTTCTTCCGGATTGGGAATAGTTTTCATATATTTTTTTTATAGATAATTAGTCATAAAGGGTAGAAAGGAAGAGATAGAAAGTAGTTAAGAAAGTTATTACTTGGAAGAAAACTCAAATTGTGTACATCTCCAAGCTTGGAATTTAGTTTTGGTAATCAACTATGTTTGAAATAGAGTTTTTCTTTATGGGTATAATATTTATTTCTTCATTTATGAGTAGTTAAATTCGTAGCTAGGAGTGTGTGCGCAAAATGTGGACATAAAATTTAATAGGTGTTGGTTGATTAGCTCTAAAATTGGTTATTAAGCATGAATCTATTGTTGTCTTGAAATTTTAATCTAAAGATTAGTGGTTGCAAATATTGATTGAATTGTCTAACACTATTTTGGCTTGAGAAAGTAAAATAGAGTTGGGTAAAACTTCAATAGTGGAACTCATGAAATTAGTCGTTATATTAGAGTTAGAAATTGTCTGATCCGACTAATTTCTCGTTTAAGGGTAGATCTAGAGATAGTCTACACACTCAAGTAATGTTTTGTGCTTTGATTGTACGTAATGATCTTGGAGTTTGAAAGAATCCAAGAGATATATGTTTGGTAGTTCGGGAGGATATCAAGTATAGCTAATACCAAGCTATATTCATGTATTGACTCATTTGAACTTGATCAATTTTTGCATATTCTATTGAAACCCCATCATAATGCACACACCCCTAGTCGTTTCCATCTTGGTGAAAACTCATTTGTGTTGATTTTCTTGCTATTGTTACTTGTGATTGAGTAGTTTTAAGTGTTTCCCAATTTCTCATTTTTATATATACTTGTTCGAGAAAGCATTGTGCTATATAATATTGAATTAAATAATTAATTGGAACCTAATCTTCTCTATCAGTCCTAATTGTTCGATCCCAACCTCATATGTCAGATATTGTTTTTTGCATACGACCGTTTATGCCTTAAATGCAAGGCATAATTAAGCGTTATCACATATTCCTCTCTCCATTGTTTGATAGAGTAGCATCATCGATATATAATATTGTTGGAATCACTTCAAATACATTCTTGGCTTGCTTTATAAACTAATTTATCTTTGTATAATTTAATTTTCATATACAATAATATCGTATGACTGTAACTCCTCACAAAAATAAAAACATGTTTGGGTTGAATATTTTGTTGATCAAATGAGTACTCTATTTATTAAAAAATGACAATATTTGTTATGACAAACACATTCATATCAAGATTTACAATACATCTTATTTCAATATCTCCATATAGGAGTAAAACTATGCCAGACTCAAATTTATAACAAGATATATAAATACATCAATTAAATAAAGATATGATATTTCAGGACTAAAGAATTTTGCAAGTTTCTCATTTCAACTTCTTTAAGCAGATTATCTATTCTCTTTGAATTTTTTTCAAGAATTTTAATAATATTCAAGTGATCAACTTGCTTAACAATATGAAAAGTTCTAGTTTTAATAAAATTAGTAGAATAAATAAAGTTGTAGATCATCATTATCAGGATGAATTATCTCAATTACATGATTTGAAAATTACGCCCTTAACATAATTATATATTTTGAGTAAGCAATTTACAAATACTAACTACAGGTTGACAACAAATCTTCATGTGACAACATTGTCTTTCATATATGCATCTATTTAAGACATCATTTATGGTTTATGAACAGACATATATCCACCTCTGATATGTTTCAGTATTTGGTGAATTCAGTCCCAACAATAATTATCTAATCAACTACATAAAATAATTCTTGAAGAAACTTCTAGTTATTCAATATATGTTGATTACTCAATATGCATATCTTCGAATGGTGAAATTGTTCACGATAATTGAAAAAAACATATTTGTACTAGTAAACTTCAAATTTATAGTGACTTGTGTTATTTGTTTTGAGTAAAATTCTGATTTCTATTTCATGAATTTTTGTATCAACAAACTTCTATATTATTATGTCATGTAATTTCATCATGCCTATATTTGTATAGTATAATTTAAAAATAAGACAGACAATCTTTCATTTACATATTTCTTACCCACTATAATTTTGAAGATTTTTAATCTCTCAACAATTTGTAATCTCAATAAGATATCCATAGTTATAGCTTGTAAAGTTCAGATCTACTACAATTTGTCTTGATTTTAACAATTTCATTTATTACGATCTCGCATGAATAGTGTTATCATATATAAGATATTTGATAGATTTTAATTTATTTTTCATAATAAGATATTATATTGAACACTACTAGTGTCACGAAGCTTGTAGACAAACTATTAGCTCTTTGCGAATCCTTTCTCATTAATTTGTATCATCAAAAATTGCTTAGATACTTTTGGTATCATAAATGCAAATTTAGACATTGTCGGTGTGATAAAATAAATAGTAAATATTATGTTTTAAACCCTATAAGAAAGTAGAGATATGACAATATTTGTTTGGTGACATTTGAAATAAATGTCGGGAAATAAAGTTTTTTCGATATTTATGAAAAAATATAATAAAAACAACAATATTTAATGTGAATATCGTAAAACAACGACATTTATTGTAAAACATCGTAAAACAATGATATTTGATGTAAAATATGATAAAAACAATGATATATTGGATAATCTATCCTAAAATTAATGGCATTTGATATAAATGTCACAAAAACAACAACATTTGACATAAAATTATCGTTAAAATTATGAATTTTGATACAAATGTCAAAAATATTTAGTTGCTATATCGACATTTACACCAAATATTAAGAATTTGCTGCAACAAAGCAAGCTTAGGAATGAATCTAATGAAAATATAAGTCTCTGTCCGCTTGAAAGATTATTCTTTCCTCCTCAGCGAAAGAGGGCAAAAAGGGTGTGGGAGAAAGAATACAAAAAGGAGAGAAGATTTTGTCCACCAAGCGGGACCCGGTTCGGAGAAAGAAGAAGCATGACATGAGATAGACGGCGGAGAAATTTTCGATAGCGAATTACTTGACTCGATGGGGAGGGACAAGATTAGAATTTTTTTCTTTATTTTCTTAGAGTTCGTTTTAAGTTAAAACCAAACAAACAAATTAAAATGGAGGGAGTAATTAAAATTTGTTTGTAACAAATGAGTTTGTGTAACACTCCAGGCGTTTAGGATTGTCCTCTGTCGAATACAAGCTTAAATTTGAGAGTTTTATTGTAATACAACTCGTGTTGAGAATATTAATTTTTAATTGAAATTGATATAACATAGTTTTAGTTTCTTCCAAAAATGCCTTAATAATTTATGAAAAGTTATTTAGTTATGATATAGTAGTGTAAGTATTTTATAAACTTTTTAACAGAGATATGTCTAGTTGTGTAGGAAATTATTATTATATAAGGTAGGATTTATTTCAAATAATTTTCTATTAATTATGATATATTCAAAAGGTTATATTTATTTTATCACGAACATACACAATAATATATATATAATGAAATAAAAATATATTTGGTGTTACTACCTCCATTTCCACGTGGCAGTGGATGAAAGAACAACATTCAATGAAAGGTGGCATATATATCAATTAGCAGAAATTGCGAATAAATGAGCGGGCCACATAATAAATCCACTACAAAAGTGATGCTTATATATATTTGATATGCATATATATATATATATATATTATATATATACTAATGGCATACCTGTTATGATTCATATTTTTTCTTAAAAAGTAGCAAGTTAAGTTTTTGTAAGTACTGCATTAATGCATACATTCACGCAAATAAGAGTTAATGGGCAGATTATATTTTATCGATCTGTCGAATCACTGGAAAAAAATGTATTCGTTGTGTCAAGTGGTTTGAGCTTGGATTCAAGGTATATGAAGGCTAGTCTTTCTCTTTTTGGCATCATTCCTTAAAGTTTATAATTTTCATGCCTAGCGTGCTATCGAAGACTCAATCATTAGATGTCTTTAAATTGTTCTTGATGTTATTCTTGTTAAAAATTCCTATTTGGTGGTATCAATGTTACTTTTTTTTAAGAATCCATAGCCACTGATGTTAGTTTTATGTCAAGTTGGTGAATAGAAAGGGGTTGTATCTACGGTTGTGATAATAGGATTACAATTATTGTTGGGTTAGTCATGGTATTAAGGTTATGGTGGAGGAGGTACAGTTAAGTATGAAATACTTTTGGGGTTGCTATTTGGTGTATATAATATTTATGTTTTCATAGATATCATACATAGTGGCCTCGATGGCCCAAATCGACATGTGCTAGCTTATTATTGTGTTATATGAACGGTTGGAAGTAATTGTTTTCTTTGTAAAATTTTAGATATCATTGTAGCCTTGACGGTCCAAATAGAATTTGTGTGCTAAATTGTTAATACTTTATATGAACTATTGGGTTAGATGAGATTATAGTTGTTGTGGCTTGATGTTGGTATTGTTTGCCTCCATACATACACACGGTGCATTGCATTTCATGCATGTTGAGGCTAGGATCGGGGTGTTTGCCTACACCACATGTATTTCATGCCTTTTTAGGATATAGAATTGGGGTTTTCGTCTACACCACATGCATTTTCTGCCTTTTCAGGCTAGGATTGAAGTGTTCTCTTACACCACATGCATTTCATGCCTTTTAAGGGTAGGATTGAGGTGTTCGCCTACACTATATGCATTGAATGCCTTTGAGGCTATGGATCGAGGTGTTCGCCTACACTGCATAATATTGCATTGACTTACATTCCATAAGGTTGTGTACTATTGCTTAAGTGATTGTGGCCAACAAAGTTCAAAATTTGTGAGGCTTGGTGTGTTGTTTGAACGAATCTTGAAGGCTCGATATGTTATTGGAATTGTGGTAACTTAAGATGGGGCACAAAGAGGTAGATTTTACTACAAGTTATCGACAACATGTTTATCTTGTTATGGTTGCTATGATTGTGTGACCTGAGGTAGAGATAGGTAAGACTATTTTGTTGTAGTTGATTCTGTTATGCTTGTGTTACATTGCATTACATTCATTATCATGTGATTGTGGTTGCATCTGTTTAACCTATGGGGTTTTGAGTAGGTTATTGTGTGATGATTAACTGCTTATTTGATGTGTTTCGAGTAAGGAATAGGGGAAGTGGATACACAATTACTCATGTGGAGTGGTTCCACTCAGTTGTTGACTTTTTGGAGATTACGTATGCAATATTGTTATTTTAGTTGCAATTATGTTATTTCTGTTATTCTGTCGCCTTATATTCAGTACACCATTTTGTACTGATGTCACCATTTCTTGGGGGCGTTGCATTCATGCATGCATGTTATCAGACAGATAGAGAATCTCATGCGTGTTGTTGTGTTCAGCTGAAGATGGGTACACTTTGTTCTTTCTAGAGTTGTTGAGTTTAGAGTCTTTTTAACATTATATCAGTAATGGGTATGTTGGGGCCTTGTCCTGACTCATATTTAGTAGGCTTTCATCTTAGAGGCTTGTAGACATCTATTGTGGGTTCGGTACTATGTTGCGGTATAGTTGGCCTTGTATCATACTTCAGTTATATTCAAGTTTGTTTTTGTTGCGTTTTTTCAGGTTTGACGTGGCCTTAATGACGCGTGTTTTATGTTTGAGTTGGTTTTAGTTGGCTTACTCAGTCAAGTGTGGCAGCAGGTGCCAATCACACTTCTTTAGGTTTGGGACGTGACAATTTGGAATCAAAATATGATTTAAATAATTTATTTTTAAGTTAGTTAAAAGTAATTTATACAATTTGAATAACATAACTATTCAACATATCTACCAATAAGAAAAAAATTATTGGACATTTGACTTTTCAAAATTTAAAGAATAAGCATAATTGTAGATAATATATAAAGAATATAAATTATTTTTAAATTATCAGTACAAGTAACCCATTTATAACTAACTATGAAATCTCAGTTGCAAAAAAACAAAGCAAATTTCTCTTATTCTTTTTGTTGCTATAGTTAACTATTATATATATATATATATATATATATTAAATAAATATTACTTTTAAGCATCAATTAAATTAAATAGTTATGCAATTTCAGTTTATTTTTACATTATTAATAATATGTAATGTTTTAGCCATAGTTATTACTTACATTTATAGAATGTGTAATAAATGTGAAACAAAGTAAATTATATATAACACAATAAAATTAAGGATAACAATTAACGGAGACAAATATGCATGCATTAATTTTGCTAATACACTCTACCAAACGACTCCTAAAAGATCCGCAAAACCTAGCCCTCATCACATTCTTTTCCTCTTCAGCCGCCATACTCCTCTCCCTTGCTTCCATTTTCTCTATCAACCTCCGAATGAGAAAGTTACAAAAAGTTGGAAATATTTGAAGGTATGTATAATTGTGTAGTGTTTTTCTCTTTTTTTTTTTTTTTTAATATGTAAATCTTTTATGTGATGAATTCATTGTTATTGTTGGTCCTTACCATAAAACAATGAAATGAAAGAAAGAAGATTTACTAGTTTTTTTTCTTCTTATTATTGTTTTGAATTTTTAGTTTTGAATTTTTTTGAATTGAAGTTTAAGTGTCTGTATATCCATGTATTACGACTTTTGAAGTATGTAAATCATTTGGTTAAAAAATCTAATATTCGGTATTTTTCCAGATTAACATAATTAAAGAAAATGACAGTTGGCAAAAAAAAAACATGGGTAAGTTTAAATAAATCATAAGGCATTTTTTCTTTGTTATATTATATAGTTCTATTTGAACTTTTTGTGCAGATTTTTTTATGAAAATGAGATCTATTACTTACAACAAATGCTCGACTTGGGTGAGACATTTTCATCAAGCTTTGTTGCAAAAATTATTCAAGAAGCTAAGAAAATTAATTCGAATTAGGAATAAACTTAACTTAGTTTATGTTAGATTTTTTCCTCTTTTATTTTTTAGTTAGATATATTTGAATTTTCTTTGAGAAAGAACAAATTCTTTGTCACAACCTGAAAACTCAACTCCTGATGACACCTACTAACATTCCACCACTAGGTAAGCATAATTCATAGTCCGGAACCAGTAGTAACGGATTGTCACGCAGAAGAGAAACATACATAAATCAAGGAACAAGTAATAAAATAAAAGAATGAGAGAAAATCAAAATATACATAGAATACCCCAAATTCTGGTACCAGTCGATAGTCTAGATATTAATCACAACACAAGTACAAGGTAAGTATAAATATACAATACCGTTTTCGAATACAAAATAAAGAATAGTCCAACCGAAAATAGAAGGAGAAGGATAACTTTGAACGCCAAGAGCTCACCCCAAGTCTCTGATCTATAGTTGCTTCGCACGATGTTCACGTCAACGGCGAGAACTCGTGCTATGATTTGTAGAATGCAGAAGTGTTGTATGAGTACCAAATACATGATACTCAGTAGTCATAGGCCGGCTGAGCTGATAAAACAAGCATAAATAGCAGGTAGAAAATGAGTATATATTACAAGTAGCCAAATAAGAGATAACGCGCAATAAAAGTAAGCAGAGACAAAGAATGTATGATGAAAGAAACATGTCCGTGAGGAAAAAGAATGTATCTGGTGGCACAAGCCCAATAACTGTAACACCTCGAAAGTACAAAGGTTGAGTTGGAAAGGAAAAATATAGAACGGTTGCTAGTACAACTAATTCATGAGGGCGAAGTACGGACCGCAGTTGGTTCCACAGTCTATAGTTGCCAGTTGTAGTTGAGATCGGGAGCTTGGGGAAAAATGTTAAGTCTCAAACTTTTTATGAGCCACCAGTACGACCCGTGGTTGGTATCACGACCGATCTATTAAGTCATGATGATACCTACTATAACCCGCCAGTAGGTAAGACAACCCGCAACCCAGTACGACAAGTAATGAGTATAAGGGTAGAAATAAGCGGAAATAATAATTTAAATAATATAACAAGACAAGAACGGAAGCAAACCAAAACTATATACATAAAGTCCCTCCCAGAATCTGGAAGTCACAAGTACAAAGTTTTTCTAACAAAAGAGTACAAGTCCCGAAAGTGGACCAAACATAAAGCTTGTCTCAAAACACGAAAGACTGGCTATACAAGTACAAAAGGAGACATGCAAGTCCAGGACGCCAAGTGCTCACCCTCACCTCCGATCCAAAAAGTTGCAAGCTCGAACGATCACCGCTTGTAGCTAGCACTAGGACTTGTATCATGAAACATATGCAAAGTGTATCATGAGTGCCAAAGCAAAAGGTACTTAGTAACCATCATAGGCTGGCTGAGCAAGAAAGATAAAGATACTATGAAAAGATAGAATCTAGACACAAATAGAGGTCCAAGCGGAATTTAAAGAAAAGCATACGAGCATACCAAAAGTAAATCTAAGTACAATTAAACTAAACCTAACTTGACCCCATAAGCCTAGAAGGTACACTCGTGCGCAAGTTTAAATAAAACCCGAACAGGCCCCCATAAGCCTGATAGGTACACATAATAGCTAAATTTACAAGATCGAAGAACCACCAGTCCAGATCCAATAAGAGAAAGTCGGGCCTCAAACCCAAGTACCCAGTAAATGGGGCTGACCATCCAGCCAATAAAATTCTAGGGGCGTCAGCCGCGCAACTAGCAAGAGTAAACCTGAGGGCGTACCCATAACAAATCAAAGCCACTTAGTCAACTAGTGATATCCTAGGGGTGTCAGCCGACCAACTAGCAAAAGTAAACCCAAGGCATGTAGACTCCGAAGATGATCTTATCAAAAGCAATCAATAGATCAAAGAACCACAATGGAACGACGTCCACTCTCAAACAGTGAAACAAGGTTCCAAGCCTGAACGACTTCAATCCTAGGTCGCCTAATGAAGTATGGAACCTCTAAAATTACAACAAGGCCGTATAAATATGGAGAGTGAATAGAAGGTCAACGAAGCTACGCCGCCGCCTAAACTAAGGCTAATACTATCATACTGAAGTCCGCTACTCTGGTCTACTGGAGCTAGTCTATACGAATCGACGTCAAAGAAGAAATAAGGCCTACATGCCACAAAAATTGCAAGTGTTAGGAAACACTAGCCTAATCCTAGAGTAAGGCCAAACATGCTCTAATATAACAAGGTAACAATAACAAGTAAATTCACAAGATGGAATTAAACACATAATCCCCAACTAACATGGTACTACACTCGAGAAAGTGTCGATCAACCCTAAAACATGGTATCTAGGAAAGTAAATAAGAGTAACTAGGTACCTTTCCTTAATTTATTCTAATCACATGTATTTACGCATTCAAGCTCAATCTAAGAAAGGGTAAAGTCGTAACCTACCTTTACGCCGACCGCAAGCGCTTCAAATCACAATTCAAGTGCCTTCCCTTCCAAATGGCCTCAAAACGCTGCCACACTATCAAAAATAGGATCACAACATCAATACGGTTGTTTTAACACCAAAAACACATTCAATGGAAACTGATCGATTTTAGAGTCAAATGAGAATTGTGGGAGCTGGATCAGAATTTCTGAAATTGACTTTGTCAAAAGGTCCTAAATAGTACCCCAAACTTGTGTTTGAAAATGAAATACAATTCCGGGATCAGAGCAACTAAAACAACCACATGAAACAATTCCATAATTTAAAGAGCCAAAAAGAACTATAGCACCCCACTCGATCGTGTTTACCTCTAACAGAGAGCTTTCAAGAGTTTCCGATCAGCCACTCACGTAGCCTCAACAATTCTAGAAACACGTGACTTTAATCACCAAACACATAGTTGAATTGAGAGAAATATCATCTTTGGAAATTTCATGCCATTGCTGAATCGTGACCGGTCTTCAAATAAAAACTAGTTTGATCCTTTCTTCGCGAACACAGTGGCGTCCCTTGAATGTGATGATGGTCCCTTGAACGCGACTAAGGGGGATCCAGACCGCTTGAACGCGGTAGGGAATCCTGTCAATGTAGGCCTTATGAAAGCGACCACCAGGCTGCTTGAGCTATTCGAACACGACCCAGGGTCTGCGATCGAGAATGTCATTTTTGGCATGCACTAGCTGATGCATATAAACTAGTTTTGGCAACTTGAAAATCTTTGATGGGGAGTTCTAAATTCGTTCGGAACCCTGTGCACGTAAATGATATTTTTTACCCTACCAAATTCAATATTTCAAACTCAATGAAGCATTCAAAGTTTCCATACAAGGTCACATCAGGAAAAAATGGGTCCCACACCCAAATTCTATTTTAAGACAAAATCTACGAAGGGGCTTGGAATTAGCCCGTAAGCCTAGGGATCCACACGAAAGGTTGTTCTAGACAAAACTCAACATTTTGAAGCTAACCATACTGACAAAGTTCTTATCTAAGCACGTTTACCAAGAATATTGACTAAGGTAAAATTTAGGTCTGAACTTGAAAGTTAAAACACCTAATCGCACAAACTCACACTAATAGTGTAATACCCTAGAAACTAGTAGACCAAACTAGAGCGTTAGAGTCGTAGATGAGACTTCTCGTGCATAGAATGAGGGGTTTAGTGGTTGAACATCAAGGTACGTGTTAGACCTCGTATAATAGAAGACCACCTAGGGTTTGGTGGAGGGTAGCAAGGGCAAGTGCCAAGGCAAGGGGGCAAAGCCCAAGCCAAAGGCTAAGGCTGCCCAACCTTTGCCAAGCACTGCCCAAGGTCCACGACCACCTTCACAACCAGTTTTCTTGACCAAGGTCTGTGAAGGGGCTCGTGAAGACCCCTTAGCTTTGTGGGAGGCAAGGCATTGGGGCCTAGCTACTACCCCAAGACCACAACCATCACCACGACCCGTTGTCTTGACCACGGATCGTGGGAGGTCTCGTGGTCATGCCTTAGTGTACTAGGGGCAAAGACTTATTGGCAAGACACTGCCCAAGGGACCACGGGCAGGGGCTCGTGAGCCCTGTCGTGGTGCCTGGCACCATGGCTGCCAAATGAGGGTCAAAATAGGAAATTCTTTTTTTATTAGTTTTAAGTGGGGGTCATTTTATATGGACTTTATACACCTATATAGACTATTTTAAGTCATTAACCACCCAAACTAAGTCAATTAGAATCAAAACCCCAAATCACTCTCCTCTCAAATAGTTCTCTCTCTAGAAAACCCAAGACTTGAAGAAGAAGATAGAGTTTGAAGCTTGGACCAAGAACAAACCTCCATTGATTGAGAGATTTTGCTAGGGATTTGATTAAGGTATGTTTAGCTTATTCATCTATGGGTTATTCCACCCATAGAGTCCCCTAGATTTTCCCAAATTTGTGAAGAAGAACCCCAATCTAAGCTAGGGTTTCTTCCAATGTATGGGTTTAGTTGGGTATGACTCCAATTGGTTGGATAATACTTATTTATGGTTGATTTAGTGTTGATTCATGATATTATGATGAATTTATGTGAATTCCATGGTTAACCCTAGAAATCAAAGTATGTGGGTTTATGCCTATTGAAGAGAAATTGATGATTCTTGATATATCTTCTAGAATTGTTATCATGTATAGAACTTGTTCAAGAATAGGAATATGAAATCATGAATTGAACTAGACTTCTGAATGCATGATAGGTCATGAAGGGTAGTGATTGAATTTGGGACTTTATGATGAATTATGACTAGAATTGCCTATGACTAAGGCTTGTGACTATTATGTCTTGTGATCTAAACACATATGAAGATTGTAGGGTAAAGCTTGAGAGTAGGGCTTGAAATCAAAGATTTTGATCACTAGAGCTTATATATTAAGTCTAATATGATGAGATAGCTTGCATAAAATTGGTATACAAAATAGATAGAGTTGTGGTGGAAGGATTTTACCCACATGACCTACCTAGAACTATATGAATGCATGTATATAGAGTGTGAAAGGTCTTCTCACATAGAATGATTCTAAGTTGACTTAATAACCTAAAATGAATCAAAAGCATGTTAGACTAGAATAGCTTGAAGTTGTGATATGTGGTCCCTTAATGTGTAGCTTGACTTGGTAAGACAAGACCATTTCATGGTAGCCTAGGATTGATAATTTATACTCTCCTATGGATAGCTTGAACTAGCATTGTAGAATTCCTTCATGATAGATTGACTTGCTTGGGCCAAGACCATTTAATGGTAGCTTTAGGATTGAGGACATATACTCTCGTAATCATAGCTTGGGATTGAGATTCATACTCTCCAAAGGATAGATTACATCAGCATCTTGGTGTGCTTGTAAGGGTAGCTTGACTTTGAATTGAAGGATGCATTTCATGGTAGCTTGAGTTAGTAGTAGTCATGGTAGCTTTAGGATTGAGGATTCATACTCTCATAAGGGTAGCTTGCATTAGCATCATGGGATGTGTTGCATGGTAGGTATGATGGGATATTTGTATCCTTCCTTGAATAGCTTGGACTTGCATGATAGTATGCCCTCCATGGTAGCTTGACTTAGCCAATGTAGTCATGTTAGCTAGATTACTTTAGTTTGGTCTAGCCTAGTAGGGTGCTATTCCTTGGTAGCCTTGAATTGGGAAATAAACTCCATTCATGTGTTGTGACTTGCCTTGTACTAAATAGAGAAGTACCTTAAATGACTAATGTCAAATAGAAAAGAGGGACTAGTCCCCAAATAGTGAGTATGTATGATAGCCTAAAGTGGTGCTTAGTGTGAGTGGTATTATGGGATGCCATTAATGCATTGCACAAGTTTGCCTTGAGGTTACTTAGAAGTATAGTGTTATGATATGAAAACCAAAGTCTTGACTATGAATGTGGACTATGCCCAAGAATGACCAAAAAGGGATGCTTAGCTTGGATGGTATTATGGGATGCATTCATGCCTTGCACAAGTATGCTTTGAGGTGGCTTGTGAAGTAGTTCTCTTATAATATGAAAGACTAAAGGTTGAAGAATGTAGTATGAAGGTCTAAGCAAAGACTATGCCATGAACATAATTTATCTCCTATGCTCATTACCTATGTCTTATGTTGACTTATGATTATATGATGCTTAAGTTGGAGATTATGCTATGACTATGTTATTATCTCTTATGCTTATGTCGTATGTTGACTAACCATTTTTGAGATGCTCTTATGATATTGTGCTAGCTTTCATACTTGGTACATTTTGTACTAACACATACTTTGCCTACATTCTAATCAAATGTAGGGCATCAGAGATTGAGTTCCTTTGAAGGCTAGGTTTCTAAGGAGCAATAAGAGTTGAAGATTTTGGTGAGTCCTCATAGCTTCGAGGACAAACCCATTATTTCTTTATGTTTTAGACATTTGTATGGGCAGCGTCCCAAGATTTATATTCAAGAGTTTAATAGATGGTTTGAGACAAAGGTGTAGTAAAGGCTTCCGCTTGCTTTATGAAAAACTTTTCGATTGTATGGTTAAAAGAAGTTTTAAATTTTCCGTACTTTTCTATATCTTATGTTATGATATGCTAAGGGCTTGTATGAGACCCCTTCGGGGTCAAGTACGCCATATTACACCTAGTGTATACCCTTGGGTCGTGACAAATAGCCTTGAGAGTCATGCCGACCATGCTACTAGCCTAAAATGACCCTTCCAAAATTGATGGAATCTCCATAATTGGATTCTAAGTTCATCTTTATGACCTTTTGATCGAAAATGAGCATTCAAGGATCAAAAGCTCCAAAACACAGAAATTCGTATAAAAACCAAACGATCAACCAAATGACTAAACTGTCAGCCCCAACAAGTCATAAATGACTTAGGGTCTCTATAGGAATGCTCTAAATGATGAACGAAAGGCATAAACATAGAAATAACTTAGAGGGTCGTTACAGTTGGGTACACAAGCCATAGTTGGTCTAGTGGTGACCTTCAGCCTTAGTGAGATTTTTGGTGCATTGAGCCCCTTGACGAGCTTGTATGGGTCATACAAGGAACTATGACCCGTAGTTGTTGGTGGGCATAAACTCAGACTTTCAGTTAATGGGAAGCACAAGTTGCCTCGTAAAATGGAATATGGACCGTACATGGCTACTTATAGTTAAGGTTCTAGACTTAAGGGAAATTTCTTATACTTGGGTTGTTTGGGAGGGTATATGGATCGTAGTGTGTTTTACAGTTCGTAGACTCCGGCTCATGGATTGACATCACAGATTTGGGTTTTTAAATCTTCAGTCCACAAAGGACTAGTACGATCTATAATCCGTTGTATTGTCCATACATGGTGTTCGTGGAAGTGAAATCGACAATTTTA
This sequence comes from Solanum tuberosum, assembly GCF_000226075.1. NCBI lineage: Eukaryota > Viridiplantae > Streptophyta > Magnoliopsida > Solanales > Solanaceae > Solanum > Solanum tuberosum. Next base: position 677,924 of record NW_006238929.1, read on the forward strand.
TTTAGGGTTCTTTGGGTCTTTTCCTACCTATTTAATTCCTAAACTACATCATTTCTAGCCTATTCTTAAAATATATAACTGCCTCTAAGGCTAAAACCCTCCCTATTCACTCTAAAACTCCCAAAGCTCTCAAGTCTTCTTCTCCAAGGTTTCCTCAAGGTGATTCTAGGCTTCTTCAATTTCAAGTCTTCTTTCCAAGTTCAAGCTAGGGTTTCATCAAGGTATGCGGGAAATTCATCAATGGATTCCTTTTCACCCATTAAGTCCCAAAGAAACTTTCATGACCCAAAAATGGTTGGATGACACTCGCTAATTTCACCAAGACAAGTCAATCTAAAACCCGACAAAATGATAGATATTTGGAAATGAACCAACAATAATAACATATGCACAAAAACATTATTCATTCTCAAATACCCCTAAAATTTGGTTGTCACGTGTACACGCCACCAATATAAACATAGAATTGAAAGATAAATACAAGTCTTAATGTCTTTGTTTCTCAAATAGAACAAGAACATAAAAGGGAACAAGAGGGCCCACCAAAAGGACAAGCAACTACCTCTCAATGTATCCTCTAAAAGCCCCAATGAAAGATAAAGAAGAATGGTCACACAGATCCTGACTCAAAACCTACACAAGTGTAAACGCAAGGAAGGAGTACAAACCAGTACAATACTCAATAAGCAATCTAAAACACAAGGTAAAACTAGAGTAGAGTACGAGTACTCTTTCCATCCTAACCAAACCACCATAACTACAACTTGTAAGAAATCATCCCAACCTAACAGTTTACAATATACATCCCACCAGGCTTAACAATCACATTCTAACATTCAAAAGTATCAAGTTCATCAATCATAACAATCAAGTATACCAAACACAAGTATCAATACTATCATGCACATTTATCAATCGGGGATCATGGGAAACAACCATAGTCCATGCACTCACCAAAAAAGACCTCATGATCAATAAAACTCATCGACAATGACCTCGACATCAATAACACTTATCGGTAATGACCTCAGTATAAATAACTGTAACACCCCAGATTCAAGATAGAGCCAAGTTGCAGATCTTCAGAAGTCGCAAGTGCTACAAACGGAGGCCACCTACAGACAGTAAGTCAAACCACGCACCATAGGTGGGGTTCGTGGTTTCTCACGTCAACTCCACTCAGAAATTTCAGAAAAAGGCACGACCCACGGCCAGACCTATGGACCGTAGGTCAGACCAAGGTCCGTGGTCCATGTCTGTGGATCGTGACCCTCAACACCCATTCTCTGAAGCCAAATGATGCCCTTCCAGGACGGACCGTCGGTTAGGGGTCATCGATGCCTTCATCAGTTGTTAAGTCAGGGTTATTGTGGTGTTTTCCCCTAAGCTTTGGACATTTAAACTACGTCATTGTACACCTAAGCTACGTCGTTTTGGTCAGTTTTACCTTAGTATTCTAGTCAAACTTTACTCTAAGCGATTTATTCAGCAAAATTCATCAAACTTCGAGCAAAAGAGCAGAAAGAGTCAACCAAGCCCTTCTAAGAACACAACATGTTTTCTTCAGTTCTAGCCCCAAAATCGAAGGAATTCTCCGTAGATTTCATCACCAGGTATGTGGGATTTCACTAGTGGGTTCCTTTCATCTACTAGGTCCCTAGAATTCAGTCAGATTCTTGATTCTCTATATTTTGCGTAGACCTAGGGTTTCTAAAACCTTAGATATTGGTTGTGATTTAGCTGTTATAGTGTTCCTAATAAGATTATCATGTTTTCATGAAATCGTTGCTTAGTTCTTTGCATGAAATTTAGAACCCTAGTGGTGTAGATTCTCTTAGTTCATGAATTACACTTGCTAGGTCAGTTAAAAAAATATAGATGCTCCAGTTTCGAATGTTACATTGTCAATTCATAAATGTTGCATTCTCAGATTCACATGTTAGAATATTGAGCTATCCAGAATTTCAGTTATATTGTGTCAAACACAATTCGAGTTGGGATTAGTCTTAGCACTGCGTTGGACTAGGGTTCAACGTACCCTCATAGGCCCAGAACTACGTGCCCCCATAGGTTCATAAGTCCCCTCTGTAGGAATCCGATTTAGTGATCACGCCAGTCATGCCTTTATACCCCTGGAAAGGTATATTGGGTCCTCTCGATGGGGCATATACATCAGACTCCACAGTTAGCTCACGTGGTTTTATGTCGATTAATAATAGCTCCCATAATCAGACTCTTAGTGCATTTGACCAAGTTTTCAGTTTATACTTCAATATTTAGTCTCAGCATGTCATGTTCATAATCATTACTTGGTCATTGCATTTAGTTCAGATTTTTAGTTATTTATCAGCATTTACATCCTGTTCAGATTATATCATTGCTCAGTTATGCTATGTTCAACTTACATGTTTGTTCAACTATTATCCATATCCTGTATGCTCAATACATTCTAAGTACTGACGCATACTCTGTGCTACATCCTTTCTTGATGTAGGTTCAGGTACTCAGCATCCAGATCACGTATTGATCGATTTCCGATCCATATTTAGCAGCTATAGTGGTAAGTCCTCATACTTCGAGGACAATATACATGTTTTCATATTCAGTCTTTCATTTTATTATCAGTTTTGCTAGGGTTAGCTGGGGGCATGTTCCAAAAACTCTAGTCAGTTAGAGGCTTTTTCAGACATAGTATTAGATTCAACTTTAGCTTTGAGTGAATGTTCAGTATCTCTAAACTCTCAGTAAGTTTTATATATTCAGACTAGTTTTGGGTATTCTCAACTATTAATTATACATTGATTTAGCTTCCGCATTTGTTAGTGTTTTCGTAGATATGTTCAGTTTGCTTATGATATGCTAGCTCAGGGTTAGCTTGGGGTCATTCGTGATCCTAGGTCCTGTGTTTACGTTAAGGGGGTTGCCTCGAGGTGTGACAAACTTGGTATCATAGAATTAGGTTCAAGAGTCCTAGGATGTCTGAATACTGAACTAAGTAGAGTCTCTTTCATGTGTGTGAAGTGCACCACATTCTATGAGAGGGAGGCTACAAAGTGTTCTAAGAAAAACTTCACTCTTTTTGCTACTCTTATTGTGCATGAGGTATGATCCAATTTCTCCATTCTAATTCATCGTCATGCGTTTCAGATCATGTCTCCTCGTAGAGCTTACACATGGAATGCGAATGCACGAAACAGTAACACAGTTCCTCTAGTCCCGAACCATGAGGTTTCAAATGCAGAGTTTTGGAATGTGATCCATCTTTTGGCTCAGAGTATAGCCAATCAGAACAATCAGCAGGCCCCAACACTTACAAACACTAATGGTGGATCAACTGCAGCTAGGGTTCGAGACTTCATTCGTATGAATCCACCAGAATTTCTACGGTCAAAGGTTGATGAGTACCCACAGAACTTCATTAATAAGGTTAAGAAGATTTTCGGAGTGATGTAAGTGACTAAAAATAATAGGGCGGAGTTGGCATCCTACCAGCTTAAGGATGTGGCTCACATATAGTTTACACAGTGAAAAGACAACAGGGGTGCGGATGCAGCTCCTGTGACTTGGGAGTGTTTTACCGAAGCTTTTTTGGACAGGTTTTTCCCAAGGGAGTTGAGAGAAACTAAGGCATAAGAGTTTATGAATTTGAAGCAAGGTACCATGTCGGTCCAAGAGTACGGACTTAAGTTCACCCAGCTCTCCAGGTATGCTCCACACATGGTTGCCTATCCAAGGGAACAAATGGGTAAGTTTCTGTTTGGGGTATCCGACTTGGTAAAGACAGAGTGCAGGAATGCTATGCTGTTAGTGGATATGAATATCTCTAGGCTTATGACTCATGCTCAACAGGTTGAGGGAGATAAGCTTAGGGAAATGGCTAAGGACAACAACAGGGCTAGAATAGGCAACTATGAGTACTCTCAGCATAAGTCGGGTGGTGGAAGTTGGTCACAATTTCAGCAGAAATCTATAGCCCCAACACCTTTATCAGCTAGTGCTTTATCCCTCAGGTTTCGACAGGACCAGAAAGGTAGGGCATCAAGCTCTAAGTCACAAGGTATACTTTTCCAACTTGCCTAAAGTGTGGTAAGAACTATCTGGGTGAGTGTCTTGCATGCAAGGAATGGTGCTTTGGGTGTGGTTAGTCTGGCCATAGGTTGAAGGATTGCCCTTCTGCTAGGCAGGGGCAAGTAGGTAACACTAATAGGGATTTGTCTACAGTTCCAGCAGCACCAGCAGGTCGCCCAACTCAGCAGGGTACTTCATCTAGTACAGGTGGCGGCCAGTGCCAAAACATGTTGTATGTTCTCCAGGCTCGTCAGGACCAGGAAAATTCTCCTGATGTGGTCATTAGTACATTATGAGTTTCATTTAGATATTTATGCATTGTTAGATCCAGGGGATACTTTGTCTTTTGTAACTCTCTATATAGTAGTAAACTTCGGTGTCAATCTAGAAACTCTTTCAAAACCCTTTTTAGTCTCTACTCCAGTTGGTGACCTAGTTATAGCTAGCCGGGTATACATAAATTGCCCTGTCATAGTCTCTCAGAAAGTCACCTCAGCAAATCTTGTAGAGTTAGAAATGGTAGACTTTGATATCATTCTAGGCATGGATTGGTTACATTCTTGTTATGCCTCAGTCAATTGTAGAACTAGAATCATTCGGTTTCAGTTTCCAAATAAGCCATTCTTAGAGTGGAAGGGTAGCAACTCAGTGCCTGTAGGTCGATTTATCTCTTACCTTAAGGCCAGAAAGATTATCTCTAAAAGGTATATCTATCATCTTGTTCAGGTTAAGAATTCAAACTCTAAAACCCCAACTCTCGCGAGTAAGTCCCAGTAGTAAATGAGTTTCCATAAGTGTTCCCAAAAGATCTTCCCAGAGTTCCTCCTAAAAGGGAAATCGACTTCGGAATAGATCTCCTTCCAGATACCAAACCCATTTCGATTCCTCCTTATAGAATGGCTCCAGTTGAGCTTAAGGAATTGAAAGAACAGTTGAAAGACGTTCTAGATAAGGGCTTCATCAGACCTAGTATCTCTCTATGGGTGCTTCAGTGTTGTTCGTGAAAAAGAAGGACGGTTCTCTCAGGATGTGCATTGACTATCATCAGTTGAACAAGTCACAATCAAGAATAGGTATCCCATCCACAGGATTGATGACTTGTTCGACCAACTTAAGGATAATAGTTATTTTTCGAAGATAGACCTCAGATCCGGCTATCATCAGCTCAGAGTCAGAGAGAGTGACATTCCGAAGAAAGCCTTCTGAACTCGGTATGGTCACTATGAATTTGTTGTTATGTCTTACAGACTAACAAATGCTCCTACACCTTTCATGGAATTAATGAATAAGGTGTTCAAATAATATTTGGATTTGATTGTTATTGTCTTTATTGATGACATCCTCATTTATTCCCGGAATCAAGAGAAGCATGCAACTCATCTGAGAGTTGTTTTGAAAACTCTCAAAGATCGCAAACTATTCGCTAAGTTCAGCAAATGTGAATTCTGGTTACAATTAATCGCTTTTCTTGGCCATGTGGTATCTAGTGAAGGGATTCGAGTGGATTCTTAGAAAATTGAGGAAGTACATAACTGGCCCAAACCCACTTCTCTAATAGACATCAGAAGTTTCCTGGGTTTGGCTGGTTATTATAGGAGATTTGTTGAATGATTTTCATCCATCGCTTCCCCATTGACCAAGTTGACTCAGAAGAAGGTCAAATTTCAGTGGTCAGATGAGTGTGAGAAAAGCTTCTCAGAACTGAAGACTAGGTTCACTACAACTCCGGTCTTGACCCTACCAGGTGGTTCAGATGGTTATGTGATTTATTATGATGCATCCAGGGCCGGCTAGGTTGTGTGTTGATGTAGTGAGGTAAGGTCATAGCTTATTCTTCTAGACAACTTAAGGTCTATGAGAAGAACTACCTGACTCATGACCTTGAGCTTGCATCAGTAGTATTTTCCCTATAAATTTGGAGACATTACTTGCATAGTGTTCACGTAGATGTGTTCACAAACCATAAGAGCCTTCAGTATGTGTTTACCCAGAAAGAGTTAAATCTTCGTCAGAGAAAGTGGCTTGAATTCCTCAAAGACTATAATATGAATGTGCTTTACTATCCTGGTAAGGACAATGTAGTAGCTGACTCTCTCAGTAGACTGTGTATGGGTAGTGTAGCACATGTTGAGGAAGACAAGAAAGAGTTAGCCAAAATGTTCACCTACTTGCTCGCTTAGGAGTTTTCCTTACATACATATCAGATGATGGTGTGATAGTTCAGAATGGGTCAGAATCTTCACTAGTTGCGGAGGTTACGGAAAAACAAAATAGTGACCCTATATTGATTTAGTTGAAAGGTGCAGTTCATCAACAGAAAGTAGAGGTTTTCTCCCAAGGGGGAGATGGTATGCTTCATTACCAGGGTCGCTAATGTGTTCCTAAAGTGGGTAAGTTAAGGCAATAGATCCTTATAGAAGCCCATAACTCTAGGTATTATATTCATCTAGGTGCCACTAAGATGTACCATTATCTGCGGGAAGTCTTTTGGTGGAACGACATGAAGAGGGACATAACAGATTGTGTGGCTAAGTGTCCTAATTGTCAACAGGTTAAGGTAGAACATCAGAAACCATGAGGTATGACACAAGAGATTAACATTCCTAACATTTGAAGTGGGAAGTGATAAACATGGACTTCATTACGGGTTTACCTCGTACTCGCAGACAACATGACTCCATTTGGGTGATAGTAGACAGAGTTACTAAGTTCGCTCACTTCTTGGCTGTCAAGACTACAGATTCAGCAGAGGACTACACTAATCTCTACATTAATGAGATAGTCAGGTTGCATGGGGTTCCCTTGTCTATCATCTTCGATAGAGATCCTCAGTTTACCTCTAATTTTTGGAAATTGTTTTAGAAAGGTCTTGGTACTCAGGTAAATCTCAACACAACATTTTATCCACAAACGGATGGTCAGGTAGAACGTACCATTTAGACCTTAGAGGACATGTTGAGAGCCTACATGATCGATTTCAAGGGCAGTTGGGATGATCACCTACCTCTCATAAGGTTCGCCTATAATAATAGCTTTCATTCTAGTATTCTGATGGCCCTTTATGAGGCATTATATGGGCCTAGATGCAGATCTCCAATTGGTTGGTTTGAAGTAGGTGAAGCAGCATTGATTGGGTCAAATTCGGTTCATGAGGCCATGGGAAAAAGTTCAGCTCATTAGAGATAGACTAAAGAAAGCCCAGAGTCATCAGAAGTCCTATGCAGATGTGAGGAGAAGGGACTTAGAGTTTGAGATTGATGATTGGGTTTTCCTGAAGGTGTCACCTATGAAAGGGGTGATGAGATTTGGAAAGAAAGGGAAGCTCAGTCCTAGATATGTAGGTCCTTACAGGATCCTGAAGAGGGTGGATAATGTGGCTTATGAGTTAGAGTTGCCAGCAGAATTAGCAGCGGTTCATCTAGTCTTTCACATTTCCTTGTTGAAGAAGTGTGTGGGTGATCCAACGTTAATATTACCATTAGAGAGTGTGGCTGTGAAGGATAGTCTCACTTATGAAGATGTGCCAGTTGAGATTCTTGACCGTCAGATTCGTAGGTTGAGAAATAAAGAAGTCGCTTCAGTGAAGGTTTTGTGGAGGAGTCAGATCGTAGAGGGAGCTACTTGGAAAGCAGAAGCAGCTATGAAGGGTAAGTATCCTCATCTTTTTCCTTCCGATTCCACTTCAGCTTCAGGTAATAGTTCCTCTCCAGTCTCTCAGTTACTATTGCGTAAATTCAATCTCAGTACCTTGTTCCTTAGTTATTCTTGCATTTCAGCATATTTGCATGATTTTTGGAACTCAGTTCTTTTAGATATCAATTTATAGTACTTAGTGGTAGGGATTACAACTCTTTGCCTCCATACTCAGCTAGTTTAGACTTTATTCGAGGACGAATATTCCCAAGGGGGAGATAATGTAACACCTCGGATTCGAGATAGAGCCAAGTTGCAGATTTTCAAAAGTTGCAGGTGCCACCAACGGAGAATACCTACGGACCTTAGGTCGAACCACAAATCGTAGGTGGGGTCGTGGTTGGTCAACTCAACTTCACCCAGAAAATTCAAAAAAGGGCATGACCTACTGTCGGACTTACAAACTATAGGTCAGACCACGGTCTGTGGATCGTGTCCCTCATCACCCATTCTCTGAAGCCAAACAATGTCCTGCCAAGACGGACCATCGGTCAGTCCACGGTCCGTCGATAGCTTCGTCAACTGTTAAGTCAGGGTCATTTTGGTCTTTTCCCCTATGCTTTGGACATTTAAACTACATCGTTTTACACCTAAACTATGCCGTTTTGGTCAGTTTTACCCTAGTATTCTAGTCAGACTTTACCCCAAGCGATTCATTCACCAAAAATCATCAAACCTAAAGCAAAAAAGGAGAAAGAGTCGACCAAGACCTTCCAAGAACGCAACAGGTTTTCTTCAGTTCCAACCCCGAAATCGAAGAAATTCTCCGTATATTTCATCACCATGTATGTGGGATTTCACTAGTGAGTTCCTTTCAACTACTAGGTCCCTAGAATTCAGTCAGATTCTTGATTCTCTATATCTTGCGTAGACCTAGGGTTTCTAAAACCTTAGATTTGGTTGTGATTTAGCTGTTATAGTGTTCCTAATAAGATTATCATGTTTTCATGAAATTGTTGCTTAGTTCTTTGCATGAAATTCAGAACCCTAGTGGTATAGATTCTCTTCGTTCATGAATTACACTTAGTAGGTTAGTTATACATGCTCTAGTTACGAATGTTACATTGTCAGTTTATAAATGCTGGATTCTCAAATTTGCATGTCAGAATATTGAGCTATCCAGTATTTCAGTTATATTGTGTCAGACACAATTCCAGTTGGGAGTAGGCTTAGCACCGAGTTTGACTAGGGTTTAGCGTACCCTCATATTCCCAGAACTACGTGCCTCTGTAGGTTTATAAGTCCCCTATGTGGGCATCAAATTTACTAATCACGCTAATCATGCCTTTATATCCCTGGAAAGGTATATTGGGTCCTCTCGATGGGGCATATACATCGAACTCCACGGTTAGCTCACATGGTTTTATGTTGGCTAATAGTAGCTCCCACAGTCAGACTCTTAGTGCATTTGACCAGGTTTTCAGTTTATACTTCAGTATTCAGTCTCAGCATGTTATGTTCATAATCAGTACTTGGTCATTGCATTTAGTTCAGCTTTTCAGTTATATTTCAGCATTTACATCCTCTTTAGATTATATCATTTCTTAGTTATGCTATGTTCAACTTACATGTTTGTTCAACTTTTATCCATATCCTACATGCTCAGTACATTCCAAGTACTGACACATACTCCGTGCTACATCCTTTCATGATGTAGGTTCAGGTACTCAGCATCCAGGTCATACTTCGAGGACAATAGACATGCTTTCATATTCAGTCTTTCATTTTAGTTTTAGTTTTGCTAGGGTTAGCTGGGGGCATGTCCCAACAACTCTAGTCAGTTAGAGGATTTTTCAGACATAGTATTAGATTCAGCTTTAGCTTTGAGTGAATGTTCAGTATCTCTAAACTCTTAGTAAGTTTTATATATTCACACCAATTTTGGGTATTCCCCACTATTAGTTATAAATTGATTTAGCTTCTGCATTAGTTAGTGTTTTCATAGATATGTTCAGTTTACTTATGATATGCCAGCTCAGGGTTAGCTTGGAGTCATTCGTGATCCTAGGTCCCGTGTTTACGTCAAGGGGGTAGCCTTGAGGAGTGTCAATAAAACTCACCGACAAAGACCTCGGCATAATCACAATACATCTCATTAAAACGTTCTATAACTGATGCAAATATGCATGTTCACACAATAATGAAAAGATAACAATCACAAGAAATTCACATCCACATCAATACCATCAAAGCATCACATAAGTCACTGAATCAATATTAGCACTCAAGGCAATTCACAATACATAATACACTATTATCAATACATTGCCTTTTTCATTAACCTCATCTTTATCATTAAGGTTAATCAATTTGAGTAATTAACCCATCACCTCATTCTCATTACTCTCAAACACATACAAGAAAGAGAGTTAAAGATTCTATAAGCTTTAACAAGGTTTCAAAGTTCACTTAACTTAATTCAATCAAAAGTCAATCCAAGACTTGAGATTTTCCCTTTCAAATGTTATACAAATAAACACAATCTAGTCAAACAAGTATTCATAATGAGATTTCAGATCTAACAACACCTATATCAAGCGATTTGAATAAATGAGTCAAATCGTCTCAAAAACATGATTCCAAAAATGAAGGGTAAATCTGAAAATTTATACATGAAAATGTTACCCACAAGATTTGAAACCCATTGGTGAAAACCATTTTGAAAAAAGAGTTGTATCCAACTTAAAATCATGAATTTCTTAAACTCTTTCGACCTTTTCAAAACCTCTTTCAATGGAAGTCAAAAACTTGATTTTAATAATCAAAATAATCCATTAATACATGGAGAAATAAGTTAGGGATGTAGAAATCGTTAATGATGTGCTGTGAATTTATGGTACTTGTAATGCTTTAAACTTAGAGTTTTGCATGTTTCTTAAGCACTTAGTAGATTTGATATGACTTTGTCTATGTTTTGCAGGAAAATATGTTTTGAAAGTTCGGTGTGAAGATTTTAGTAAAGCAACATGCTTTTAGAGTCCTACAGATGGACCTATGAGCCATAGGACTGATTCATAGATGAGGACTGGAGATTTTTTAGCTAAGTATGGAACCACGAGTAGGTACTACAAGCCGTAGGAACTTCTACGAGCCGTAGGATCAAGTCATAGAAAAAATCAGAAATTGTGGGTTTCGATACATGGACTAGCCTGTATAGGCCGTGTAAAGTTCTATGTGTCGTAAAACAAGTACATAGAAAAGTCCAGAGAAATAGTGAATAAGCTGCCTTCCACGAGAGGTGTCTACGGGCTGTAGAAACTCCTACGAACCGTAGAAACGACTATCAAGTCCTACTTTTCCTATATTTTCTTAGTCAATTTTAATTAGGATCAGATGCCTATAAATAGTTGTTTGTATTTATTTTTGAACGTTAGACAGTCGACAATTGGTTTTTGGTTTTCAGAATTTATTTGTGAAACACTTTTCCTTTTTAATTCTTGAATCTTTGGTTTATATTACATATATGTTCATCAATTCAAAATTTCATAATTCAACTACTCTAATTGTAAGTTCATTATTTATCTTAACTAAATTAATATAAATTTTGATCACCCAAGCATGATTAGTTAAATCCACAACTAGGGTTGTGAGAACCATGAGAAATTAACAAAGTAGACCTAATAATTGGTAATTCTTGAATAGTGCTTATGCATGTATTATTTTTCTCTTTGCTTTGATTGCTTTTTAATGGATGCATACGTTAGAACTTGTGTTATTTCTAGTTGCCTGACTAATGGAGTAACAAATGGGAAAAAAGATTATACAATGGAGATTTGAGGTTAGCAGCCCTCATCTAATTGCTTGAACATACTATGTACAGCTAATCTAGGGTCAATGGTAAGAATTAGTAAAGAATACACCCGTAGACTGACCAAAGTTGCGTGGTAAAATTCACTTATTTGGGCGACCAACCACTTAGGAGATACCTAACTTACCAACTTTGTATGCTAGACACTAGACAAGGTTACTACTATAAGGTTTACTGCGTTAAGGACTTGTTGGGAACACGAATACCCTAGTTTTATCTTTTATTGATTCTATAAACATTCAATCCTCCTTACTTGGTTTTATTTGTTACTGAATCACTAAATCAAAATTTTGTTTTACAAACCCCCCACCATTTTTGAAAATAACTCGACTAAAAGTACAACTAACAAACAACTAAGCTAAGTCCAGACCTCATTCCTCGTGGATCGACCCTAAACTCTGTTAAGTTTTTTATTTGAACAATGACCGCTTATACTTCTTTTTGGAGGTGTAAGCATATCAAATTTTGGCGCCGCTGCTTGGTAATAAGGCTTTTTGATTAGACTAATTGTGTTATTGGACTATTAGTCCTTTTTTGTTGATCTACGTTTCTTTTCGGTTTTGTTTCTTATAGATTTAGTTCTAAGTGTATCTCAAGTACACGAAATCAACACATTATGTTGACGCCATTTAATCTAGAACTAAATAAAACTCTTCAAAAATTGGCCAACACTATACGTGGCCAAAATCTAGGATAAATGCAGATCCTGTCGGAGCGGGATTAGAGGGTGATCATGAAACCCAACTCTCGAGTGCAGAAGAGGTGAAGGGAAACAACCAGAAAAATTCATCGATAGTGCGAGACCAACCTCTACCCAAAGCACGATGTCTAGTCATTGTGCAAATTAATTACAAGGTTAATCATGATGTTGTTGGAACAACGGGTGCTAGCAGCTTGATGCAAATACTTACATTTAGAGGGTTATTTGCTGGTCTGCCATATGAAGATCCATATGCCTATCTTAGAAAAGTGACCAGTGTTTGTAAGAGTAGTATGTGTACGCCAGACTTAGAAATGGATTCTATCGGGTTGCGTGTGTTTCCATTATCATTGACTGGTGATGAAACTGTGTGGCTATATGAGCTTCCATATAACTCAATTATCACATGGGATGAATTTAATAGAGTGTTCCTAGAAAAATACTTCCCATTGTCAAAGAAGTTAATGTTGAAGGATAGAATTAACAATTTCGAGCAACTACCCGGAGAGTCAGTGACTGTTGCATAAAAGTGATTTACAAGTTATTTGAGGAGTGTTCCAAACCTCAAAATATATGACGATTCACTCAAGGAGTTCTTCTATATAGAATTTGATGACAATTGTAAAGCGTACGTGGAAACTATCAAAGGAGGATCATTCGAAGCAAACACTTTTGAGCAATTTGATAGCGCTCAACTACACTTCATCCAATTCTAAGTGTAGGTGGTCGCAATGAAGTATAAACCCAAGAAAGAGTTGGGGTCGATCCCACAGGGAGTGATATGATAGAGAATTCAATTACGAAGTGAAAGGAGTGCTCTAGTCGGTTGTAGGATTAAACATTTTTTAAACAATTAAAGTAAATTGCAGGGGTTTGACAACTAGTGTCAATTGGGAGGGGGGATTGGAGTGATAATTAACAACTATGAACAAACAGGAGTAATCAAGTAGAGACATATCCTTGGGGATGTGATCGATTAAACACCAATTTCGTTGTATGGGAGATTATTATTTACTAAAAGTCGTTGAATCTTAGTGGGTAGGCTAGGCTTTAAGTGTAACAACTATTTCTCAATCAACTATTACGAATCAAGCGAGTTCTCTCGAACCACAACAAGCCCAACATATATGAACAACCCAAAACCTCAATTAATCTACTCTCTCTCTCTCTCGCTAGATTAGTAGGATTGAATTCAAACCCACTTTCTCAAGATGAATCTACAATAACCTAATCAATACAATCATCAATTGATAGCTTTAATTCTAAAACCTCTTTCTCAAGCAAGCCTAGAATGCTAAACTAGAACTGTATTTGCAACTACAATTCATCAATTAAAACTCAACTAACAATTAAACCCACTTCAAAATCAACAATTAAATCAGTAAATACTAACACCCATAAGCTAATTGAAGTATTCAATCACATAATCACACCCCAAGAATGAGGGTTTTAGCCACACATAATAAAAAGCAAGAAATAATTACTAACTATATTTTCTATCAGCTTGGATAACAATCCTCAAGTCTTCAAAATGCTTGAAAAATAAGTTATCAATTAATAAAACCGTAATTCTCTACTTAAAAACTCAAAGAATAGTGTTAGGGATCAAAAACCCAATATAGGAACTCTAAAGAACTCAGAACTATCGTACCAAAACTCCAGAACTCCTTTTTCTTCTTTTCAAAATTACATTTATTTGTTCCAAGATTTTTAGCTTTGGAGTCATTCGACGGAATTAGTCGAGCATCGTCGACTAGGTTGGGGAATCACCAAATGCTCCTTTCTATCACCTTCTTGGCCTGACTCTCCATGACTTCCTTGCTGTAACTTTAGGCGATCACAATTACCATCGTCGATCCATTCAACACTTCGCCGAAACATCACTTTCTATCGCTGAGTTGGCTTTTCCCTGGGCTGGCCTACTATAACTTTTGGCAAGCTGAAGAGCCACTCGGTGACTCACCGAGTGGTCTTGGCAATTATCAGCTTTGCTTGTCTTCAACTTTTTCAGCTTTTCTGCTCCTTTTTGGTCGGTAATGTCCTTGCCTTGCTCTTTTGCCTTCATTGTTGCAAATTAGCACTTTAACATCAATTTAGAGCATAAAATAGACACTGAGGACACTAAAACTCTTTATATTAAGCCCTAAATGAGTCGAAATCCCTGACTCATCAACACCCCCAACTTAAACATTTGCTTGTCCTCAAGTAAAACACAAGATCAATTAGTTCAACAGAGATGTCTACAAGCAGTGCTACTCAAGATTCAACATGAATGCACATGAGGTTCAATCTACCCATGCAATGTTCAATTGTGCACTACAAGTTTCAAACTATGAATAGACATCATCAAATAGAACTTAAACTCACAATGCTTGCTTTAAATGCAAATTCAAGCTCACAAAAGTATTTGAATGCCCTCACATCAAGAATGATTCCATGCTCACACAAAGATCATCAAAATTTCAGAATTTTTAGGAATCAAAAGCAACACTCACACTCTCAAAGATAAACATATGCATGATTCTACCTATAGGCTTGCCCGTATTTTCCAAATAACATGACATTAAGATCAGTCAAGATCACAAAGGTTTTTCAAGGCTTGTAACGGGGCTGAGGGTAAATGTATGATCATTTTAGATTAGTTACTTCTACCTTCTTGAAGCATGGTCTGCATTTCACTTTTTCTCCTTTTCTTTCACTCTTTTTGATTTTCACAATCCACCATATGTTCTCTTCAACATGATTCATTGGATACCCCATTTATTTTATTCATTGCACAAACTTTATTTCAACATTCTCTTTCTTTTTTCAATCTTTTTTTTTATATGGAGGGGTTCCATCTTTTTCAACACTATCCATCAAGGGTAATTTTTTACAAACTTCTTGACTTTCCTCCTTTTTCACCACACCCCAACTTAGGCTTTTGACCTAAGTTGGCTATTCAAATGGGCCAATGCTTCATGAAGTTATTAGGTAATGGGAAAAAGAGGTCAAATGTGCTAATGTTTCATCCAAAGAAAAGGTTAGTCTTAAATGGTGCCAAGCTAGGTTCACATTCTCACATGTCACAAAGAGGTATAATAGCAATTTGTTTCACTCTCCACAAAGTTGTGCCTAAGATCATCTCTATCATTCCCCTACATTAGTCAATTCGACCAACGGGGCAAGTTTTAGGTATTATCAAGTACATATTTCAAGACAACCTCACCACACATGACGTTCAACACAATCATCAATCAAGATTCTACAATTTTAGCTCGCGTGCAATGATCATCACAAGATTCGTTTCAACAATTGACCAGTCACAATGAGATGCTAAGAGTTCACACATAACTTATGCAACTCAATTTGCCTTATTGGAATCGCACACACATATCATTCAATCAAGAGCACTACTCAAGTCATCAGTATTGATCACAACTGACACTCAAATATGCAAGAGAACAACCACATTAACAAACATACAATGAGGTGAATTTTTTTAATTTGGTTCAAAGCCAACATTCACATTAAAAACAAATGGATCAACATTCACATTAAAAACCAATGGATCAAACACCAATAGTCACAAAAGAAAGCATGTATTCACAACAAGCTACGAAAAACATATTATCCACAAAAACCAAAGAAGTAGGTATGACAATACCTCACCCCGCCAAACAAAACTAATAATTGTCCTCAATGTAAAACAAATAGATAGTCCAAAAATAAAGCTGAAAAAGAGTCGAGATCCATCTGTCAGGCTAAGATTGAGGTGAACTCTGCATATCCGTGACTCTATCAATCTGGGAATCAGTGCCCAGCTCAACTCCATCCTGCGCTCCACTAGAACCCACCATCGATATATCCCTAAGAGAAGCCTCCACAACTGTCTACACAATCGCTCCCTCGAGGTCCTCCAGGTCATGATACATTGTTGTATCTCGTATACCAAGCTACTACTCATCAGTCTCGAGAGAATCAAACTTGACATCCTCATTAGCCACAACAACATCTCTCGTCGTAGTAGCCTGAGAGATCTCAGAAATGGTTGGCAACTCTGTACTCGAGACCATGGGAAGGTCCACCATGCCAAAAAACATAAACAAATCCATGGATTTAATCTCATACATATCACGTCTCAGGCTAGAAACATCAACCTTTAGTGCCGTCACATCATCCACCTGGCGTCCACTCTGCTCACATGCCTCCACTCTCACAGTGAGGGTATCTAATGCGAAGCCATGGGCAATGATCAACTCCCGGTGCTCTCTCAACTTGGCCCAGATAGGAGTTAAGGTAGCAAAAATGTCCCTCTCAATCATCCCAAGAATAGTAGCCTCTTCCCGGGAGGCATGCACATCAACAGATTAGGCCAGATGACCCATCTTGAACAACATATCCTGGGTCAATGGGAGCCGAGAAGCAGCAACAGTAGAAGGATGGGCAACAACAGAAGTAGAAGGTACAATAGTAGAAGTGCCAGGGGTACTTGAAGGCTCACTGGCCTTAGTAGGAGGGGTTTTGTCTAGCTGTAACATCTCCACATCAACAACTAGGGAAGTGTCCACTGGTGCAACTCTTCTCCTCTAAGTCTCATCCCTAGTGTACTCGGCCTCGATCCTCCAGATGTCAGTAGAGGAAGTGGGAGTAACTTCCATAGCCATTTTCTAAACTAAAGGCACCCGATCACGTCGGCACTACTTCGTGATCAACACCGAGAATGAGAGTGAAGTTTGACTCTGCTTGGCCCTCATGGCCATCTCCTGCTCGATAATCAAGCCAAGATTTAGTCTATCCCGATCCATGATGCACCCCAACAAAGCAGCCTTCGGATGCAGGAGTATAGACTTGTTATGTGAAGGCATTAGGGTGCTGATAATAAATCTGAATCAGTACCGGGCGGCCACATTCAAGTCTTTCTTTTCTATTTGAACTCTCGCCTCGATCCATAGTGGTGAGATGTCAGAAATCAAAGGAGCCAACCACCCCTTTAAGTCATCTAGGGTCTTCTTCTGTATCTGATCCACCAAGAAGTGGATCACGTTCATTGTACACCCTAGCACCTCATTAATGTCGTTGATGATGCATTTCACTCTTCTTCCCCGCACCATTGTATGATCCACCGGTGCAAACATGTTTGCCTTCTTATTCCCTTTAGGCACTAGCTTCCCATACTCAACATGGAACTCACGAACCCAAGAAGGAATGTAGGAGCCTCGAGGCTAGGTAAAGATCTCAAACTTTTGGAACTTGATAGTGTTCCACACATTCGGGTACCTGTCTACCACTCCGTCCGTAGACAGTCTCTTCCCTCTATGATGATCCAACGACCGGGGAGGGCTGCCTATACTGGTGGCACTAGAGGTACCTGTTCAATCGTCTGTGCTAGAGATAGAGGAGGTGTAGGAGGTACAGGTATCCTGGCCGAGTCATGGAGTGCTTTAGAGCGCAACTCCACTCTCTTCCTCTGTAGGGTCTGGTCATCCTTTGGTTCAGATACATAGATTGGTGATCTAGTCTCTGAGTTGCCCTCATTGTCAGACTCTGATGTGGTGAGGTGGGTGACATAAATTCTCATACTATTGAAGCTCGTCTCTGCTGGACTGGGCTCCACATGTCCCTTCCCTTTGGATGTGTTCTTCCCCACAGTTGGAGGAAGTTTGGCTTGTGTGGATCGAGAGAGAGCAGCACCCTCATTGATGACTATACCCCATGCTCACTTTCGGGGTGGTTGATTTATGGCTGGTACCTTGGTTATGGCCATATTTGTAAAAAAACACAAAACAACACAATACGTTAGAAACAGTTTGAAAAATTATCAAATTTTAAGAACCTACAGGAAAACTCACCGAGTAGTTCGGTGAGCTAAGTCCGGCTCGCCAAATGTTACAGAATAGAATTTTTCAGAAATCAATACAAGTTAGCAATGTCCAGGGACTTTCAGTGATTCGCCGATACTATTCGACGAACTAAAGGTAGCTCGTCGAATGTTACAGAATATTTCCTAAAATTTGGGGCTTAGAAAGGGCGATCTAACAGATATTTGGTGAGTCACCGAGTGAAGTCGGCGTGCTCAGGCATATCGCCGAATGTTACAGACACAATTTATCAAACTTGGAGAATAAAAAGGTGATCCAGGAGCCACTTAGCGAACCGCCGAGCCATTCAGCGAGCTCGACTAAGCTCGCCAAAAGATCCTTCATGCCAATTTTTTACCCTGACCTCCAATTTCTAACTCGGAGCCCACGATAATGAAATTAAACAACTATTCTATGCAATTAACCCCAGAATCATACCATTCATGACCTCAGGGTACTCAAACTTCCCCCGATTTGTCCAATATTAACTAATCAATATATTTTACCCTTAAGAATGACGTCACCTGCTCTATTATTGGGAAAAATCAGTCGATCAGTACAATTTGGGCTACTCAGACGTCACCCACAACAAACCCAATATAAAATTATTGCACTCCCACGATTTCAATCATTCAACACACGAGAATCAACAATTATGGGCTAAATATAAACATAAACACGATACTACAATTGCCCACACTAATAAAAATGAATCAAACAATCAAGATTATGCAATTAATTTAACAATATTAGGAGCATGCATCGAAAACTACTAAAGATTAAGCCGAGTTCAAGATTTCCCCCTGAGTAATTGATTCCCACACAAAAACAATGAGAAAGATATATTTTATAAATAGAGTGCAAAAGTGTAAAAGTTGGAAAATATGAAACGAAATGGAAATTTGAATTCAAAACAGTTAAGATCCCTTTTTGATCCTTCAGTTCATGCCCCAGTAGATGACACCAACTTATGTCACCGACCATTTGGCGATGCACTGAATGGTGCTTTTTCCCGTCGAATTTAACAGAAATCCAACCTTTTTATTAGTAAAAAATGGTAATAAAGATGAGCATGATCAAATGTTGTTTGACGATTGTTTTTGTTCGTATGATGTTGGTTAAGTTGAGAGCTAAATATTCTTTGAGTTTGGTAGCGATTTGGGGGACAAATTTATGTGTTAATAATGCTCAAAATTAGTGCCCCAACTTGTTTGTGAAAATGCCCAAACTGTATGTTGAAATCTGAAGAAGATGACTCCATGAACGAAGCCTCTCAGCCACAAATGTGGAGAAATATGATACTAGATTCTCCGTGAATGCGCCTAGATGTTCACGAACGTGGTGTAGTGATTCTTGCTGAGCTGCAAATGTGGCCCTCATCACGGAGGAGGTGATGGCAAGCCCAAAATAGTAGCTTTGCACAGCTTAGTTCGGGCCTTGTTTTGATGATTTACCTAGTTTAAATACTTCCTAATACATTTTTTTGAGTGTCTGATGTGTCCGAGATTTGGACTCATTTAGGGCATTGTTTATATAGATTTAGTGTCCTCAAATGCTTAATTTGTGCCAATAACTGATGTAAAATCCTTGATTTTCAGGTATCTAGATTGAGGAACAAAGCAAGGACACTAACAGGCAAAAAGGAACAAAACAGGCTGAAGAAATGAAGATGGGCGAGCCTGAGGATCGCCAAAAGCACTCGGCGTGTCATCGAGTGGCTCATTAGACCACCTAAAGTTCTAGTGTGCCAAGATCTGAAGGAAAGAATCAAGTCAGCGATGAAAGGTAGCAATCGACGGATCGCCGAGTGATTCCGCAAAGCCAAGATAGATCGCTCAAAATTACAAACCTCAAGGATGCTGAATTCCAAGGAAAAAGGGTGATGGAAGATATCAAAGGGCGGTTCGCCGAGAGGATCGTCGAGCCCGACTTACTTCACCGAAGGGGCTTTCGTAGCTTATTTTCGATGAATATAAATACGTTTTTGAACATTTAGTTCAGTATATGATCTTGTATATTATCTTTTATCATTTTTTAGTCATTTTTGAATATTAGAGACAATTTTCTCTAGAGTGTTCTTTAGCTTTGATGGATTGAAGAAATTCAATTTTGAGAAATTGGAAGTGGGTCTTTGAGATTCATTAAATTGGAGGATTGTAAGGACGAAATCACTCTTACCCAGTTGATCAATAATTAATTTGGTAACTGTTTTTACCTTTTTATAATGTCTAGATAAAACCCCAATTCTTGGGGTGTGATCATGTGATTATGGGCTGATTTAGCTTATGGGTATTGCAAATTGTTAGTTTAAATGCTATTTAAAAGTGAGTTTAATCATTAACTATGGTTTAATTTAAGAATTGTAGTTGCAAATGTAGTTCTATGTTTGTGTTCTTTGCTTGCTCGAGAGAGAGGTTTTAGAACTAAGGTTTTTGGTTAATGGTTTGTGGGTATTGGGTTGATCTGGGTTTAGCTCGAGAGAGTAAATCCTTAACCATTTCCCACACATTTGGCTTGGAAAAGTAAATGGATTAAGGTGTGGGCTGCTTTTAATTTTCATGCGTGTTGATGTTTGAGAGAAATCACTTGATTCGAGGTAATTGTTTGAGAGAAAATTACCTCCCTTATAGTCTAGCCTACTCATTAATATTTAGCTATTTACTAGACGTTGACCTCTCACTCCATCTCTATCAAGCAGTTGGAGACCCAAATGGGTCAAATTTCTTCACATCTTAACCCAAAACAACAAGGTGGGTTGCCTAGTGATACTATGGCAAACCCCAAGAATAAAGCTTGAATGGGTACTTGCGTCGTGACACGACGTTAACTAAGGTGCTTCTTGGGAGGCAACCCAAGTTTTTAATGCTTTCTGTTTTGATGTTGAATAACGGGTGTCGATTGTGTAGGTTGAAAAGTGGAATGTGTTTGAAAAGTGTAGGTTGGCGAGCAAAAAGTCCCGTCAGCCACTCGCCAAAGAGGTTGACGATCCCAATTTGGACCACCGTTGGACTCACAAAAATCACAGGTAAGAGTCTGTAAAACTCGAAGGGCCCATGGATGAGTCGGTGACTTACCGAACAGGGCGGTGACCCCGACTATCCACCATTTGGACCCCCTAAATTAACTGGAGATCCTGTAAAACTTGGCGTGGTAAGTAACCACTCAGCGTTTCACTGAATGGTTCGGTGAGGACGACTAATATCGCCAAAAGGGCCGTGAACTGAAAGGTTTTAAAAGGCCACAGGTTTAAAATTTCAACCTCTTTCATATTACCTTATTTTAGCCTCATAGAATAACACCCGCACTCTAAATTTTCCATACTTTTCTAGTTTTATCACTTTGTGCTCTTGATTTCATGCTCATAGTTGGAATACATTGCCACCTAGCTTTACAAACTCATATTTTGGAATTAAAAGTTGGTTTTCCGAACCTCGAACTCTTAATTAGCGGTTGAACTCAAATGCACTTGTTTAAATGTTGTTGATATGTGCTAAACCTGTTCTGAAATTGTAATTGTGTGCTAGTTGCCTCTTTTAGTTTCGACATCGTGCTTAAATGTCTTAAAATGTTGATTTCCCGAATTTTATGCTTTAAAATTGATTATAAATTTTTAGGTTACAGTATTTTGTTGTTGGGTCTAGTCGGGTAAAGCCTGAGTAACTCCAATTGTGCTAAATGATGTACTTTTCCCAATGATGGAGCGGTTGGCGTCATTCTTATGGGAAAAAGCCATCAAATGGCCAATTTTGGCCAAACCGGGGGAAGTCTGAGTACCCCGGTGACATGGGTCTAATGGGTCTAAGTTTAATTGAATGAGTGTGTGGTTTGATTTTTTTTTTCCGGGGGCTGCAGGCTTGATTTTGGAAAATGGGGTTGAAATTTGGCATGTTGGGCAATTCGGCTAGCTTGGTCAAGCTCGCCGAACCACTCGACGGTTCGCCAACGTCCCCCTTGATCGCCCATACTTTCGTGTTTTGGCTAGTTAGAGTTTGTAACTTTTGGCGAGAGGCCTGAGCTCGCCGATTTCACTCGGCAACTCGCCAAAAGTCTCCCTTGATAGCCCTTTCTATGCCCCTAACCCCTAAAACACATTGTAACTTTTGGCGGGCTAGTCTGAGTTCGTCGAGTGGTGTCGCCGATTCGCCGAAAGGCCTTGAATATCGCCAACCTGTCTTTTTTCTGGGATATTTTCAAGCCAGTCCTTCCGGCGATCCCGATCTGGCTCGCCAAAGTGACTCGGCGACTCGCCGATCGGTTCGGTGACTCACCGATCAGTTCGGCGACTCACCGATCGGTTCAGCGAGGCTTTCTACAACTTAAAATTCTGCAATTTTTCTTGAATTGTTTCTAAATTTTTCCTATGTGTTTTGCAGATATGGCTAGACCAAAAGTAGTAGGATGAGACATGCCACCCCGCAAGCAGGAAAATAGAATCACTATCAATGAGGATGCAGATGCATCCAAAGCAAATGCAACAAAATTTCCCGCCACAGGTGGGAAGGGTAAAGGAAAGGGAAAGAGGTCTGCTCTTGAGTCACCGGAGGTTAGCTTCGACAGTGAGGGAGTGTATGCCACTCACCTCACCACCTCTGAGAGTGAGGGAGAGCACCAGGACCCTCAGGCTGACATCTATGAGCTTGAGGATAAGCAGTTGCTATTGGCCCGGAGAGCTGAGCTGCGTTCTAAGAAGATGCATGATCCATTTAGGATCAAGGTACCTGAGACCCCTACTCCTCCTCCTGTCCCAGATCAGATTGTGGTACCACCACCACCTGCACAGGTTCCTCATCAACGGTCTATGAATAGACTAAAGGCTAAGGAACTGAGGACCATCATTGAGGAGAAGAGGCTGTCTACAGATGAAGTGATAGACAGATATCCAGAGATCTGGCACACCTTAAGGTACCAGAAGTTCTAAATTTTCACAAGACCCCGTGGCCTTTACATTCTTAATTGGGTCTGGGTGTTTTACACTACCTATGGTGCTCTGGTGCCACAAGGAAAGAGGAAGGCTGCTACCTTCAAGCCAGCGGATTAGGTGGTTGTCCGGGGCAAGAAAGTGAAGTGTGATAGTGATGTCATCAATATTGTTTTGGGATGCAGTGAACGCACCTCAGACGATTACTAAAATATTATCAAGACAACGACATTGGAAGACATGAAAAGTTGGCTGGCTCCTCTCCTTTCAAATAGTACACCTAGATGGGTTGAGGCCGGGGTACCCATAGAGAAGAAGGATCTAAATGTGGCGGCGAGGTATTGGTTTAGGTTTTTAGCAGCACAATCATGCCGTCCCAGAATGAGTCTATCCTCTGACACACGAAGGCAGCCTATCTTGGGTCCATCATTAATGAGAAGGAGCTCAATTTAGGATTGATCATTACACAGGAGATAGCCATGAGAGACAGGTAATGTCAGACATTGCTCCCATTCTCGGTGTTGATCACCAAATTGTGCAGATGAGCCCTGAGTGCCCCGTGATGAGAAAAAGGACGTGTAAGTGATTCCCACCTCCTCTACTGACATCCGGTGCATTGAGGCCAAGTACTTGAAGGATGAGGCTGAGAAGAAGAAGACAGCCCCGGTGGATTCATCCCTGACTGTTGACAATGAGACTTTACCTGCAGAGGTAGTTTGCCTACTCCGACCACAGGGCCTTCAAGTATCTCTAGTATTGCCCCTTCCGTGACTCTGAGTTCTTCTACCACTCTACTGCCCCTAGGTCTGTTGCTAGTGCTGCTGCATCCCGACCTCCACTCACCCAGGCTGCAATACTACGGATGGGACATTTAGACCATTTTGCTGATAGGCGTGCCTCCAGACTAGAGGCTAAAGTCCCTGGGATGATTGAGAGTGCTCTCGCCGCTGTTGTGACGCCTCCTAGTGAGTCTATAGATTCCCTCATGGCAAGAATAGAGGTGTGTGAGAGAGGTCAGTGAGCCACTGATGAGGTGACGTCCCTAAAGGTTGCATAGGCATAGATATTCCATCTTGTTCTGATATACCTCCAGCTACCACCGGAGATGAGATTCGAGCCGATGAAGTAGCTGCAGAGTCCGAGGCTGCCTTACAGAGGTTAAGGGGGCTATGGTGCATTCAGCCGTGCAGATTTCATTGGCAGATACGTCCATGGCGAGCTTTAGTGGAGCCAGTGTTGTTGTTACCCCGAGCACTGATGCCCAATATCAGAGTGTTGCACCGGGCACTGATGCCCCGACAGATGGAGCGACTGTGTAGACATGATTCTTCTTTACGTCCCTCTCTATCATTTTTATTGACTTTTAATTACTTTAGTTGCATTTGAGGACACCTGCTTTTTGTTTGTGGTGGGGTGGGGTATTTCCATAACTACCTCTTGTGACTACATTTTTGTGTGTGTATATATATATATATATTTTATGTTTTTTTGTATATTTTTTTATTTTATTTTTGGTTTTAAATTGTGTGTTGATTCTATCTTGTGGAGGTTTGAGCTTATGGCTCCTTGTTTTGAATAGAAATGATTTTTGACCCATCTGAATTGTTTTTTGCCACCTGTTGTTTTGTTTGAATGTGGTTGTTCTTGTGCAAATTTGAGTATCGGTAATGATCAATACCGATGACTTGAATAGTGCTCTTAATTGAAAAAAATGAATGCGCGGCTACGATGAGGCCAAATGAAGTTGCATAGACAATATGTGGAATTTTTACATCTCGTTGTGACTAGACAGTTATCGAATGGAGTCTCTTGTGATGAAAATTGCACACTAGCGAAAGTGTGGAGTCTTGTTTGATATTGGTTCCAATGCCTTGTGTGATGAGCTTACTTTGAACCTTGTGTGATGATACCTAGAATTTGCCCATTTGGTCCAGTTGACTAAGTGATTCAAGCACTTGAAATGATCTTAGGCAACAATTTTGAAGAGTGAAACAATTTGACAATATACCTCTTTTGTGGACAACCTTGTGAGATGTGTGAACCTTGCCTGAACCCCATTTGAGCCTTATCCTTTTCTTGGAAGAAACTTGAGCAATTGTGACCCCTCTTTATCCATTCACCCATAATCCTCATAAAGTGTGGTTTGTTTGAATAGCCAACTTAGGCCAAAAGCCTAAGTTAGGATGTGGTGAAAAGAGAAGGTAAATCAAGAAGTGTAAAAAAATCCCCCTTCTAGCAATGGTCTTGAAAAAAGATGGAACCCCTCCATACAAAAAAAAAAAAAAAAGAAAACAAGAAAGCAAACGAAAAAAATATGAAAAAGTTGTGAAAGTTGCAAAAGAAATAGGGTGTCTGGTATTCCATTGGAAGTTGAATAATGGGGTGAATTTTGAGCATGATTCAAATGTTGAAGAAAAGGAAGAAAATGATGTTCAGACCACATTTCATGAGGGTAGTAACCACTGAACCTAAATGACCATACCTTTACTCTCAGCCCCGTTACAAGCCTTGAAAAAACCTTTTTGATCTTGAGTGAGCTGAAATAAATGTCGATTGGAAAATAAGGGCAAACCTATGAGTGAAGTCACGCATGTGTTCATCTTTGTGAGTGTGAGAGTTGTATGTGATTCCGGAACTATAAATGGTTGAAGAATTGTGTGTGAACATGAAATCATCTTTGTTGTGAGGGCATTTGAGTACCTTTGTTGAGCGTGAACTTGCATTTGAAGCAAGTATTGTGAACTTGAGTATCTTTGATAATGGTGAGTCACAACTTGAATCTTTGAGTGCACAATTGATCCTTGCATGAGTAAGTTGAGTTTTGTAGTGTGCATTGATGATTGAGTCTTCTGTAGCATTGTTTGAGACATCCTTTTTGAACTGCTGAACTTGACTTTTACTTGAGGACAAGCAATATTTTAAGTTGGGGGTTATGATGAGTTCGAGATTTGGACTCATTTAGGGCTTTGTTTATATAGATTTAGTGTCCTCAAATGCTTAATTTGTGTCAATAACTGATGTAAATCCCTTTATTTTTAGGTATATGGATTGAGGAACAAAGCAAGGACACTAACATGCAAAAAGGAACAAAACAGGCTGAAGAAATGAAGATGGGCGAGCCTGAGAATCGCCAAGAGCACTTAGCGTGTTGCCGAGTGGCTCATCAGATCGCCTAAAGTTCCAGTGGTCCAAGCTCTGAAGGAAAGAACCAAGTCGGCGACGAAAGGGAGCAGTCGACGGATCACCGAGTGATTCCGCGAAGGCAAGATAGATCACCCAAAGTTACAAACCTTGAGAATGCTGAATGCCAAGGCAAAAGGGCGATGGAAGAGACCAAAGGGCGGCTTGCCGAGTGGATCGGCGAGTTCGACTTACTTTGCCGAAGGGGATTTTGTAGCTTAGTTTTGGTGACTATAAATACGTTTTTGAACATTTAGTTTAGTATCTGATCTTGTATCTTATCTTTTAATCATTTTTTAGACATTTTTGAATATTAGAGACAGTTTTCTCCAGAGTGTTCTTTAGTTTTGAAGGATTGAAGAAATTCACTTTTGAGAAATTAGAAGTGGGTCTTTGAGATCCATTACATTGGAGCATTTTAAGGATGAAATCACTCTTACCCAGTTGATAGATAATCAATTTTGGTAACTGTTTTACCTTTTTATAATGTCTAGCTAAAATTCCAATTCTTGGCGTGTGATTATGTGATTATGGGCTGATTTAGCTTATGGGTATTGCAAATTGTTAGTTTAAATTGCTATTTAAAAGTTGAGTTTAATCATTAACTGTGGTTTAATTTAAGAATTGTAGTTGCAAATGCAGTTCTATGTCAGTATTCTTGGCTTGCACGAGAGAGAGGTTTAAGAACTAAGGTTTTTGGTGAATGGTTTGTGGGTATTGGGTTGATCTGGGTTTTGCACGAGAGAGTAAATTCTAAACCCTTCCCCACACATTTAGCTTGAAAAAGTAAATGGATTAAGGTGTGGGCTTCTCTTAATTTGCATGCTTGTTGATGTTCGAGAGAAATCACTTGATTTGGGGTAATTGTTTGAGAGAAAAATACCCCCCTTATAGTCTAGCCTACTCACTAATATTTAGATATTTACTAATAGTTGCAATTACCCATATGCCTATATTTGCCTACAATCTATCACATCCCAAGAATTCGTCTCATTATTGTTACTTCTTATTGTTTGTGACTATTATTTGTAGTTGATAATTTCAAACCAAAACCCCCCATTTGACATTCTTGTCACCCCCTTACTTGATTATGTCTTTAATCGATAATTTCTATTCCTATGGCTGATTAGACCGCATTCATACTTCTTGATTGAATTTTGAAACACGTACCGCTCCCTATGGGATTCGTCCCCAACTTATTTAGTTGGGTTTTATATTGATTTACGATCATTGAACACCTAGAATTGGATGAGGTGTGCTTGAAACGTTAAATCAATGTCCTCAAGAACTTCTACTATGTTGGCTTCATTTTTAGGTGTTTTGAGGTAAAAATGGCTTCCGAAACCAATCCAAATGATCAAGAAATGGCTCTAGAAATTGAGGAAGAGCACTACTATGAGGGCAGGTTTTTATCGGCAAAATGTGCCCAAAAATATGATGAGTACTTGAACCGAGCGATAGTGAAGGATAAATGCATTTTTCTAGAATATCTCAAGGAGGGGATGCCAGACTTCTATGGCCAGCTGATTTCTAGTGGTTGGATGTGTTTCGCCGATGAGCATATCAAGGAAAATCATACTCTTGTGGCAGAATTTTATACCAATGCCATTGAAAGCAAATTCGAGGAAGATGTAATTACCATAGTCCGAGGTTTTCAAGTCCACTTGGTCCGACTATCATAAATGCCTTATTTGGACATCCGAATGCTGATAATGAGAGATTCAGAAAAAAGGTACAAAGAGTTGGGTAACCAGTGGCTTGTCAAAAAACTTCATGGTGGTGAGCCTCTAGAATTTTTTACATCAAACTGAGGGGTAAATTCTTATTTCACAGTCGAGATCAAGTCATGGCTATCCATTGTTTGTGCTCAGATCGTTCTCTCCACCCATGACACTAATGTGACACTTAATAGGGATGCGCTTATTGCTGCTATTAGGGATGGTATGGAGATTGATTGTGGAATAGATTACTAAGTTTGCCTAAGGGAGAACCAAGAGTATCATGTTCCCATCTTTGATTACTAGGTTGTTCTACAATGTTGGGGGTGGTAAAACGCCCTATAGATGAGGAGAAGAAACTAGGAAAGGAGATTAACCCTTTAAAGAAGAAGGGCAAAGAAAGAGATAGGAGCAAAAAGAGGAAGATTGATATGGACGACCCTGAGTTTGGCCAGCTCACCGAGATAATGTCTGCATTTGGTGCTTCTACATTTACACGGTCTTCTAAGTAAGGACCAGCTACCATGAGGAATTTCTCCTCCCAAATGAGGTCAAAAAAATGATGGCGAGTATTTCTTCTGGCTCATCAGGATACCCCACCTCAGAGGATGTTCCTCCACCTATTATTTCTTCTGTAGATGTTACATAGAAGGCTATGTCTGACAGGCTTGAGCACTTCAGTCAGAGGAAGGGAAAATCGGGAAGAGAACATTCTGAGAGTATGAGCGGTGAAAAAGCAAGATGATGGGAACACTTAGGAGCTTATGTTGTAGTAGTGCTTTAGATGAAGATGACCTCACATTTCCTACTGGCTCAAGTTCATAGTGATGCAGTTCAGGGAGTCCCTTGTAATATCTTTTGATATTTGGACTGTGAGGACCTAGTCTAATATTCAGTAGGGGTGCCTCCGTTGTAGTCATTTTGTTGACTGCTTTATGTATTGTGATTGTGCCCTTATCAAGCATACTATTTTCTTTCTTTTGTTTTAGATTGGTGTGCAATTGCCGGGCTTTGATATTGGGGATGTTTCTTTTTATATTGTGTTGGATTGGTCTATTTTATTTTTTGATTTGTAGTTTGTAGCTTTTTTGCTTTTGTTTTAAATAATTGAGATATGGATTGACGATGCTCGATGATGGATAGAGTGACTACTTTCTTAAGGTTAAATCATCGATTGCTTGTGAGTGTTTGATTGGTGTTGGATGTGGCAAATTCTGAGTAGCCAACCCTGACTAGATGCATGAGGTTGCCCGATGATGGATTGGTTGATGACTTTCTTAAAGGAAAAATAGTTGTCTTTTTGGGAGGTTGTACTTTGGTTGGTACTAAGAATATTATCTTGCATATGGATAGTGTTGAACATACTCCTCCGTTTTTAAAAGGTTAAGCATGTTGTGAATGATTTTGTGAAAATCCTTATGATTAGTGGTAGGTTTGCATTCAATTTAGGCCTTTTTAGTTCAACAATTAGTGTCCTCAATGCCTAATTTTGTCCTATTCTGATGATTTGTAGCTATGAAACCTAATGGACAGTAAAAGGATGCTTGGAAGAAATGCTAACAACATTGAAACAAGTGTAAATTTCATACTAGAAGTCGCCTAACCAAAAGGGTGGATCGCCTAACTGACACGATGTCACCTAAAGTGACAGTGCTTATAACTTGAATTAATTGAGGCAAGTCGGTGATCATGAAGTGTAATGGCGACTCACCGAATGCAAATGGCGAACAAGATGCTATCGCTGAAAGTGAGGAGACTTAGATGAACAATAAAGGCTTAAAAGATGAACAAAGATGGTATTTGGTGATTCACCGAATGTGAAAGGTGACTCAAACGAGATTGCCAACTAAGGTTCAAACACTTGAAACCTAAAGCAAATAAAAAGTGAGCTGAAGAATAGATGACCATCCACTGATCATGTTCGGCAAGCCCAACTAACATTACCGAGTTGGTCACGAAGTGAATTTTGGGCCAAATTTTGGGAAACTTGAAATAGCACAAAGAAGAGAAAAAAGAAAGTTTCAAAATAGAGAGGAGAGGGTTCTGAATTGGGAACTTTTGAGAGCTTTTGTGTATGAGATTTTTCACCTTGTGAATGATGAGTTCGAGATTTGGACTCATTTAGGGCTTTATTTATATAGATTTAGCGTCCTCAAATGCTTAATTTGTGCCATAAATTGATGACAAATCCTTGATTTTTAGGTACATGGATTGAGGAACAAAGCAAGGATACTAACATGAAAAGAGGAACAAAACAAACTGAAGAAATGAAGAAAGGCAAGCCTGGTGATCGCCATGGGCATTTGGCGAATCGTTGAGTGGCTATCTGATCGCCTAAAGTTCCAGTGTGCCAAGCCCTGAAGGAAAGAACCAAGTCGGTGATGAAAAGGAGCAGTCGGAGGATCGCCGAGTAGTTCCGCGAAGCCAAGATAGATAGCCCAAAATTATAGGCCTTGAGGATGTTGAATGCCTAGGCGAAAAGGCGATGGAAAAGGTCAAAGGGCGGATCGCTGAGTGGTTCGGTGAGCCCGACATACTTCGCCAAAGGGACTGACGTAGCTTATTTTCGGTGACTATAAATTAGATTTTGAACATTTAGTTTAAGATATCTTTTACATCTATTTTTCATTAAAAATAGCTTAGAACAAGTTTTCTCGGGAGTTTTTCTTAGTTTTTCAAGTACCTTACAGATTCAATTTGGAGATTTTTGAAGCGGGTTTCAGATTTTCTTCAAATTGAGCATTGTGAAGACTAAATCTCTCTTACCCAGTTGATGACTAATCAATTTGGTAATAGTTTTTTTTAAAAATCTTTTTATGGTGTTTGGCAAAACCCCCAATTCTTGGGGTGTGATAATGTGATTATGGGCTAAATTAGTTTATGGGTATTGTTAATTGCTAGTTTAAATGTTGAATTATAGTGAGTTTAATCATTAATTTTGGTTTAATTTATGAGTTGTAGTTGCAAATGCAATTCTACCTTTGTGTGCTTGGCTTGCTTGAGAGAGGTTTTATGACTAAAATTATTGATTGATGATTTGTGGGTATTGGGTTGCTCTAGGTTTAGCTCGAGAGAGTGAATCCTAAACCCAATCCCACCCATCTAGCTCAAAAGAGTTGATGTATTAAGGTGTGGACTATTCTTCATTGTCGTGCTTGTTGATGTTCGAAAGAATTCACCTGATTCGGGGTAGTTGTTCGAGAGAAAGCTATCTCCCTTATAATCTAGCCTACTCACTGATTTTCAGCTGTTTACTAGAAGTTTCAATTAGCCATATGTTGAATTTGCCTATAATCAATCACATCCCGAGAATCTATCTCCTTATTGTTATTTAGAATTGTTTGTGACTGCTGTGTAGTTGATACTTGCAAATCAAAACCCCCATTTGTCATTCGTGTCACCCCTTTAATTTGATATGTCTTTTTTCGATAATGTTTATTCCTATTGTTGATTTGACCGCATTTATACTTCTTAATCGAATTCCAAACACATATCGCTCCATGTGGAATTCGACCCCAACTCATTTAGTTGGAAAAGAGTTGATGTATTAAGGTGTGGACTATTCTTCATTGTCGTGCTTGTTGATGTTCGAAAGAATTCACCTGATTCGGGGTAGTTGTTCGAGAGAAAGCTATCTCCCTTATAATCTAGCCTACTCACTGATTTTCAGCTGTTTACTAGAAGTTTCAATTAGCCATATGTTGAATTTGCCTATAATCAATCACATCCCGAGAATCTATCTCCTTATTGTTATTTAGAATTGTTTGTGACTGCTGTGTAGTTGATACTTGCAAATCAAAACCCCCATTTGTCATTCGTGTCACCCCTTTAATTTGATATGTCTTTTTTCGATAATGTTTATTCCTATTGTTGATTTGACCGCATTTATACTTCTTAATCGAATTCCAAACACATATCGCTCCATGTGGAATTCGACCCCAACTCATTTAGTTGGGTTTTATACTAATTTACGATCGTTGACACCTATAATTGGATAAGGTGTGTTTGAAACGTTAAAAAATCAAAATGGCGCCGCTGTCGGGGAGTGGTGTTGTTTGAAATTCTTTTGGTGAAGTTGAATTGTGTTCTATTTAGTTATAGTTGAATCTACTTACTTTTATTTTTGGTTTTTTGTTGCTTGTAAAAACAGAGGAGGAAATGAGCGTTAACGGAAGTAATGGTAGCCAAGTGGGCCATCAAGATGATGTCCGAAATCTCAACGATGTCAATGACCCAAACATCAATGACCCAGTCCAAATGGGTGGTGTTGGGGCCATTTGTTTGCCTCCAGCGGAAGGAAACACCGTGTTTCACATCACAAGCACCATGCTTTATCTCCTTCAACTAAAGGGTTTGTTTGGAGGGCTAGCTCATGAGGATCCCCATGAGCATATCAGAAAATTTGTTGATGTCTGTGGACTGTTCTCATTTAAGAACATATCGCAAGAAGCGGTCCATTTAAGGTTGTTCCTATTTTCTCTGATGGGTGGGGCATGCAAGTGGTTGGTTGAGTTGCCAAGGGATTCTATCACTTCGTGGGACGAGCTTATTACTGCATTTGAAGTGCGATTCTTTCCCCCTTCGAAGATGATGACTCTTAGGGATAACATCCCAGGTTTCAAATGCTTGGAAGGTGAGCCAATCCATGAGACTTGGCTGAGATTTAAGAAGGTGGTGATTTAGTGCCCAACTCATGGACTTCTTGATAATGTGCTGCTGCAATATTTCTATAGAAGCCTTGATTCGGTAAACAAAGGAGTGGCTGACCAACTTTCTCCTGGTGGTTTAATGCAACATCCCTATGCGGTAGCATCCTGATTTCACATATGAGGACACTACTTCCAGTTCAAGTCCCAATGATCGTGAGTAGTAATATAACCCAACTAGTGAGTTGGGGTCGAGTCCCAAGGGAGCGGTTCGTAATTGAGAATCAATAGAAAAACATAAACGTGTTCAAGTCAATTATAGTTAAAAATATTTACAAAAAAAAACATGATAAATTAAAGGATGACACAAGTGTCAACTTTCAAAGAGGGGGTTTTGTAATCAATTATCAACTAAACCAACAACTAAAAACGAAAATACAAATATGGAGACGGGATTCTTGGGATGTGATAGGATTATGGGCGAAGGTAAACAACCGGGTAATTGCTATATATAGTAAATCACTGTAAATTGGTAACTAAGCTAGACTATAGTGGGGTAAACTTTCACTCGAACAATTTACCCTGAATCAAATCGGTTTCTCTCGAACATCAATAAGTGGCAATGAAGCACATCCTTCGCCTTAGTCCATTCACTCTCTTGAGCTGAATGTGTGGAAGAGGGTTTAGGATTCACTCTCTCGAGCTGAACCCATGACAACCCAATAACCACAGACCATCGATTCAGTAGTTTTGGTTTTACGACGTCTCTCTCGAGCAAGCCAAAAATGCGAAGTTAAAATTATATTTGCAACTACAACCCCATTAAATTCAAACACAACCACTGAACGAAATCATCTTTAAGCAACGAATAAACAATCAATTAGCAATACCCAGCAGTAAATTCAACCCATATTCACATAATCACACCCCAAGAATTGGGGTTTTAGCTAGACATAGTAAAGAGATAGAAATCGATACCAAAAAATGTTTCCATCAAGTGGGTATGATTGATATGGTCTTTACACGTCTAAGATGAAGAATCTTCAATACCCATTTCCAATTTCTTCAAAATAGGAATTTTGAAAATCTGCAAAGCTAAGGCAAAAATGTCTCAAACTCTGTTCTCAGTTCTAAACTTCAAAATCTGAATAATAATATGATTCCCTACAAAATCTCCTTCTAAGCTAAAAATGTAAACAAGTATTTATAGTTGTCAAAAAGTGTGCTGCGAAGGTTCAGTCGGCGCAGCTAGTCTGGATCACCGATCCACCCTTTGGTCATTTGTATCGCCTTTTGTTTTTGTCTTCAGCATCCTTGAGGTTCTGTAACTTTGGGCAATAAGGCACTGCATCGCGGAACTGTTCGACGATTCGCCGACTACTCCTTTCTATCACCGACTTGATTTTCTCCTTCAAGACTTGGCATACTGGAACATTAGGCGAGACCAAGGCCATTCGGCGACTCGCCCTTTAGGTGATCCTCCGTCCTTCTTTTATTCGTTCTTTCAACTGCCTTGTTCCTTTTTGCTCAATAGTGTCCATGCTTTGTCCCTAAGTTCAAATACCTGAAATTCAAGGATTTATATCAGTTATTGAGACAAAATGTGCATTCGAGGACACTAAATCTATTAAAATTAAGCCCTAACTGAGTCCAAATCATGGACTCATAAACACCCCCAACTTAAAATTTTGATTGTCCTCACGTAAAACTCAAGTTCAGCAGTTCAATAAGGATGTCTCAAACAGTGCTACACAAGACTCAATCATGAATGCACACAAAAAGACTCAACTTACTCATGCAAGGATCAAATGTGCAGTCAAAGTTTCCAATAGTGACTCACCATTTTCAAACAATCTCAAGCTCACAATACTTGCTTCAAATGCAAGTTCAAGCTCAACAAAGGAAATAAAATGCCATCACACAAAGAATGATTCCATATTCACACACAATGGTTCAACAATTTAAAGTTCCG
Organism: Solanum tuberosum; assembly: GCF_000226075.1. Lineage (NCBI taxonomy): Eukaryota > Viridiplantae > Streptophyta > Magnoliopsida > Solanales > Solanaceae > Solanum > Solanum tuberosum. The sequence continues at coordinate 712,467 of NW_006238929.1, forward strand.
TAATCAAATGCAACGCTCACACTCACAAAGATGAACACAATGTATGATTTTACCCATAGGTTTACCCCTATTTTCCAACCAACATTTTTTTCAGCTCACTTAAGATCAAAAAGGTCTTTTCAAGGCTTGTAATGGGGCTAAGTGCAAAGATATGGTCATTTAGGCTCATTGGCTATAGTCCTCATGAAACTCGGTGTGAACAACACTTTCTTTCCTTCTCTTCATCATTTTTTATTTGTGCTTACAAATCATCTCTTTATTCACTTTCCATGGACTGCTGGAAACCCCATTTGTTTTTGTATTTTCACAACCTTATTCCACAATTTTTTCATTCTCTTTCTTTTTCGTATGGAGGGGTTCCATTTTTCTCAAAACATGGGTAAAAGGGGACTTTCTTACACGTCTTGATTTACCTTCTCTTTTTACCACACCCCCAACTTAGGCCAAAGCCTAAGTTGGCTATTTAAACAAATCACAAATCATGAGGATTATGGGTAATGGATCAATCAAAGGTCATAATGTTTCAATGGGTGCTCAAAAGGGGTTCACACACTCACAAGGTAGGCCACAAAAAGAGGTATAATATCAAATTGTTTCACACTCTTTAAAGTTTCCTAAGATCATATCAAGAGTTCACATCACTTAGTCAGTCGGACCAATGAGGAAAATTCTAGGTGTAATCACACATGGTTCAAGATAAGCTCATCACACAAGGCATTGACACCAAAGTCAAACAAGACTCCACACTTTTGCCAGTGTGTAATGTTCATCACAAGAGATTCAATTCGATACTTGGCTAGTCACAACGAGATGCAAAGAGTTCACATATTGGCTATGCAACTTCATTTGGTCTCATCATAGTCGCACATTCATTTTTGTTCGATTATGAGCACTATTCAAGTCATCAATACTCAAATTTGCACAAGAACAGCCTCATTCAATACAAACATGAGGTGGCAATTTTTTTTTGGAAGGGTCAAAAATCATTTATAATTAAAAATAAGGAGCTATAAGATCAAACATCCACAAAAAGTAGTGTATAACGCAAATTTAGCTCAAAGCCCAAATATATAAACAAAACAAGAATTACGAATGTCACACAAAAGGTGGGCCTTACCCCACCACAAATAAAAGCATTTGTCCTCAAATGCAAACAAGCTAATAATATCCAAAAATCAAAAGAAATTAAGACAGAGAGGGAGGTAAAGAAGGGATCCTGTCTATGCAGTCGCTTCATCTGTCTGGGCATCAGGGCCCGGTGCATCAGTTTGGACTTGGGCATCAGTGCCCGGAGTCAGATCAGAAAAAATAGTAGTACTAGACCCACCAGAAGTTGCCACAGGTATATCCACCCAAAAGTTCCGCATAGCTGCATAGAATCCATGGGCCCATGAAGGAATAGATGGGCCTCGGGGAGTAGTCTCCCTGCCAGAAATGAGTCTCTCGCCCTTGCTTTTGTCTCTAGGTGGAGGTCCCTGTTTGCCCTTTTTGGGAGGATTTGACCTCCGTTCATTTATCTTGAAATTTTGTGCTCTTACCTTTCGGGGTGGCATGTTTCTCCCAGCAACTTTCGATCTAGCCATGCCTACAAAGCATCGAGAAAAAGTTAGAAAGTATTCAAACTAAAGCACAGAAAATCAGTTGTAGACAACATGCAATCAAGAAGACTTTCGGCGAGTCGCCGAGTGCCATCGGCAACCTCAGGCTTCTCGCCGAAAGTTACAGAACCAACATCAAATAAAGCATGAAATTAAAGGTGAGATGGGGAAATTAGGCGAACCGCTGAGTGGTTCGGCGAGCTCGACCCAACTCACCAAATGACCCAATTTGCCTATTTTTAATCCAATTCTCGATTTCAACCTTGCAACCCCTGAAAACAAAAAAAATCAACACATGCACAACTCAAATTCAAATAAGACCCATAACATACAAGGAAAACCCCACAAAATTTAATATGTTTCAATGCACCAAATTACGGGATTTCAACATTCAAAACAATATGGGCAATATTTTCAAATTAAAATAGGCATTCAAACATTTTAATCCTATCAGAGAGATCCAGCACATGACAACACGATAAGATCATTTGCATAAGAGTTGAGAATATCAAAAACAAATTCGGAGTTCGGGAGACCAACCTTTAATACTGATTACGATAAGATTAAATCGCTAGGCGGCAATGTAATCCAAATTCCGAGAACAGATCGACGACTAAAACACTTGGAGAATGCAACATTATAGAGAATAACGTGTAGGTGTGAGTTTGCGAAGCTTTAAAGAGAGGGAAAGTGAAGAAGTTTGAAAAGTATATCCTTTTGGCCTTAAAAATCGTCCAATTTTCGCCCATGATAATAACTTGGCAGACCAGCAAGTAATTTTGGATGTGATCTTCTCAATGAGTGGTAAATAAGCATCAACATTCAATTTCTACACCAAGGTACCTAAATGGCAGAGTACCCACATTGAATCCTAATGCTTCTATAATGTCCTGCTTTGTTTGATCACTTACTCCAACAATATAAATGGAACTTTTATCATTATTTGCTTGTAATACAGATGCCTTAGAGAACTTCATGAAAGCATCATGCATTAATTTGATAGATACAATGTCAGCCCTGCAATACATCAACAGATCATCAGCAAAACAAATGTGTATGTTGTTCAGTTTTTAACATCTAGGATGATAGTTGAAATCTCTATTTAGAGCCAATTGGTTGAGTTCTCTTCCCAGGTATTCCATATCCAATACAAAGAGATAAAGGGACATAAGATATGCTTGTCTAATGCCTCTTCGTGCTGGAAAAAGGGGAGTAAGTCCACCATTCAATAACAAGGAATAAGAAACAGTCGACACATAAGTCATAATCCAGTGCACAAATTTAACAGGGAATCCCAAATCACTCAGCAACTTCTCTAAAAAAACCCATTCCAAAGTGTCATAAGCCTTTCTTAGGTCCACTTTGAGCACACATATAGGGGATGTCCCCTTCCTATTATAGCTCTTGAATATTTCATGGCTGACCATGATGTTATCCACTATACTTCTTCCTTTAACAAATGCTGATTGAGCTTTACTCACCAACCCTGAAATCAGTAGCTTTATTCTCCTTGTAAGAACTTTAGAAATGATTTTGTGCAAAGTGGTGCAGCAAGCTATAGGCCTGTAATCTTTCACTTTTATAGGTATTGGAACTTTAGGAATCAGTGTTACAGCTGTGACATTGATAACAGGATATAGATTGCCAGTATGAAAGAAATGCTTAACAGCTGCAATAACATCATTCTAGACCACATCCCAGTTCTTAGTGAAAAATTCAATTGGATATCCATTAACTACTAGAGCTTTATCTTTGGGAATCTCTTTAATAGCCTCCAATATTTCTTCTATGGTGACCTCTTTAATAAGGTGTCTTTGTTGTGTTATAGATATGCAATCTCCACCTCTAACCACCTTAGTATTTAAACATGTCAATGCAGATGCTCTAGTTCCCATCAACCCCTTGAAGACAGAAATAAACTCATATTCTATTAGTTTAGGTTCTGTCAACTTGTTTCATGCTTCAGTAAAAATGGAGGAGATGGTATTGTGGCTGGTTCTAATCTTCCACTGAGCATGAAAGTATTTGGTATTGGAGTCCCCATGATCTATCCATATTGCCCTAGCTTTTTGTCTGATTTTAAGCTCCTCAATATTACTCTACTTCTCAATATCTATTAAAATTTTCTTCTCCTGCTCTATGATATTTTGATCCAAGTGGTTGTTTGCACGTTTGTTTGTAAGATATCTAATTGTTCCCTCAAAATATTCAGCATCTATTTATATGAGGCCATATATACATTCATTCCCTTACTTTGATCTTTGAAGTTCTTAAGTTTCCTGCATATCTTTTTCATTGTACACTCTCTAGTACTCCCACCCCAAGCCTTATTCAGAATTACATCAAATTCAGGATGTTCCATCACATTAGTATAGAATCTAAAGACTCTAGGATGAAAGTTATGGTGCTGTCTACACTTAATCAATATCGAGGAGTGATAAGATACTGAGGGATTCAAAAATTCAGCTTCTACATAACCAAATTGTTGTATCCACTGCATATTCCCAAAAGCCCAGTCAATTTTACTATACACCCTTTTATCACTTGCCTGTTTGTTGCACCAAGTAAAATGCCACCTAGTAGCTCTGATGGTTGTTAGCTGCAGTTGCTCTATTGCATTCTGAAACCCTGTATCTCTTATTGTGTAACAAGGGATCCCAATCTATCTTCATAGCTCAAGACACAATTAAAGTCTCCACATACAACCCACGGAAGTTGTTGTTGCAATGTGATCTTTATAATATCCTGCCACAAAATCTCTTTCTTCTGCAATTCATTCTTTGCATAAACAATAGTAACATAAAATCTAATTTCCACCCCTGGATCTTCCACTAGGCAGTGGATATATTGTTCATGCACCTCAATGATTTGCACTTTCAAATGATCTCTCCATAATACCCAGATTCTGCCATTGCTATCACCACCACTATAATTATGTGCATTTAGCCATCCATGAGTTATTTTCGTTCTTATCTGGGGTGCTTTATGTTCCTTAACCATTGTTTCCAAACATCCAAACATATAGACTCTATATTTATTCAGAAAGAGTTTGATCTCCTTTTGTTTATGGCCTTGATTAAGGCCTCTAACATTCCAAGTAGAGATGATCACATGGGAAGAAATGGCATGTAGTTGCCAGCACTCTTCCTTCCATTTTGTAATTGATTCTTCAGTGTACCGTCTGAACATTCTTTCACATATTTCTTTCCACTCAATTGCCTAGGATCAATTTCAATAGCTGCTACTATATTTTCTAAACAGATGCTCTCCACTACATATTGCTTCCCACTCATTTGTCCAAGATCAGTTTCAATAGTTGTTGTACCCTCTATACTGATACTGTCCTCCACATGTTGCCTCCCACTTCTTTGTCCAGGATCAGGCTCAGTAGAAGGTTGTGCCACCATTGGAGTTTCAGTTAGTTCATCATTGATGGTTGCATCATTTTTCTGAGTCTGAATAGGTATTCATGTAGTAACCATCCTTCTTCTTTTATCCCCTAGTTTCTTACCCTTCCCTTGGTTCATGTCCAATCCTTCTGATTCAGTCGTATCTTTTTTCCCATCTGAGGCATGTTTAAACCAGCATTCATTTTCCATGTGTCTAGTTTAATGCAATTATTAATGAATTTGGGTCTCCATTCATATTCAACAGATTGGTTCCAAGGCCCAGAGGGGGTTTCAACAAAAATAGTATCTGGCAGGACTTTTGAGATATCCATCTCAAACATGACCCTTGCATAAGATATTTTCTCAGCTTTAGCCGTGAATCTATTTGTAACCAATGGAATCCCAATAGCACTGGAAACCTTGCTCAATGTCGTAAAAGACCAGTATCTAACAGGTAATCTGGGGAACTTTACCCATATTGGGATTTGGCTAAACATATCAGCATCTAGTTCATAATCCACATCCCAATTCCGCAAAATCATGGGTTTGTTTCCATAGAAATATGGTCCAACCTACATCACTTTCTCCTTTTCAACTATATTACAAAATTTAAAAACATAGTAACCATCATCATGATAAAGTACCTGGGGTAGTTCAACAAAACCCCATACCTTCTTGACAAACTATAGCATTTGCAATTCATATGGGTTATCTCCAATTATATAGCCAATTAATGTTGTTTCCTATTCCTTGATATGTATGCAAATAACCTCCTCCTCAATTTTCACAGTAAGAACACCCTCCTTAAGAATAGGAGGAATAAAATTTAAGGTCTTACCATTGTTGCGGTTGCCTCTATCAGAATCTCCCGCTGGAGTAGGATGTTTAGACGTTTCTGCATAAAAAAAGTGGGGTTATATTACTATTGAACGACCGTGGACGCTTAGTATTGGATGAAGCACTCGGATACGTCTAGTCAAAAATGGCGCCGCTGCCGGAGAGTGGTGCTAATTGAGAATTTTTAGTTAAGTTAAACTTTGCTCTTATTAGTGATAACTCTACTTACTTAATTTTTAGCTTTGCTTTACTTGTTTGTGTATTGAAAACAGGAAAAATGAGTGTAATTGAGTATTGTGAACAAATGGATCACCTTTCGATAGAGGTGATGAAGTTCAGGGATAACATCCTTACCTTCAAGCAGCTAGAAGGGGAGCTTTTTCATGAGTCGTGGGTAAGGTTTAAAGCACTATTGATACAATGCCTAACTTATGAAATTCCTGATCTAGTTTTACTGGAATTCTTCTATAAGAGTCTTAATTTAGGGAGCACAGGATTAATCAATCAACTTATCCCGGATGGACTTATGAGACCGCTACCAAACTTCTTGATCTTGTGGACAACACCAACAAGGAAACTGAGAAAGACCAGCACTTGGTCATTTTGCTGGATCAGATGGATACCTTGGCCCAAAAGGTCGGGGAACTGGAGGTGTTCTCCAACAAGAAGGGCATATACATACCTCCTCATGAGAGAAGAAAATCTATAGACAACGAGAGCAGACGTATCAAGGATACGTTATTAATCATTCTCCAAAAGCTCAACGAGCAAGATAAAGTGCTAGAGGAAATGAGGGAAAACGTTGAATTGCAAAATCAGATGATTGGATCTCACTCTAGATCTACCAAGCTAATTGAAAACCTCATGAGTCATGTGATGCCTCAGCTCTACACACAGCAAAACAGGGGGTTGCCAAGTGATTTTATGGCTAACCCCAAAAAGTGGAGTTTAAGGGTTGACTTGTGTCGTGCCACGACGTTAATTAAGGCGCTTCTTGGGAGGCAACCCAAGACCCTTTTATTGCTTTACTTCTGTTTTAAAAATAATGATGTGTTGATTGCATAGGTTAAAGTGTGGAAAGTGTTTGAAAATTGAAGGTTGGCGAGCTAAAAGTTCCAGACGGCGCATCACCAAAGAGGTTGGCGGGCCTAACCTAATCCACTGTTTGACTCAATACATATTCAAAATGGAGTCTGTAAAACTCGGCGAGCCCAGGAAATTATTGGTGAGTCGCTGACCAAGTCGGCGATCCCGACGTAAACCGTCGTTTGGACCCCCACATTAACTGGAGGTCTTGCAAAACTCGCGAGGTAAGTGAACACTCAGCGTGTCGCCGAGTGGTTCGGTGAGCACGACTAACGTCGCCGAATGGGCGAGAACTGGACGGTTTTAAAGGCCAATGGTTTCAAAGATTCAAAATCTTCACATTCCCTAGCTTTCAAACTTCGCAAACTCGTAACTAGTTAGTATTTTCAATATTTTTGCATTCCATAAGTATTTTGGTTGTTGATTGGTGCTCGGACTTTGGATTACATTGCCGCCTAGCATTTCAAAGTACTTTAATCGGCATAAAAGGTTGGTTTTCAAAACCCCAAGTTTATTTTATTGAATTTGGACTCATTTGCAATGATCTTATCTTAGTGATGTGTGCTGGGCCTCTCTGATAGGATTAGAATGTGTGAATGCCTATTTTAATTTGATAATCTTGCCCGTATTGTTTTGATCGTCGAATGCCGTAAATTTATGCCTTAAAATGAGTTAAATTTTGTGGGGTTGTGATTGCATGTAGTTTAGTATGGTTGGGTAGAGTCTGAGTAACCCGTATTTGTGCTAAATGACGTAAATTGCACAATGATAGAGTGGGTGACACCATTCTTAAGGGCAGAAGTCGTCAAATGGCTAAATTTTGCAAAACCAGGAGAAGTCTGAATATCCAGGGGTGATAGGTGTTATGGGTATGAGCTTAATTTAACTAGTGCATGCTTTGATTTTGTTTTCAAGGGTTGCGAGGTTGAATATGAGAAGTTGGGTTGAAAGTAGGCACGTTGGGTCATTTGGCGAGCTGGGTCAAGCTCACCGAACTACTCGGGGGTTCACCAAAGGTCCCCATCTCGCCTTTAATTTCATGCTAAATGAGTAGTTGCATTCTGTAACTTTCGGCGAGAAGCCTGAGGTCACCGAAAGCACTCGACGACTCACCAAAGCTATTCTTGATCGCCCTTTGTCTACACCTCTGAACCCTTTTTGTACTGGAACTTTCGGTGGGCTAGCCCTTTCTCGCCGACTGGATCGGCAAGTCTGTCTGCAATTCATTTTTTGTGCTTTGATGTGAATATTTACTAACTTTTCTCTGATGTTTTGCAGATATGGTATGAACAAATCTAGATAGGCAACCCCAAAAAAGAGCACGGGGCATTATTATAAATGAAGGGAGATCAAATCCTCCACAGAAGGGAAGGCAAGGCTCCCATTGGGAGACAAAGGCAAAAGAAAAAAGCACATATTTGAGAGAGTGGTTGTTGACACCCGGGCTGATTTGTCTGAGCCTAAGGACGAGCAGCCTTTGTTGTCCCGAAAGAATGAGCTCCGGGCTAGATCTCACCGCACGTCCACCAAAGTTCCTCATGCATCCACACCAACAGAATCACTGCCAACCCCGTCACCTCCTATCGCTCCCGTGCCACCAGTCATTCCTGCACCTAGACTCCTCAACAGGTTGAAAGTAGATGGTTTGTGCACCATCCTCGAGGAGAAGTTATTATTTACTTAGGGCCTGGAGGGTAAATACTCAGATGTGCTAGACACTCTCAACTACCATAGGTTTAATCAGTTTACCAGGCCCAGAGGCCCTTATGTTCCTTCATGGGTTCGGGACTTCAATATAGCCTATGGGGAGTGGGTGCCAAAGAGTAAGAAAAAGGCCAGCGAGTTCAGACCAGTGAAGTTGGTCATGGTCAGAGGTAAGGAAGTTGGGTGCAGCAGTGAGTATATTAACATTGTATTGGAGAGAACGATGTACTCTACATGTCCTTATGATGGTTTACCTATGGCTCAGTCTTTAGATGACTTGAAGGGCTGGTTGGCCCCACTGATTTCTGACACCACCCTGAGGTGGATAGAGGCAGTAGTCTCCCATAGAGAAGAGGGACTTGAGCATTGCTACTCGTTTCTAGTTTGGCTTTATCAGTAGCACTATAATGCCATCCCATAACGAGTCTATTATGCGCCATCCTAAGGTAGCATGCCTTGGATCTATCATGTCACGGAGGAGCATTGACCTGGGCCTTCTTATTTTGAAGGAGATGGCCATGAGAGCCAAGCAGAGACAGACTTCTCTGCCATTCCCGGTCCTGATCAGTGAGTTGTGCCGGTATGTTAGAGTACCCAGGGATGATGCAAGAGATATTGAGGTTACCCCTTCTTCCTCCACTGACATCCGGCGTATTGAGGTCGAGTACACATGTGAAGAGGCTGACAGGAGGAGAGCAGTTCCGGTAGATACTTCTCCGGAAGTTGATGTTGACTCGTTACCTGCAGACGCATCTTTGCTACTCCGGCCTCTAGGCCTTCAGGTACATCTGCCCCTTCCTCCTCTTCACAGACCCCAGGTGTTTCCTCCTCCTCCCATCCTACCAAGATCACTCATGCCATGATCCTGAAGATGGGGTACTTAGCCCATCCACTTGATGTGAGGGAGACCCGACTTGAGAGATCCATCCCAGGAATGATCGAGAGTGCCATCCTTGCTGCACTTACCCCCTCCAGACTTTTGTTGATGAGTTGGCTGTGAGAGTCACACCTTGTGAGAGCAGACATGGGAAGGCCCCTGAGGTTACGACTTTGCAAGCCAAGGTGGCAGACTTGAGGAAGGACGTAGACTATCTGAAGTTTACCAACCTCACTTCATTACTGAAGGCTGTTGATGATGTAAATGCTCCTGAGATTCCTCGGGCTACCACCGGCGATGTACATCGTGATAAGACCATAGTGAGTGAGTCAGATGCTGAGACCGACGAGGAGCAGATACAGATACAGGAGGAAAGCATATATGGAGACTTGCCGGATCTTGCAGGGACAAGATGCAATCGGTAATCCAGACATCACTTACCGAGACTTCCTTGGCTGCTCCTAGTACTATTATTGTTCATGCTGAGGTGACTACAGGTACTGAGACCCGAGACCAGACGATGTACCGGGCACTAATGCCCAGACTGATGGAGCGACTACGTAGACAGGATCCCTTCTTTACCTCCCTCTCTGTCTTACTTTATTTTACTTTCGGATTTTTTCGTTTGCATTTGAGGACAAATGATTTTTGTTTGTGGTGGGTTGAGGCCCACCTTTGTGCATATTAGTTTTGTTTATATATTGGGCTTTGAGTATAAATGGTGTTATACACTTCTTTTGCCGATGTTTGAGCGTGTGGCTCCTCATTTTAAATTGTAAATGATTTTTTACCCTTCCGAAAAAAATTTGCCACCTCTTGTATGTGTTGAATGTGGTTGTTCTCATGCAAATTTGAGTACCGATTTTGATCAATACCGATGACTCGAATAGTGCTCATAATCAAACAATAAAATGAATACGCGGCTATGACGAGGCCAATTGAAGTTGCATAATCAATATGTGAACTCTTTGCATCTCGTTGTGGCTAGCCAAGTATCGAATTGAGTCTCTTGTGATGAACATTGCACACTAGCGAAAGTGTGGAGTCTTGTTTAACTTGGGTGTTAATGCCTTGTAAGATGAGCTTATCGTTAACCATGCATGAAGGCACCTAGAATTTTCCCCGTTGGTCTAGTTGACTAAGTGATGTGAACTCTTGAAATGATCTTAGGCAACTTTAAAGAGTGTGAACCAATTTGACATTATACCTTTTTTGTGGCCGACCTTGTGAGTGTGTGAACCTCTTTTGAGCACCCTTTTGAGCCTTAACCTTTTTCTTGGAAGAAACTTGATACAAAACATAACTTTTCTTGATCCATTACCCATAATCCTCATGATGTGTGGTTTGTTTGAATAGCCAACATAGGCCAAAAGCCTAAGTTGGGGGTGTGGTGAAAAGAGAAGGCAAATCAAGTAAATGCAATGGAGTCCCTTATGCCCATGTTTTGAGAAAAATGGAACCCCTCCATATAAAAAAAAAGAGAGAAAAAGAAGAAAATATTGAAAAAGAAAAAGTCATGAAATAAAGTTGTGGAAATACAAAGAAAATGGGATTTTCAATGACTCATGGAAGATGAATAAGAGGTGACTTTTGAGCTTGAATGAAATTGATAAAGAGAAGGAAATAAGGTGTTGTTCACATCACATTTCATGAGGATTTTCAGCCTATAAGCCTAAATGACCATACCATTACACTCAGCCTCATTACAAGCCTTGAAAAAAACCTTTTTTATCTTGAATGAGCTGAAGCAAAAGTCGATTGGAAAATAAGGGCAAACCTATGGGTGAAATCATGCATTGTGTTTATCTTTATGAGTGTGAGTGTTGATCTTGATTCCGGAACTTTAAATGATTGAACCTTTGAGTGAATATGGAATCATTCGTCTTGTGAGGGCATTTGAATACCTTTGTTGAGCTTGAGCTTGCATTTGAAGCAAGTATAGTGAGCTTGAGATTCTTTGATAATGGTGAGTCACAACTTGAAACTTTGAGTGCCCAATTGATTCTTGCATGTGTAAGTTGAAACTTTTTGTGTGCATTCACGATTGAGTCTTGGGTAACACTGCTTGAGACATCCTTTTGAACTGCTGAACTTGAGTTTTACTCGAGGACAAGCAAAAGTTTAAGTTGGGGGTGTTGATGAGTCCACAATTTGGACTCTTTTAGGGCTTTATTTTGATAGATTTAGTGTCCTCAAATGCATATTTTGTCTCAATAACTGATGAAACTCCTTGAGTTTCAGGTATTTAGAGTTAGAGACTAAGCATTGACACTATTAGGCAAAAAGGAACAAGGCAGCTGAAAGAATGAAGAAAAGAAGGCATGAGGATCGCCTAAACCATTGGGCGAGTCGCCGAATAGCCTTGGTCTTGCCCAATTTTCCAGTGTGCCAAGCCCTGAAGGACAAAATCAAATAGGCGAAAGAAAAGAGCAGTCGGTGAGTCGCCGAACGGTTCCGCGAGGCAGTGCCATATTGTCCAAAGTTACAGAGCTTGAAGTTTCTGAAGGACAATGCAGAAAGAAGATGAACCAGACCAAAAGGCGGATCGCCTAGTAGATCGGCGATCCCGACTAACTGCTCCGAGTGATCCTTCGCAACACACTTTTTGACAACTATATATACCTGTTTGAATTTTTAGTTTAGAATGAAGTTTACATTTTAGAAACCAATTTTTAAAATTACTCAGTTTTAGAACTTAATTTTTGGAGACAATTTTCCTTAGCTTGGAAGAGTTGAAGATTTCCATTTTCTAAGCAATTGGAAGTGGGTATTGAAGATTCTTCATCCTTGACGTATGTAAAGACTATTTATCGTACCCATTTGATGGATACACTTTCCAGTATCAATTTCTATATCTTTAATATATCTAGCTAAAACCCCAATTCTTAGGGTGTGATTTTGTGAATATGGTTTGAATTTACTGTTGGGTATTGATAATTGATTGTTTATTCGCTGTTTAGAGGTGATTTCGTTCAGTAGTTGTGTTTGAATTAAATGGGGTTGTAGTTGCAAATGCAATTTTATCTTTGTGTTTTTGACTTGCTCGAGAGAGAAATTTAAAACCAAAACTATTGAATTGATAGTCTGTGGTTATTGGGTTGTCGTGGATTCAGCTTGAGAGAGTGAATCCTAAACCCTCTCCCACACATTCAGCTCGAGAGAGTGAATGGACTAAGGCAAAGGCTGTGCTTCATTGCCGCTTATCGGTGTTCGAGAGAAACCTATTTGATTCGGGGTAAATTGTTCGAGAGAAAATTTACCCCCACTAAAGTCTAGCCTTACCAATTTACAGCGAGTTACTATCAATAGCATTTACCCGGTTGTGTATTTTATCCCATATTCCTATCACATCCCAATTATTCTGTCTCCATATTTGCATTTTCATTTTAGTTGATAATTGCTTATAAAACCTCCTTTGATAATTGACACTATGTCACCCATTAATTTATCATGTTTTTCTTCGTAAATGTCTATAGCTATGATTAACTTGAACACAATTTTGCTTTTCTATTGATTCTCAATTACAAACCACTCCCTTGGGACTCGACCTCAACTCACTAGTTGGGTTATATTACTATTAAACGATCGTGGATGCTTAGTATTGGATGAAGCGCCCGGATATCTCAAGTCAGGCACTTACCTCGCCGAGTTTTACAGGACCTCAAGTTAATGTGTGGGTCCAAACGGCGAACTAGATCGTGATTGCCAACTTGGTTGGTGATTCGCCAAGTTGCTCCTGGGCTCGCTGAGTTTTACAGACTCCTATTTAAAATTGTCTTGAGTCCAATGGCGGTCTAGGTCAGGCTCGCCGACCTCTTCGGAAAGTCACCGACTGGGCTTGTAGCTTGCCAATCTCTACCTTTCTAATACTTTCTACACTTCAATCTGCAAAATCAACACACCATTATTTCTTAAACAAAAATAAAGTGATAAACCCTTGGGTTGCCTCCCAAGAAGCACCTCAGTTAACGTCATGGCATGACACAAGTCCCCACTTAAGTTCCATTAGTGGGGTTTGCCTCATTTTAATAAGACAACCCCTCTTCTGGCTCTGGGAAGAGGTGAAACAACACTTGGTCCATTTGGGACCCTAGTAGCTTAATGATCTTGGAATGAGAGGTTGTCATCTGGTTCAGGATCAAGACATTCTTTCTTAACTCTTCCAACACTCTGTCGTGATTTACGACTTTGTGTAGAGTAAGTAAGAGGACATCTTCAATTTGCCCAACCTCTTGTTTCTTCATCTTTCGACGCTCGTGAGGGGGGATGTGCATGTCCTTTCTCTTGGACACTACCTATAATTCCATGACTTTCTTGTCCAAGACATCCAGCTGGGTTAACAATGAGGCCAATTTTGGTCTTTTTCTTTCTCCTTGCTGGTCTTCGCCATGTTATCAAGGAGTTGGGTTGCTTTAGCATAAGGTAGCTGGATGAGACTACCTAGATAGATTTGGTCAACCACTATTCTATTTTTGGGGCCAAGACCCCAAAAATATAAGCATTCCAGAAGCATCTTATCTGGAATTTCATGAGTTGCGCATTACTGCAATATGGTCTTAAACCTTTGCCACAACTCATAAATGGCTTCACCCTTCAATTGCTTGAAATTTAGGATGTTATCCCTAAAATCCATCAGTCTCAAAGGAGGGTGATTCATTGGGTCACTGTTGTTACCAGATATGCTCCAATTCTCTGCTCAAAACAGCAACACACAAACCAAAACTAAAAATTAAGTAAGTTAAACTATGACTAACAAGAACAAAATTTAACTTAACTAAAGAATCTTAAACAACACCACTCCCCGGCAGCGGTGCCATTTTGATTTCACGTATCAGGACACTTCTTCCAATACTAAGTGTCAACGATCGTTAGTCAGTAATATAACCCAACTAAGTGAGTTGGGGTCGAATCCCACAGGGAGTGGTATGTGCTTAAGATTCAAAAGTTAAGTACAAATATGTTCAAGTCAATCATAGGTAAACATTTACGAATAAAATCATTTCAAATTTAGGGTGACACAAGTGTCAAATATGGGGTTTTTGATTGTAATTAACAGCTACGACAACAGCAAATAACACTAATTAATAAGTAAAGAGACGGGTTCTTGGGATGTGATTGGATTATAGGCTAAGGTAGACAAATGGGTAATTGTAACTGATAGTAAATAGTTGTAAATTAGTGAATAAGCTAGACTTTAGTGGGGATAAATTTTCTCTCGAACAATTTACCTTGAATCAAATTGGTTTCTCTCGAACACCAACAAGCAGCAATTAAGAACAGCCTACGCTTTAGTCCATTCACTCTCTCGAGCTGAAGGTGTGGAAAAGGGTTTAGGATTCACTCTCTCGAGCTGAACCCATGACAACCCAATACCCACAGACCATCAAATCAATAATATTGGTTTTAAAACCTCTCTCTTGAGCAAGCCAAAAACATGAAGATAGAGTTGCATTTGCAACTACAACCCTTTAAATTGAACCACAATTACTGATTGAAATCACTTTTAAACAGCAATTACACTAACAATTAACAATACCCAGTAGCTAAATCAATTCATAATAACACCCCAAGAATTGGGGTTTTAGCTAGACATCATAAAAAAGATAAAAAAACATTACCAAATTGTGTTTCCATCAACTAGGTAAGATTAGTAGCTAAATCAATTCATAATAACACCCCAAGAATTGGGGTTTTAGCTAGACATCATAAAAAAGATAAAAAAACATTACCAAATTGTGTTTCCATCAACTAGGTAAGATTAATTTCGTCTTTACAAAGGTCAAGGTTGAAGAATCTCAAAGACACACTTCTAATTTCTAAAAAATGGAAATCTTCAAATCGTCAAAGCTAAGGAAAATATTGTCTCCAAACTCAGAGTTCTAAAACTTGATTGATAAAAATTAGATACTATGAAAACTGATACTAAACTAAGAATTTAAAAATGTATTTATAGTCGCCAAAAATATGTTGCGAAGGGACCATTCGGCACAATAAGTCGGGATTGCCGATCCACTCGGCGATCCGCCCTTTGGTCAATTCCGTCACATTTTTTATTTGGCCTTCAGCACCTTCAAGTTCTGTAACTTTGGGCGATCTAGAACTGCATCGCGGAACCGTTCGGCGACTCGCCGACTACTCCTTTTTATCACCGACTTGATTTTCTCCTTCAGGGATTGGCACATTGGAACTTTGGGCGAGATCATGGCCATTCGGCGACTCGCCCAATGGGTTAGGCGATCATCAGACCCTCTTTTCTTCGTTCTTGCAACTGCCTTGTTCCTTTTTGCTCATTAGTGTCCACGCTTTGTTCCTTAATCCAAATACCTGAAAATAAAGGATTTACATCAGTTATTAGCACAGAATATGCATTTGAGGACACTAAATCTATTAAAATAAAGCCCTAAATGAGTCCAAATCGTGAACTCATCTGCGAGTCCTCATAGCATCGAGGATAATGCCACCATTTCCTTTATGTCTTTTTTTTATGTTTGAGACTATTGTATGGGTTGTGTCCCAAGAGTTTATTCAAAGTTTTATTCGATGGTTTGAGACAAAGTGTAGAAAGACTTCCGCTTGCTTTTATAAAAGACTTCAATTGTATGGATAAAGTTTTTAAAATTTCCATACTTTTCTATTATCTTATGTTATGATATGTTAAGGGATTGTATGAGACCCCTTCAAGGTCAAGTACGTCATGTTACTTCTAGGGTGTACCCCTGGGTCATGACACAAATCGTCAATTAGTGAAATTCTTGGTGATACATGGGGGAAATCTGAGTACCAATGGGTAGAAAAACATCTAGGTGCATTATAATGTTGGGGGGAAACTAGTTGTAACACCACAAAATCGAGAAGGCTAGAAAATAGTGCAAAGCAGGCAAGTCACCAGCCTAAAACTGGAACATGGGACCCTCCACAAGCCCTAAACGAGCCGTGAAGGGGACCACAACCAGTTATGGGGTTTGTCAAGACTTGCCAGAACTTCTAGGGCCAGCGTCCCTCCCACGGAGGCCCAGACGGCCCGTGGTAAGGTTGACGAGGCGTGGTAAGGGTCGTCAAGTGTCCTACTAGGAAGGGGTCCCCCCTTTTCAACTGTTCAAGGACCAAGACGGTCATAACAGCACGTGGAACCCTTGACGGGCTGTGAAGGCCATCGTGAGGTAGGGCCCATCAATTTTAAGTTAAGGACTTTTGGGTCTTTTCCTAATTATTTTAATTCAATACCATGTTATTTTACCCTTTACCCAAAGCCCTATATAAAGGGTGTTACCCCCAAAATGACCCAATTCAATTCATTCTTTCAATTTCTCTAAAGAAGAACCCGCTCATCCTTCCCAAATAGTTCTCTCTCTAGAAGAAGAAGAATGAGTCAACCTAGAGTTTCAAGATCAAGTCTCCAATTCACCATTGCTCGTGGGCTTTGTGTACTAAGGTATGATAGTCTTCATTTATGGAGACCTTTCCTCCATAGAGTTCCTTAATTCCTAATTTTGAAGTTAGTATTAACCAATTGAAGTTAGGGTTTTCTTCTATGTTATGGGTTCCTTTCTGTCACGACCCGAGCCTACACCCCGATGTGACACGGCGTACAAGACTCTGAAGAGCCTCATACAAGCCTCATAGCATTCATAACATAAGACATATGAAATAGTGCGGAATTTAAAAATTTCTTTAAATCCATACAATCGAAAACATCATTTAAAACAGCGGAAGTCTACTTGTCTCACATGGCCATCTAATACATTTGAGTCAAAACTAGGGTCACGGCCCTTACAATAGAAAGTCTAAAAAGAGTCTAATACAATGAAAGACATGAAACATCAATAAAGCACTTTTCCTCAGATCCATGAGGACATACCACAAGCTTTGAAAGAACTCAATCCAAGCCCTTTTAAACTAGAAGGAATTAACTCAATTGCCAGAACCTACACTTTGTAGAAAAATAGAAGAAATATGGGTTAGCACACAAAATGTACTAAGTATGATAGCCATGCAAAAACCATGCTTAAAAAGGACATTTTGGTTGAAAACCATGCTATATGCCAATTTTGAGAAACCTCATGAACTTTAGTATAAAAGGCATAAGATACAAACATAATCAACATATAATCCATTACATCACATTAAGACCATCACCTTAGATAACCCTAAGCTATACTTGTGCAATCTAAGAATAGCATCTCATACTACTATTCCTACCAAGTACCACTTTGAGGCCACCTTAGATGAACTTACCATTTTTTCATACTCATCTTTAGTTTGTACTCATTCATAAGGAACAAATACATTTCATTATTCATGACAAGGAAAGTAACTCATAATACAATACAAGTAAGGCGTACATCATTACCTTAAGTATTTAGGTCAACATTCTCATCTAGCCTCATTACAAGCACATTTATTTCATTTATCATTATGACATTGAGAAACACACCATAGCCCTCTCAAAGCCTACTCGTGCAATGCATGAATGGCATTCCATACTACCACCCACACTTCATAGAACTTCTTGAGTAACCATATTACCTAACTCATATCCTTAATCATAAAACATTATAACATAAAGGAACACACCATGTCTACTCTCAAAGCCTACTTGTGCAATGCATGGATGAATTCACATACCCCTACCCACATTAAGTAGTGCATTCTTGAGAAGCCATAGCTCATTATCATTCTTTGTGGGGGTAAGCCTTAACCGACATAGACCATGTGAGTTAATCATGGAATCCCAATGTTACCCATACCAAATAAGAGATTCATACTTGTCTAAGGTAGGATTGTTAACATTTAGCTTAGGTGGATCCACTAGCTATAAACCTATGTGGGCACATAGTTATGGGATAGGACGATTTTTACTAGATACCCTGCCTCAACTCACGTGAGGGCATCCATCTCAAGAGATTGCTACTAGAAACCCCGCCTCAACTCATGTGAGAGCTTCCATTTCATATCACTATCCACTCGATGCTTAGCATTATTCCCCACAGAGTACTTGACATTCATTACTTTAGTTCATTATTATGGGAATAAGAGTTTGTTACTAGATGCCCCTCCTCAACTCATGGATGAGTATCCATCTCAAACCCAACATTCATTCATTCATTAGATAGCTCATAGATTCAAAGATGAGATTAGCCTTTCAACTAAGAATCCCCATATTGTGAGAAAGTCCTTTTCACAACATGTCATTATCATTCATTAGTGTAAAACTGAGTATAGCCTTTCATTCAACACATCATCATTAGTGTGTGTATGTGAGAATAAACTTTCACATATATCATCATCATTCATAAATGTTAAATTGAGAATAAGCTTTCAATACTAACACAATTTCATTCTAAAACATGATCATAATACTTTCATTGAGATCACACACATATACTTCACATCATGATCATACATAAATCCTTCATGAAAACTTCCCCTCCAAGGCTATGAATCAATCTCAACCCAAACATCTAGAATACTACATTAGATAAGGGTAATATCATAATTCAATAACTAATTCAATATAAACATAAACAATTCAACATGATCTCATAATCAATCAACCCAAATCACAAACTTCCAATTTAGTATTTTGGGGGAAATATGGGTTCATAGGGGAAATTCATCATAATTCACCATTAATTCATCAATTGATTCATCACATATAAACCTTTGAAAACTTTTTGGAATTGAACCCATGTTTAGATTGAAAACCTTAGGTTTTGGAGAATTTTGGAAACTTGAAGTCATCTTTTGAGAAGGCTCCTTGAATGAAACTTAATCAAGGATGAAGACTATCATACTTTTATGGAAGAAATTCCACGAAAATTGGGTGAGAAAGGTAAAATCTTGAGCTTCAAACCTTGACTCCTTCTTCTCCAATGGTGGTTTCTAGAGAGAGAATATTTGGAGAGGATGGCTATTTGAAGTGCCTTACATGAAAGATAAGTCAAGTAAAGAATTATGACTATTCTGTGGGATTTATGCTTAGCGCTGAGAGGATATTGAGATGGAAGCTCTCCCGTAGCTAGAGGCTGGGTTTCTAGTAGCAATCTTCTTATCCCATACCTATGTGCCCCCATAGGATGATTGTCTAAGATAGACATTAGCTAGTGGATCCATGTAAGCTAGAAGTTAAGGTTCTTACCTTGAAAAGTAAGGACACCCCTTTTCGGTGAGGGGAAGACACCGGATTCCATGATATAGCTCACATGGTCTCTATGTCGGTTAAGGCTAATTCCCACACTGATGAGGAACATAGGCTATTTAAAGAAGTATTTCCCAAGTGTTCAAAAGAGAAGTTTTACTTGAATTTGACCATGACTATTATGATGTTTCTAACCTCTTTATTATGGTTTTAACTTGGTCTTTGCATGAGCATGAAAAAGGTCCTTATTAGCATTATTTATATCTCTATGCATTGGTATCATACTTGGTATATATTTTTACTAACGCATACTCTTGCCTACATTGTTCTCTTATGTAGGGTCAGACGTTCCAGTTTCTCAGCCCCATGGCTAGATTTCACCTTGATCAAACTTAGTAGAGGTGAGTCCTTATGTTTTGAGGACCGAACCTTTTATCACTTTCAGTCTGTACTTTCAGATATTGTACGTGATGTAAAGTTACGTCCCGGTCACTCTTCATCTAATAGATGGCTATTGAGACTATGTAGACTTCTGCTTCATTTTATAAACTCTTTGATATGAAATGCTATTTTAAATCTCTTGGTTTTCGATAATCTTGTTTATGCATGCTAAGTGTCTTATGTAAGGCCTCTCGGGGCTCTATATGCCAAGTTACTCCTAGGGTGTACCTTGGGTCATCACATTAGTATTTGTTGTGTGTGTTGGCTAATCTGTGAAAATTAGGCACTAAGATAAAATTTCCTGTATGGCGAGCTTGTCTTAGCTCACCAAGAAAGTTAGTTAAATTGTCGAGTAAGACCCAACTCTCCTTCTTTATCATATGCATGGCCTTGAGTACTGTCACATTCGGTAGGATTGTCTTTGTCTACCAAACTCACTTGGCGAATTGCCAAGTAGGAGAGGGCACAACCTTTGATTCATGTTACCTTTCTTTTTGCACTGTTAATTTAGGCGGACTTGTCATAGCCCGCCGAAACCAACTTGGTGAATCACCTATTTGGCATTGACTTCACCTTTTATGCATGAACCCTGAGTAAATTGATATTGTCCCATTCGGCGAGCTCACCAAAATTCACCGATTCCCATTAGGTGAGGCTTAGAAGTGTTTTTGAAATATGTTCAAATTCGCGTTTGAATTCAACTAACCTTCACAAATTCATTGTTTTAATATGTGCTTTATAGGTAATGTCAAGAACCAAAGGTAAATAGGTGGTTTCCTCTGACATAGAGTCGGATAGAGCATAGAGATGTGAGCTGAAAAGAACGAGATTGCTGAGACACTGATTGAGTTGCATGACACCAACTAGGTCATACTTGATCTCTTCGAGAGACTTCACAAGCTGGGTCTAGTGGAGTCACTCCAAACTCTACCATACTTTGTGCAGTTGAGACAGAGCCTTCCATGACACTTTTAGTGATCCTATTGTCGAGCATCGATGCCCCTCTTGAGGCTTCTCCACTCGAGACTCCAGATAAGAGTGCTCCACAAACATAGCCGATCAGGGGTTCCCTTTCTCTCAACCTCCCATTACTTTTATTTATTTTGCATTGAGGGAACTGCATTCTATTTTTGGTGGGGTGAGGGCCTTCATGTCAATATTACCATTTTGCTTGTATTTTTTTATTTTGTACTTTGAACAATTGTAGTTTGATGTTTGTTTTTATTAGAGTGCTCTTTTGGGTAAATGTATGTTTGTTTACTTCTATTTCATTCTCTCTTGATGTTGCAATCCCCTCACTGAGTACTATTGTAGACACCTTTATTGAGCTTATTGTGTTCTTGATTTGCTTGAGGACAATCAACATTTTATGTTAGGGGTGTTGATGAGTGGTAGATTTGCACTCATTTAAGGTCCATTTAACTCAATAATTAGTGTCTTCAATGCCTAACTTTGTCCTTTTCTAATCGAATATTAATAATTCACAGCTTTGAAGGCAATTGGAGACGGCAAGGACTGATGTTTGAAAGCATGACCACAAGTACAAAAAAAAGTGCAAAGCAAACATTGTTGATCGCCTAACATGAAGGGCAGATCGCCAACTGAGCGTGACCTCGCCCAAATTGACAATGCATAGAACTTGTGTCTATCAAAGATGGTCGGAGAACTCTAGTAAAAAAGGTGATGCACCGAGTGAGAATGCCAGTCTTAATGCACTTTACCCAAAGCAACTGTGTGCAAGGTAAAGATTTAATGCTCGAACGGGAAACCAAGTAAATATTCAACGATTTGTCGAACGTGAAAGGTTGACTCAATTGAGTACGTCGACTAAGGTCCATATACCTAAACCCTAAAGCATCACAAGGCAAGCTGAGGATCTAAGGGTGAGTCATTGATCAGGTTTGGTGAACGCGACTAACGTCGCCGAGTTGGTTACAACTTACAAGTAGATTTTGGGCCAAATTTTAGAAGAGTATAAATAGCCCAAAAGATATAATTTTTGGAGAGTTGAAGGGTTGAACAATGTGAGAGAACAGAAAGAAGAGTTCATAGTTATTGAGTTTTAAGTTGAGAGTACTTTACCTTTTAAGAAATTTTTTCTAGTTTTTGGAGTTTTACAATTTAAAGCTTGAATTTGATAAATAGAAGTCAAATCCAAAGTGTGTTTACTCTTAATTGCTTGATTTCAAGTTACTCGTGGCTTCTTTCATGGAAGGTATACTTTCTTTACTTTTTGTGATGGGTGGATAAAACCCCAAGATCTAGGGGTGCTAAAATGGGGTTCGGTGTTGATTTAATGTACTAGTAATGTGTCATGCTCTGTTTTATTGTTGTTCATGCATGAGTTGGTCTAATTATCATGGGATTAACTTATGGGTTAAGGTTGCAAACTTAATTCCTACTTACAATCTCTGGTTGATGCTCGCAAGAGAATAATTGGAGTGGGTAATGTTACACCCCTAACTAGAAAGGGGCAGACATCAATGATATACACAAGCATCTGCTAATTATCTTTACTAATCTCATGCCAACATTGTAGATTCATAAGCAGCAGAACCTATATGAAGACACATACTAAGACATAGATAACAAAAGAGCCCGATGGGCTACTTTACAACGGAAACAAAACTAAGTCTACGAAGCCTCTAAAAAGTATACATCTAAGAATCTAATAACTAGTCGGGACAAGGCTCCGACATACCCATTCTGATATATGTACATACGTAGCAAAATATAAGCTCTAAATATCTAATAACTCCAGGTAGAGGTTGAGCTTACTAACCGCTAAACTGGAAGTCTCTAGTCTACTGAAAAATACTTGTCATCCTGAGTACCTGAGCATGTAGTGATATAAATGAAGCGCCACAATAATAGGGACGTCAGTACATATAAAACATGTACTGGTATGTAAAGCAGACTGAATAACAAGTAGACATGTAAGAATGCTAAAATGTATCAAATATCAAGATAGGCAAATCTGAGCATATGTATGCAGGAGACATAATCCGTAATAAGAATTGTGACCAACCCCAAGGGTCCTCATCTAAAATTTCGTGGCTTAGTCATTTATATATAAAATCCCTATAATTTGCCTAAGTGATGTGATATCTTTACTTCATTATATAGTTTCTTCGCTCTTTGTAAAACTAACTGTCAGAGAATCACATGACGGCATACTGACGGTGATTAGTGAACCCTCTATGGCATCTAAAGCCCAATGTCATGACCACACGTGATATTTCATAGTCTGGGTAACGAGGTCTATCAAGGTACACCCCCAGGGCTCCTATATGGTCTGCCCGCAGGCCTGTATCAGTCAGGAGAATCCACAATGGGAAATTCCAGCTGACTATATCTGAATTTTGTGCATAGAGTAGTGTCGCACGTAGTAGCCCTAAATATACCACCCCACGTTGCAGAGTAGTCTATAATCTCAACTGCATGCAAATATTTATAATAATTAATTCATTAATCACATAGCTCGTGATACCATTTGTGATTACTTTCTTTAGCTTGAGAATCATATATCTTATAACCTATACACTTACGCACAGTCTGTGGTCAACTGCTTTCTTTAAATTTATGAAACCTGTACACCGCTAACTTCTAAGAGTTTAAATTGTAGACAAATATAGTTATGTGAAACATATTGCTTCCTTGAAGAGTACTATAACTCTATAGGTTTAGGACTCAACATGAGAGGGTTTATAAAATAGGATAACTTTCTTTCAAGTATCATAGAATCTCTAGTGATATTTATCGAAAGAATATGCGAGTGGTCGTGCCTTAAGGGCAAAAGAGGTTTTAGCTTTACATACCTTACTTCGGGACTTACTATCTTACGTCGTCAAACTTCTTTGCTGACAACTTCATCTATAACATAAAACCATGAAAGGATAGTATAAGAAACGAATCAAGAATCATAACAAGGCCAAAAACACAATAATAGTTCACGAGCGACAATCTCAACAATTTCCATAGATGAATGGCATATCGCCACACCCTTCTCTTTCTCTACTTTCCAAGTAGGCTTATGACTTGTTTACATGTTCAGTATTACTCCTCAATCATTTAACCATAAAGAACTAACCCCCTTGATCATCCACACTTAACATAAAAAGTACAACTCATGGCCTCTGAACAGCATCCCACGGGTTCTTTGTTAACGATGTCAATTTCCTTTATAACTCATAGTTTAAGTTGGTAGAGAACTAATTCCATAAATTAGAATAATAGGAGCTCATATAAACAGCTACAACATATTCTTAGCGATTTAGGCATTTCATCAAACACTTGGTGAGCAACAAACTTTCAAGAAGTATAAGAGTCCCGTTCTCTATACCTAGCCTTTCGTTTTATTGTAACAAGCTTACTGCCCCAATACAATAACATTGACCCCTCATTTGGTCAAAACAACAACGAACACAGCCTTCTACAAACTCCCTCCTCACCAAAAAATCAACTACCATGGGTAAAACATGGAATCACGGCTTCCTATCACCGTCCCGTGTGTCCTACCCATAAATTATACTTAAAGCATCCTTGGAATACTATTTATAGAGCTAGTAGAGGAGTCATACCTACATATCCAAGAAAAGCATCCCCTGCCCTCTTCTATTCTCCAAGAATAATATTTTTTCCTTCAAGAAAACATTTAGCCAAGTATATTTATAGGTCTATGAAGAGGAACACACTTGATTCTTGAAGAAACCAACTTACCTTAAGCTTTGGAGGATTGAAGATGAGAAAAGCTTGAAGAAATAACTTGAAACCAGTCCTTACACGTTCTTGAGTATAGAGAAAGTATATCCCAAACTTCTAATATAAAAATAACAAGTTTGGCCAACTTTCTCTAAACTGCCACATTCCCGCATTGATTGGGCAGTGCGCGCATCTGTCAGAGAATGAGCATAACTTTTTACTCTTATATTGTTTTAACGAGCAGTTTATTTTGCTGGAAACTAGACTCAAATACCTTTAATTTGATAGGTTTAAGGTCCTCTAACTCTTTATATATTAGGAGATATGCTAGTTCAAAGTCAGCTCAGAAATTAGATCATTTGTAGTATTCCTCCACAATGAATCTTTAAACTTGAATCTTTTCTTTAATGATCTCTTTGGCCTAAAACTTTTGTTTAACCCTTCAAATGACTAAATATAAGGTTTACATGGTATGCTTAACCATTTTCAATGATATACTTCCCCCGATATCACATCTATGCATTAGTGTTTACAAGTCGCAGATGTATTTTAAGTTACGGGGTATTACAGGTAATTAGTTCAATACTAGCAATTTAGGTTTGATGTCTATGGCTTGCTTAAAAGAGAGAGGTTATGGGTCGGATCTATTTTCCCTATTATTGAAAGAGAGGGTAGAGTAAGGTATTGAGTTTTTTAGAAATGGCATAAGACGAGACCGAAAGGAGACTCTATGCATAGATGCTTTGAAATCGAAAGATGATTAGCGTCAATGAAGATGACTTAGCCTATTTATGAATGTTCATCATTATATAGTAGCACAATTACCCCTATGTGACATTGATTTACAATACCCGCACCCCTAGATTGCTTGTTAACTCATGATTTTATTTATACTTTAGTTTAATTGTGATTACTGATAATCAAAGTTTTTTATTAAGTTAGTGGTACCATCCACCCAATTGTTCTTACTATTACAAATGAGCTAATTTAAAGTTCAAATTTCTTGATAAAGAATTCTTTACGATATACCATTCCCTGTGGGATTCGACCCCGACTCGTTGTTGGGTTTTTTACTGACTACGACCGCTCACTCTTTTAATTGGTTTTGGAGGGTGATTTAAGTGTTATCAACTTCCTTGGCGAGCTAAGACAAGCTCGCCGAGCATGAAATTTCTGCCCAGTCCCTAATTTTCCCATATAAACCAACACATACAACTAATACTAGTTTCCCTCCAACATTACAATCCACATATATGCTTTTCTATCTTTGGGTACTCAGATTTCCCCCATCCATCACTAAGAATTGGAATCATTGACGATTTTCACTTAAGAAAGGAGTCACCATGTCTATTATTAGGCAAAATCATGCAATTGGGTCAATATTGAGCTACTCAGATTTCACTCACATTAAATTAGGCATATACCCACCAATATTATCAATTCAATTCAGCAATTGAAGCAACACAATCACGATTCAAATATTTTATAGGCATTCATAATTAAAATCACATGGGAAATGTTCAATTTCAACAATACAATGCTATCCATCGAAATTAGGCACCTAATCTCAATTAAAGGGATCAAGACCACACCCTATATGCATTCTAAACTCAAAAACAACAACAAGTCAAAAACCCAACCTTAATGCCAAAAACAAATCGAGAAACTAAGAAATCGGGGTCAGGTTGACACAAACGCCAAACAAATTCACTCTTAGAACTTTGAAGAGACTCACAAAAGACTCACAAATATTCAAAATGTATGAAGCAAGAGAAATGAATTGGAAAGGCTCTCAAATTTCAAAAGTTTTAATTTTTGAATTCGAAAAGACCCTTGTCTTTTTTATATTAGGCTCGTTTGGTGATCTCGACTAACGTCAATGAACGTGTTCGCTGAATCACCAATTTGAGCTTAAGCTCACCGAACATTCCTGAACAAACACCAAACCTGAAAGTTAATTTGGCGGACCTGATGGAGTCCACTTAGTGCACTTCGGTGAATCACCCTTTGGACTTCTGTTGTTGATCTTGACAGTGAACTTTTCCATCTTTTCAAGCTCAAAAGGCAGACAAGAATTAGTCCATATAATGCCTTCGGAGGATTGCCATTTGGGTTTTGCATCGCCTATGCTTTCCTTTTAAATTTTCCAACCTATTCTCAACCTATAGTTATAACGCATGTTATTCGAAAACAATAAAAACAAAAGTAAAGACTTAGGTTGCCTCCCAAGAAGCGCCTTATTTAACTTCGTGGCACGACATATTACTCAAACTCAACAATCATTTTTGGGGTTTGGGATGGTATCACTAGGCAAAGTTCCTCTTTGCCTTGGATTAAGATGAGTGGCAATTTGACCCAGTTGGATCTCCAGCTGCTTGATAGAAACTGAGTGTGAAGTCACTGTCTGAGATAAAGTAAAGAAGTCATTTTTCAAATCCTTCAACACCTTATCGAACCCTACAACCTTGTTGTATATCCTTACAAGCATGTCTTCAGTCTGGCTTCCTTTTGTCCCAACTGGTTCTTTTGGTCGTGGATGATCATGGGGAGGCACGTATCTATCTTTTTCCATCTAATTATCTCTCCATTTTCCATCCCGCCAATCTTTCCAACCTCCATCTTTATCCTTTTTCCAACCTTGGTTCCCACCTAGTCATTGATAATTTGTGTGAGAACCCCCCACTTGATTTCCTAAGTATTGAACTTTCTCATTGTATAATGACTCAAATTTTGCATCATCCGAAACTGCCCATTGTTGGTTCCAACTGTATTTATCAACTTGGTTACACCTCCCATGACATATTTAGAAAAAAATTGATTTGGGTCATCATTTTGGCCATGTTTTCATCTCTTTTATGGTCCTTCTCGACTTGTTCTTTACTTAGAACCACTTGTAGAATAGGCACTTGGTTCTTTATGCTTGTTTGACCTTAGTCATACCATCTAGCAACAATACAACCACATCATACGATTGTCTCATTAATCCACCTTGGACCAACTGATCAGCCACACCTTTGTTGACCTAATCAAGGCTGCAATAGAAGTATTGCAGCAACAAATTGTCTGAAACGCCATGCATCGGACATTGCAAGAGCAACTTCTTGAACCTCAACCATATTTCATGCAAAGGCTCACCTCCAACACTCTTGAAATTTTGGATTTGGAGACGAAGTTTAACTATGTTCAAGGGTGGAAAGAATCTCTCCAAGAAAGCATCAATTAGCTCTTACCACGAAGTGATTGAATCATTTAGACACTCTACCAACCATCTTGTAGCCTCTTCCGTTAAAGAGAACAGCAATAACCTCAACCTTATGGATTTTTGGGTGATATTCTTGAACACAAATGGTCCACATACCTTCTTGAAATTCCTAAGGTATTCAAGGGGATCCTCATGAGCTAGACCCCCAAAAATTCCTTTCATCTGGAACAATTGTATAATAGTTCCAGTGATGTGAAACACAATTCTCCTGGTTGTAGGAGGTATCCAGATTGCTCCCATCATTTGAATGACATTAATGAGCATATCATTTAGATCACCCATGTTGTCGTTTGGACTATAGTGACTGTCATTGTCACTCTTATGGTCACTCTTTTTGTCAACCTGCAAATCATCCAACAACAACACCAAACAACAAGTCTAATACAAATAAACCAAATTTAAAATCTAATTTCTCAATTAGAATTTGCAACCACCACTCCCGGGCAGCGGCGCCATTTCTTATAACGCTCAAATCACTCCTCAAAACTAATTAAAATAGTGAGCGATCATCGTCAATAAAAATACCCAACTAAGATTAGGGGTTGATTCCACAAGGAACAATGTAACGACAATTGAAAAGATAAAGGCTAACTAAATACTAGTTTGAACCTAGACATACAAGGTACAAAAATATCAAATAGAAGGCAATTTTTATAACTACACTTCTAATGGGGGCAAAGACGATATCATGCAAGAGATGTATACGAATTAGGAAAAGTAGATATTCAATTAACAATCAATGATCCATTGCAATTCAATCCAAGATCATTGACTAATAGGTAGGCTAGGTCATCGTCAATTATGCTAATTGTATATCGATCTCAAAGCGGTTTATTGCGATGTCTCCTTTCGGTCTCAATCACACAAATAAAAAATAACCCACTACCTTAACTTAGACCTATTTTTAAAGGAATCCTTGCACCCAACAATGAAATCCTATTCTTTCATCTCGGTCTAAAATTCAAAATTCAAAGTCAAAATGTGATTATCAATCTAATTCTCCACTCCAATCAATTTGTTTCGAGCATCCATCGAAGATCGGAAGGCAAGATTGAGCGTGCACTCTCAACCTAAAAATTCAAACTTGAAAACTAGAGTGAACCTATTTCATGAAATCAAGCATGGAAACAAGGAGCTACAAAAGCAATAGACCAATTAATAAAACACCCAAATAGCTTTGTCTATTTCTAGTACAAATTCCCCAATTTCACACAAGAATTACACCCATACCTATAACAATTTAAGATCAAGGAAATGAAGAAAGGTAAAAGATATTTACTTAGATTGAAACACAATCTTCAAATCCACAATTGATATGCGAGGTGACTTGCCTTCAATGTCTCAACCCCAAATTGAAATCTACAAATTAGTCTTCAAAAAGTAAGCTAATCTATGAAGAATTCTCTATAATCTGATATGGAATATTTTCTCCCTTTGAAAAATGACTGCTTATTCATGTAAGAAGGGGTATGGGAATATATTTGGTGAAATTCCTAATATGTCCAGGTGCCAAGCAGTTTACCTTTCGCATTCGTGAAAACATGCTCACGCAATTGCGATGAGTAATGTCGTTGGTCAAGCAATTACAACCCCTGGCCATGCAATCGCAAGATCCAAATACTTGTGCAACGTGATTGTGACCTTTTTATCATGCGGTTGTGATGAGTCATTCCCTGCCAGTTCTACTTTCTTCCAATTTAACCTCTTTTTGCTCCCATTCCACATAATTTCTTCAATGATATTCTAAATCCATTCTCCATTTAATTTTCTAGAAAATATGAAGAAAATCTCATTAAAAGTGAAGATTCTAAACCAAATGAAGCAAAAATAACTAAGAAAAGAGCCTCAAATGAGTGGAAATTCATCACTCATCATGGACCTGTGACCGATCGAGCACTGGCCAGGCGTGCAACAACTGTAGCCTTGGTTGGGTGCACTGGCAGCACGCCGGTCCAGGCGCACAGTCGTGCATGCATTGGACAGGTGCTAGCTAGGCGCGCTCTACCATGTTCTAGGTTACTACATCCCATTTCAGGCATATTGGCGGTGCCTCACGCTCGCCATCCCTTCCTCCAATTTTTTTATTTTCAAAATTTTATGGGACCTGCTCAAAATTCCACCTTAAGTGGTATACCCAACAAAATTAAACCTCACTTTATCTCTATCCCAACCCTACCCGCCACCCCATTTCCCTACAAAAATAAAAAAAAATCCTCTATTGTTTCTCCCCCAAAGATTTTTCTAACCACAATTCTTCCACCACCAACCAATAAAATTCATAAATCACCAAAGAAAAATCAAACCCACCAAACCCCACCCCTTACTGGCTACCCGAACCCCTCTCCCACACCCAATTTTTCTTCTTCCTTTTCTTCAACTTTATGGGTTCTAATTGCACCTAAAGGAAATAAGTTTGAGGTTGGAGTGGATAGAAAGTGAAATAAAAGAGGGTCCTCAATCGAAATTTTTAGTCTAGCACCTACCAGATTTCCACCACAAAAATTTGGTAAACAAGCGGTGGAACACATTAGAGAAGAGTGGTATGATTGGTAACAAGAATCAAAGTAGTTGAGTGATGAATACGTCAATGAGGGGCTTTTGCAAGCCAAATTTCCCTACATTTATGCCAAAGTATACGCCTTGGGGATCTAATACATCTTCTTCGACCAAGGTTAGTGTAACTTGAGTATTTTGCGTGAATTTTACGCTAATTGAAATACATATCATTTGAATTGAAGTAGGGCGATATAAGGGGTAGGCTTGTGTGGTTTGAGTTGGAGTGTTGAATGAATTTTTGGGTACCCCTGATTGTGATCATTCTAAATTTCAAGCTATGAAAGACAGACCTCCTTATAGAGATATATACCATACTCTTTGTGGTGTAAACTCAACTACAAGTTTGGAAAGAACTAAACATGTCTACTCTACATTACACCCACTTAAATCAAGAGACACGTGTTTGGTTGAAAATTGTGTCTAGTACCTTGTTACCTTCCAACCACACCTCAGAAGTCACTACAGAAATGGTAGTGCTAATATATAGACTCATGAAAGGGCTGACAATTAATGTGGGCACAATTCTGCGTCAAAATATGCTAAAATTGTAGTAATGAAAGAGGGTGCTTTTGTTATGGGAGCTTGTTAACTCGGTACTTATGTGCATTAGAGATTGAGGAGGAGGTTCATGATGTGTTTCCACCCCGTGCCCCTCATTTAGTGTGTCATCTAGTTGATGTTACAAAGACCAAGACACAAGAAGTGTCACATGGACCAGTTTAACGACTATGGATGGGCAAGCGAGGGAAGATAGTTGGATGAGAC
Organism: Solanum tuberosum; assembly: GCF_000226075.1. Taxonomy (NCBI): domain Eukaryota; kingdom Viridiplantae; phylum Streptophyta; class Magnoliopsida; order Solanales; family Solanaceae; genus Solanum; species Solanum tuberosum. The sequence goes on from NW_006238929.1 coordinate 743,821, forward strand.
AGATGTATGGTATAGTTGAGCTACAATTTCAGATTGGTGGTTGTCTGATCACTAAGGAAGAGATGGCACAACATTTCAAGAACCTATTATTGATGACGATGCCACTAGTAGTGATGAGCATGATGGTAAGGAGGATGAGACTGATGATGATGATGATGAAACTAGTGTTAGTGGTGGTAATACAGCCTTGATGACTGTGGATTTTGCCGCGATTATGGCAACTGCTGATTGAGAGCTCGTGGCCTAGAGGCCTAAAGGGAGCTTTCTTTCACTCTTTACTCATGTTTTAATAGTTGCACAAGGAACAATGCTTGCTTTAAGTGTGGGGTGGGAGATATACTTCCTTGTAAATATTTTACTTCTTTATCGAGTCTTTTTTGTGTTTTAGGTTCGGTTCATCGGCTTTTGTTTTTAGTTATTTTCCTAAGGATAGTCCCTTTGAACTGATTAGGACTAGATTGCTTTTGTTTTATTTTGTTTTGGTAGTTTGAGTTGATTTAGTTGTAGAAGTGACTGATCCCAATGATGGATGGATGACAACCATCTTAAGGGAAAATTAGTCATAGAATTGGTAGATTGTGAAACTGGACTTTTGGTATTTTGAAACCTTGCTTAAAGAGTTAGCCAGACGTCATGGGTAGTTCACACTTGAATATGCAATTATACTGGAAATAGTAACCTTAAGACAAACACAGGTTCTTTATTTTGACTCTAAATTGATAAAGTTGGGCATAATTGTGTGGGAAACATGCAATGTGATTTATATGAGTATGCTAAGTTGTTTTTTTTCTTTTGTGTATGTCATGATGCCATGTGTGGTGAGTGTTTGATTGGTTCTTTCATAGAATGGCGTCTAGAACTTTCCATGTGTGTGCTTAACAAGTAACTTGAATAAGTTATGGAATAAGATTGAGGAATTTCTTTGAATAGCCGATTTAACACTCTTATGTGCCTCCGTTGAGCTTTTTAGCCTATATTTCTTTAATTAACCGTATAATGAGCCAAATTCTTTTTGTTGATACCATTATTTTGTTTGATCCAAAAAATTAGTCCTTAATGCACTATGTCAATGAGCAAGGGTAACATAACGATAGAAGTGAAGTATGGTGAAATGTATTATCTAGTGAAATTAGATAAAAGAGGTGAAATAGCCCATGATAAAATTGGATAGGCACTTGTATGTATAAAAAAAAGAAACAAGTCTTGAAAAAGTTCTTAAAGAAATAAAAGGTAAAAGATTGAAAAGTGAAATGATTCGAATTTATGAGTGGTTGAAGATGTCTAAAAACTAAAACAAGTGCATTAAGGAGGAATAGTCACTAATTTTATCCTAAATATACCCCTCCCTATCCCAAAGCCAGCATTACAACCAAGTTAAGTCCTCTTGATTCCATGATTAATTTATTGTGAAAGTTAAAGTACACTAAGGGAAAGCCTACGGTATGTTTGATGTGCAAAAATATCTTTTGTGAGAGTGGAAGATTAATTTTTGAAAATAGGTCGTTTGTAAAATAAAATATGTGAACATGATGTATGTATGAGTAAAAGGCTATACCAAAAATAGTGAGGGCATTCATGACATATATTTGGACATATTTTAGGTTGGTTTGTTCTTATATGATTACATTCGTCCGGAAAAATTAGTGATGAATCATTCATTGAGGTTGTGTTGTGTTGATTGGTATACTAACATAGCAAACTAAATTGTTGCATAAAATGCTAATAACAAACACATAATTAAGTCTGTTTGGTTGATTTTAATGTGGGTAGATAATTCCAAAGGTAGTAATGATGAGTTGAGAGTTTAGAGCTTGTTTGAGGATGAACAAAGGTTTAAGTGTAGGGCGGTGATCTTGGACGTATTTATATGCCCATTTACTACGATTTTCCCGTATTTACCTTAAGTTTTGAGAGCACTATTCTAATTTATATGTTTAGATAATTATTGTGATGATTGCACACTAACCTACATGATTAGCTTTACACAGGATTCCTAAAGATGTATGTGCATAATGGAAGCAAAGGAAACAATGGCGAAGAAAATACTCACCTTGAGGAAGGTTGGCACACCGCGCCTGGGCAGAAACAATTGAGGCATGATTGTGGCGCCCTGCACCTAAATGTGCCCAGATCCTTCCTAGCACGATTCTGGCGCAGTGCTTTCGATCATTCTGGTGAAATTTCAATTTTTTTAGGTTTCCAAAAGCGACTAGGAGTATGAATTATTTTCCTAAACTCTATAAATAGGACCTTGGGGTTATTTTGTAAGGCAATAACTTATTTTTCAAGTGCAAGAGCAAGGGAAGAACAATTTGTCTTAGGTTTCAATGTTATACTCTTTGTTTAATTTCGAATTTGATGAAAATAATTGTATTTGTGTTCTTGATTATTATAAGTGGCTAAAATCCTTTGTTCTAGGGCTGAGCTACGGGCAATTGTTCATAAATTTTTATGAATGTATTTTGTTTATCGTTGTTATACCCCATTTTAACTCGCGTCAAATAGTGTACACCATATTGGTGATTCCTAAATGAATTAACTTAAGGAGTCATCACTTCATTATTTTTTAGGTAAATTAGGTTACTTATGTATCAAACTAAGGTAATGCTAAAATTAACTTAACTTAATAGTCTACTTAACTTATTCGATTCTACGTAAGTATTCTAGCGATCTTGAATGAATGCTTGGACTTCTCCTTTTTTTCCTCTTGAACTTCTCTCTAAAACCCTAAGCGTGTTTAGGAATGACTAATGTTGATACTCAATTTGGGACCTCCACATTATAGATTAATCATCGAGCTACTTCAATTTCAACAATTTAAAATAATTAGTTTTATAAAAAAATTTATAAATATATATAATAAATTTAGCAGAACATAGTCAGTCCAAAGACGATAGATTTCTAAAGCTAATAGAGACCATAGAAACCCTGCAGCAAAACAAAACAAATCATTAGAGAAAATAGAACAAAATTTCGACTTTTCTAAAAAACCAACAACTAGATATAATTTCTAAAGTACAGACCATAGTAGTAAAATAAAATAATTGATAACGGTCCACTAGAAATATTAAATAGTCAACTAGAAAAACCTTTATAAAGAACAAAAGAAATTAAGAAAAGATTAAGGTAAACTTAAAAGACTTAACCCTTTCATGAATAGTCTTTTTTAACAAAAAAGTTCTTAGAAAAACAGCACAATTTCAAGCTAACCCTGAAGGTTTATCAGATTATACTCCACAGATTATACTCCACCAGGTAAAACAGACTTAATAAGCGTAAAACAAAACAATCTAATAATTTTTTCTTTATTAGAATTAAATAAAAACCTAGAAGACCAAATAACTAAAATAAATAAAAAAATTGGATAGTTTATTAGAAAATAAAATCCCTACTAGAGAAGATAAGCAAGAAAACGATATACAAGTATAATAGAACAGCTCAAAAGAACTGAAATAACCCCTCAAGAAGATAGACTTAAAAGAAAAGATAAAACATGGACCTTTTTTCAAACAGGAATAGAAACTCCCAAGAAAGACAAAGGACCAGTTTCTCTCAAGATAGACTAGGGAACAATATGTTAGCTCGAATAATGAATAACTCATCTAGACCTAGTGGTAGTCATCAGTTGGATGAACTAATAGATATAGATAGAGACACAGAAATTTTCAAACAAAATAAATTAAAATTATTAAATCCTCAAGTTCTTTATAATACAGGATTTTTCTCGTCAACAACACATCTATACAGACATTATAGAGAAGAACAGTTGAGTGTATCAGAAAATGATAGTGAGAGCATAAATCTAATTAGTAAAGAATCTATGCAAGAAATACAAAAAAGACGAATGAATCTCATGCACATGGGATTAGTAGTAATCGGGCTTAAAGGCTTAGCTAGAAAAAATTTGGGTACTAAAGTACTAATCACTTTATATGATAGCAGATGGTCAGAGTCTAAAAGATCAATAATAGGTCTAACAAAAGTAGACATGAGTAATAATGGAGGAATATTTTACTGTAGTCCAGATTTCATGATAAATTCTAAAGAATTTGAAAAATACATAAAAATAGGTATACAAACCAAAGGTTACGAAGAAATGAACTGTGGAAACAATCTTTTAGTTTGTGTTGGCTTTATAGGAAAGTTTGTCACTAATAGCAGTTCAAGGTTTAAAATAAAGATAGACGATGTCGTAGGTATAATGAGAAATAAAGGAATCAAATTAATGAACCCTTTAAAAATAAATTCAGAAGAATATTCAGGTAGAGAATGAAATTTAGAAAAATTCTGTAAAAAAGAAGTATTAAGACCAAATGACCACCTCACATACACTAATACTAAAGGAGAGACATCAATCAGATTCACTGATTATAAATATACAGATCAAAAAGAAATAGATGAAGATTTAGAAGATAATGAATCAACCATCAATATGGAAGGTATGAATATTCAAAATATAAATGATGAAGACTATGAAGTAGACTTATCGATAGCAAAGGCTAAAGAATTACATCAAGAAAATAAAACAACTTTGTTTAAATGTAAAGGTTGTAAATTAATAAAAATGGATATCTCTACAGTAGAAAAACACTTTAAATAATGCGAATTTAGAATAGATAACTATGGGTATAGACAAAAAGAGGACACCCAAGAAGAAAGCGATGATGAGACAACACGCAATTTAAAAGAATTTATGGAAACCGCTTCTTCTAGTTCTAGTCCCTTCCAAAAGACAACCCCCATAACACCAGTAGAATATACTATAGTTAATTTGCCACGACACTGGGTATTTAGGCAAGACCCGGCAACAGAACCAGAAATGGTTAGACCAATAGGAATAAGAATGCCAATAGAAGCCCCTATCAAACTTCAAGACGGAGGAGATAGAGAAAAGATATTAAATATAGCAGCTCATGACCCTCAATTATGGAACTCAGTAATAGATGTATGGAAAGGAATAGTGGTAGCAGATTACATACATCATTATAGTGAAACAGATGCGGAAACTATGTATAGATACATGAAAATTTTTTTAGGAGAATCAATCAAAGAAGTATGGGAAGCGTACAAAGTAGCTTACCCTCAAGAATTTCAAGAACTAGTAAATATGGGACCAAACCCGTATAATTTCACTAATAAAATACACAGTCTAATAACAGGAGAAGACCCAAATAGCGGATTAGTAGTGTTACAAAAGAATGCACTAATAAAATTAAAACAACTTAGTATTACAAATTGGAGTCATAAAAAAACTTTTTGAAAGACTATTTTTACTATTGCGCTATAAGTGGTAATGCATTTGACCAAAGCTTGGGAAAAAAGTTTTTTAACAAACTCTCGGGAGCCTTAGGAAGAGAAATAGAAGAAAGATGGAGCAAAAGAGAAGGAGTAATGCAGAATCCAAACGCTAATTGATCTATTGGGCATAAAATACAGCATGTTATGGAAATACTGCAAGAAAAATGTACAAATATACAAATACAAAAACAATTAAAACAAGACAAGACAGGTTTTTGTAAAAATATATACACAACGCAAAGTTATGATCAAAGTACCCCAAAAAGAAAATACAAAAAGACATATCAAAATAATTCATAACAATAGTACAATAATAATAGCTACATGATATAGGGAGAAAGTTACGAAGATCTAGAACTAATAACTACTCACATGATAATGGCCGGAATGAGATTTCCCTTTCGGGAGTCCCCGAGTGACCTTGCAGTTACTTGAAATTTAAAACACTCACACACTTTACATGCGGAAGTGAAGAACATCTAGCTAATACTTGCCCAGGTAGAAATAATAGTAGAACAAGAAATGCCCAACTTATAGAAGACTTCCAAGAAACACTGATAAATGTAGATGAATACATGTCAGATAATGAAAGTATATATTCAGTAATAAGTATAGATGCTTTAGAAGGAAGACAACAAGATTCGTCTGATTCAGAAGAAGAAACTTTAATAAACGAAATAGGATTAGAATAATTAGACTTAAATAACAAGGATTTTACATTTGTCAATATACAATGCGATCACCAATTTTCAAAAGGAAAAGGTTTAGATAGTAAAAAATGCTTTAATTGCACAGGATACCCCAGTAAAGACAGAAGAGCTAAATGTATGAATTGCTATATAGAAGGATGCCTTATGTGCATCGATAAGATATTTAACATCAAAGTTATAGACCAGACAATAAATACAAAAGAAAAAACATTAATATCTTTAGAAAAAAGGATTGATAGTTTAGAAGACAGAATAAGTAAATTAGAAAAAGGAAAAGAAAAAGTAGAAGGAACAAATCAAAATGCAACGTCAGAAGAAGAAATTGAGCTCTTAAATGAAAAAGAGGAAAATAAATCGTTTGAAGGATTAATTTGTAATGAAGACAAGAAAATTAATACTATCAAAATATTAACAAGAATAAGAATTCAAAACTATGAAATAGAAACTTTAGCTCTAGTAACTCTGGATGTACAAAAAGTATAATAAATAGAAGTATCCTGCCTTCAGAAATAACAAAAGAATTTCCTGAGCCACAAAGCGCCATGTAAATGGATGGATCTTCAAATGTATATAAACATTATGTTAGTAATGCTCAAATAAGTTTTTTAAATACATGTGCAGACTTCTATAAACCCACATATAGATTAGAAACAATATGGGTTAGAGATTTAAATATTAGAATAGGCTTTGTTTTAGGTTTAGACTTCTTATTACATAACAACGGAAGCTGTCTCCTCACTAGAGACGGAGTAATATTTTCTAAAAATATGACTCAGACCTCCATAACAACAGAACCAATTCCAACGAAATCTAGGTATCTTAAAAATACTGATAAATCTAATACAAATACACTAAAATGTAATAAAGGAAAAGAGTGCAATTGTAATAAAATACATGTTATCGAAGAAGAAATTGAATTATTAGAACTAAGTTTATCTGATATACAACTAGAAAAAGTTATGATTTAATAGAAATAAATACAGAACTATAATTTCAGAAAAGGATTACAACATATAGGAGTCATAAAAAATCAAAAAGACCTAGAGGAAGTAATTTCCATCTTAGATAAATTAGAAATAATTGGGGAAAGACCCCTGAAGCACTGGGAAGCCAATCATATAACTTGCAGGCTTGACATTATTAACCCAGAGTATACTGTTAAAACTGCTTCAATAGAATCTACAAATGAAGACCTGAAAGAATTTGAAGACCAAATAAAAGAATTATTAAATTTAGGAGTAATAAGAAGGTCGACTTCAAAACATAGGTCAGCCGCATTTATGGTAAGAAATCATAATGAAATACTAAGAGGAAAAGCTAGAATGGTAATCAACTACAAAAAGACTTAAATGACAATACTAGAATGGATGGATATAAATTGCCAGACAAATCGAAATTAATAAATCGAATACAAGGAAGAAATTTTTTTAGTAAGTTTGATTGTAAATCTGGATATTGGCAAGTCAAAATGCATGAATATAGCATAGAATGGACAGCTTTTACTTGCCCAGAAGGACATTTCGAATGGTTGGTAATGCCCTTCGGTTTAAAAACAGCTCCTCCAATTTTTCAAAGAAAGATGGATATAATATATATTTAGAGACTATAAAAACTTTATTTTAGTTTATGTAGACGATATCCTAGTATTTAGTAAAAATACCAATGAACATCTAGGACATTTACAAACGGTGTTTAAATTATTTGTAGAAATGGAATCATAATTAGCAAAAAGAAAATGGAATTATGTAAGACTCTTATAAAATTCTTAGGGTAGAAATTGGAAATGGAAAGATAAAAGTACAACCCCATATAGCAAAAAAGGTCCTCGACATGCCTAATAAATTAGATAACACTAAAGACTTACAAAAATTTCTAGGAATATTAAATTATGCGCGAAGTTTTATAAAAGACCTAGGGAAAGTAGCAGGACCCTTATACTCTAAAACGGGAGTTCATGGGCAAAAGACCTTCAATATGGAAGACATAAAATTAGTACAAAGGCTCAAACAAATGGTTTAAAATATACCAGATTTAGCCCTCCCACTAGAAACTGACTATCCAATAGTAGAAATAGACGGAAGTCTAGAAGGATGGGGAGCAGTGTTAAAAACAAAGAACAATAGATATGGAGAAAAGAAAGACGAAAAAATTTGCGCTTATCATAGTGGAAAATACAAAGAGAAAGGAAATATGAGTAGCATAGACGCAGAAATTGTAGCAGTCATATATGGATTAAATAGTTTTAAACTATACATTATCAATAAAAAAGAAATTTTGGTAAGAACTGACTGTGACGCTATTGTAAAATTCCACCAGAAAATAGAAGGAAAAAATAGTAGTAAAAGAAGATGGCTAAATTTTTTAGACGCCACGTCAATATACAATATATCTTTAGAACATTAATTCCTTAGCAGATTAGCTAAGCAGACTTATGAAAACTAATTGTTTGTTTTCAAAATGAGTACAGGCAAAAATAAAGACAAGGCATCCAGTTCGAGTTCAAGTAACAGTGGACAGAAAGACAAAGACTTATATTTGCAGACTCTATTAAGAAATACTTTATTCCAACCACAGACAAGATTAGAGGAAGCAAGACTAAAATGCTACAAGCATGGAAAGACTACATTTTGGGAAACAAAATCTAATTTTCTATCCTCCATCTAATCTAAGTTTCAGGGTAAAATCAGAAACGAAGATAGATAAACCTCAGAGATGCCTAATAGACAACCTGTGGATAGCATACAACAAAATTCCTAGAGACAATAGCTATTTCATTTCAGTGGTAAACTCATTAAGCCATTACTTTACAGACAAAAATGAAGACAAAAAAATCAGATTCTACGTAGTAGTCCAAGGGAGATTGCCAGGAGTTTTCGAGACATGGATAGAAGTTGTAGACTCAATCAAAGACTTTCCTACCCCACTTTTCAAAGGATTCAATGATTTCAATGAAGCATTAGACTATGCTAGAGGAACTCTTGGGCCAAATTATTTCATAAGCCCAGCTTTAAGACAAACGACAAGACCTTTCCTACAATATAATATCCAAAATGACACTGACAAAATAATCTTTTGCGATCATTGTTCTTCAATGACTGAAGGATTCAAAAGACTAAACCAGACAGTTGAGAAACTAGAGACTCAGAAAAGGAAATTGACCCAACATATCCATTCATTACAAGAAAGAATAAAGTTTTTACTTGGAAATACTAATCAAACCATGCCATTACAAATTCAAGACAACTCAGAAGAACCAAAGAGTTCTCCATCTCATTTCAAAATGGATAAGACGGGTGTACATTCCCCAATAAATGTAGAAAGAGCTATTGTATCGGCTGAAGGTACAGCTAGTCCCATTCAAACGGTAGCAAGTAAAGACTCATCAAATCTGTTGATGGCTGACACTTTGCCAAAAAGTGTAAGAATTTTGCCAGCAATTTTAATACGGTCGTAGAAACAAGTAAGAAGACAAAGGGATTCTTACAAAAGAGAAAAAAAATAAAAAGATAGAAAAAATAATAAAGAGTTCCCTTTACAAGTTACTTACGGAAAATACTAAGGAGGTTATACACGAAAAAATTATACGAGAAACTCCGGAGCCAGACGATCCAGCAGATTTTGACCCAGAAGACACAGAAAGTAGAAGTGATGAAAATAATTTATCAATAGACCAATTTACTCGTCACTACGACCCAAATGAAGACAATGATTCAGGAACGAGTTTCGATTCCGTAGCAATACACAACCTGGATACCTAAAGAAATACGTAAGCAATGATGTCAACACAAGAAGACAAAAAATAATATGCAAGCAATGACATCACGAACCATTATTATAAAGAAGACTCCACTACCTATCCACTATTATTAAAGAAGACTCCACTACCAAAAGAAGACAAAGAAGGACCATTAAATTTTGAAAAAAGTTTCCAAGCCATGTGACGATGAGGCCCAAAGAGCACCCGGCAGGTGAAGAAAGTTTAATCAAAATTTGAAATCCGAACTTAAAATCCGGAGCCTCAGCTATAAATAGAAGGCCATATGTTAAAGGAAAGATAGAGCGAAGTGTAAGCAGAGCATTGAGCAAAGAAGAAAGACTGATTCAGTTCTTGTAAGAGTTAGTAGTTTACATATTCCCCTTCCCTTTCAAAAAAAAAAAGAGTGAGTAAGTGTTTGTGTACAAAGTGTGTGAGTATTTTAATTTTCAAGTAGCTGCAAGGTCACCCGGGGACTCCCGAAAGGGAAACCTCATTCCGGCCATTATCATGTAAGTAGTTATCAGTTTTCTAAATCTTCGTAAGTTTCTCCCTATATCATGTATGTAATATTATGTACTGTTATTATGAATGTTTAATATAATGTTTATATTACTATAATGTTCATATAATGTTTAAATTACTCTTAGTAAATGGTTAGTTCCTTATCTTCTTAGTAACCCCGATGGATTAACCTGTTAATACCTAGGGAGGTTGAAAGTCCGCCATGGTTAGGAAACCGAAAGGACTGTATCCCAGGGTGTGGTTAAAGAAGCAGGTGCTAAGAACATGGGTTAAGGAAAAGAGATGAACAGAGTAAGAAAAAAAAAGTAATTTTGGGAGAAATTACATAGATTTAGTTACAAACCACTACTAAACAAGATAACGGAGCAGGAAGAGGGAGTACTGAGTAGGATTTTACAACATATTTTTACAAACGCAGCCTTTTCAAACATCACAACCTGATTATTAGATATAAATTTTAACATATTTTTTACTATATTTAAACGTATTTTTACTGGTATCAGAGCAAGAAGGTTTTGGGTACACATTGTTTAAAAATACAAATTAGTTTCAGTTAGTTGAAAAAGTATTTTATACTATATGAAAAAACACCCTTTTGCCAACCAATTAAGGTTAAATTATTGGAACTTATATAGAGAATTACAGACTAAATCTGAGTGGCTGAAAATAAAAGAGGCATTAAGCCTATATCTAGAAATATTAGAAACAAGAGACTTAACAAACAAACTTTGTAATCACGGGGGTCTATATTTATCAAATCGACCAACTTTAGTCAACCTAGAGTTATTAAGTGCATTAAAGTGGGAACTACATAGCATAGAGAGTAATATCCAACACCCAAATAGATGCATAGGAGTCCAAAGGAACTACATTAGTAAATTAATATTACCTTTAGGATAAGCAACATAGCACTCACCCTAAATACAAGTAATAATATATATGCCATCTAGAATATATAAGAAAAAATTTAGGCCAACGAAAGACAGATCATAATTGATCAAGAATATCATTGGTATCTATTGAAAATAATACAGAACTATATAGACATATACGATTTTCTGATAGAACAAAGACAGCTATATTTAGAACAATTAAGGTTATATTCAGATTTATTGACATCTTCACAAATATTGTCTATACACCAAGAAATAAAACAGATAGATTTACAAATACCTACTATAGGAGCTAGAGTTTATCATTACATAAAAGAAATTAAAATAGAAACACAAGATTGGAAAAGCAGAACCTTATATTTAGCATAATAGGAAGTGTTAAAGAAGTTAGAATATTTAGATTTAGAAGTAGTTTTAGAAAAGAAATATCGAAGACTAAAATTCGGATCACTACTTAAGTGTAATTTCACAGAAGGAGACCATATTTTACATAGTGATAATCAACATTTAAATACTATTACAGATTTAATAATAAATTTAGCAGAACATAGTCAGTCCAAATATATATATTTTAAATAGTTTCGTCACTTTTTATAATTTTAAAATAATATATATGTTTTATATAAATATGTATATAATTAATGTATTTTATGAATATTCAAAATTCATCTTAAAAGATTTTATATTTTAAATATTTTATCAGTGAGGGTTATAATTTTGAATTAATGAGTTTTATGAAATTCAAAATACTTTCAAGTTATTTTTAAAGTAATTTTGTCATTTTAATAATTTTAAATAATAAATATGTAAATTTTTACAATCACATTATTTTTTAAAATATTTGAAAATCATCACAAAGATTATTCATTTTAGTTAAATATTTTATTAATTTACTTTAAATTATAGTTATAATTTTGAGTTAATTAGTTTGTAATTAAATTAATTATTTTATAATAGAATTAATTATTATATTTGTTAAGATTAAGAAACTCGTTAATTAATTAATATTAATTCATCTTATTTAAGTTTTAGTGAAATTTGCTAATTAAACCCAATTTGGCTAACTTCTCAATTCCAAATTGGCTACGATTATAATTCATTAGGCCATCTTTTTGCCTTACATTAAAGGGTAAATCACTTAGAAATGCTATATTGAGAAAATATTTACCATTTATGATAATAATTTCTTTTTAACTAAATCTATCAGTTTCATGGAATTAAAATTATACAACTTCGGACCCATTTTCTTTTCTATTTGTTCGTCTCTTTCTCTACATATGATTTCTCTTTCTTTTTTTCTCTTCTTCTTCTTCAAATTTTTAATTCAAATAACTATCTTTAAATATTCATTTCTTCAAGTTTTTTATTTAAATAACTATCTTTAAATATTCATCTCTTCAAATCGATTTACACCCATGTTGCACAATTTACACCGAAAATATCACGAGGAGAAGAATACAAAGACCCAAAAATTGTACAAAATCGTGTGCATAAATTGAGATTTCAAATCTCTAAAATTGCAGCAGCAAGCCATTGATGACCATTAAAAGGTTTCAAGCTTTGAATCATTATTTAGGTTTTACGAAATTGTGATGCTTTTGTATAAGTTGTTCTTCCATATTATTGAAAATAACAATTTGGAGTTTATATCTTAATTTCAAGGGAGATTCATTAACTTTAGCATTGATTTTAGAAGAAATTTCAAATTAAAACTCGAAGAAGATGAAGAGTTCGGAATTCTCTTACAATTGTATTAAAGTTGAATTAGATCTATTTCATAATTGTATTAAAATTGAATTAAAATCATGAACAATACATTTATAATACATATTTCAAATATATCCTCTTCTTGGCAAATTAGAATAATTTAGGTAATTCACTTATAATATATTTATAATACATGCACAACACATATTTAATGCATATTACAAACATCACTTCTTTCTTAATGATATAAATCAAAATAATTTATAAGACACATATAATACATGTTTTATTCATGAACAATGATATAAGTTTAATTCAGTTTATATATCGTTGTCTTGTCTTTCGTTAGTTACGTTTTCCATTCATTCTTAATTCTCTCTTCTAATTCAACTTTAATACTGTGTAATACAATTTTAATGCAAATTAAATTTATTTTGCAGTTTTTTGATTTACTTGTTACTATTGGATACTTGTTTAATTCATTATTGGTACAAGTTTAATTCACTCTATAGATCACTGTCTGATCTTTCATTAGTTACGTTTTTTTATTCATGCTTAATTCTCTCTTCTAACTCAACTTTATTTGTGTAATACACTTTTAAATACACGTTTAATTTATTTTGCATTTTATTGGTTGATTTGTTATGATTGGATTACTTGTTTAATTCATTGTTGATACAAGTTTTATTCAGTTTATAGATTAAAGAATGCTCTTTCGTTTGCTACATTTTGCATTCATGTTTAATTCTCTTCTAATAATTTAACTTTAATATGTGTGTAATACAAGTTTAATTCATTTTGCACTTTCTTATGTCTCTTCATTTGTTACGATTAGATTACTTATCTAATTAGTTATTGATACACGTTTTATTCAGTCTAGAATCATTGACTATTCTATGAAAGAAAGTAGAGAGAGAAAGAGAAAGAAAGGGAAAAAGAGCAATAGTAAGAGAGTGAGAAAGAGCAACAAAAAACAAAGCAAGGGAGAAAGAATAGCAGAAAGAAAGAAAAAAAGAAAGAAATGGAGAAAGAGTGAGACAGAGAAAAGCGAGAAATTAAAAAAGGCGTGAGAGAAAGACAAATCCAATACAATACATAGTATTGTTATATATTGCTATAAATGGTAATAATTAAAGAGTATATTTAAAATAAGTAATTATTTTTAAAAAAAGCTCCACTCTAGTAATTAATCCAATATTAAACCCATTTTCAAACTATTTTTAGGGCCAAACCCAGCCAAATCGGCCCAACTTACAACATAAATTCCCCCCAATAACCCCAGACCCGGCCCAATACAAAAATAAACCCAAACCCATTTAACTTCTAGCGTACAACAACAATACACACGCGTACAACAATTTTCAACAAACCCCTGTACATCATTTTCTTCTTCTTCTTCCAGCGAAGAATGCATTCAAATCCAGGAGTTCATCAGCGAACCCAGAAAATCTCGGTAAACCCGGACCTCGAGCCCAGTGCATCCTCATCCTCTCCCTCTCTCCTTATCCTTTCCGTACAAGAGCCGTTTAAGAATCGTGAGGTGTCAAAATCTCACACCTCACTCGTCCTTCACTTGAAATCGGACAATCCTCCTTTGTTTTCCGTTGAGAATTAGTACAAAACCAGCTTGCAACCTTATCCTCAAGGGGTTTGAATTTTGAATTTAAAATCTCTCAAATTTTCCAACGGATCCCCCCAAAAAATATCGCTCCATTTTTTCCTATAAATAATTCTTTACACTCAAGTGATTAGAGGAGGCTGAGTTCAGTTCTTTGGCAATAGTCGTTTTACACTTAAGAATCTTGTATTTAGCTCTTTGATTCTATGTTCCGAGAAGGTCGCCACTCAGATTTTCTTGGCTTGCTGTTCATATTCGAATTTTGTGGTGAAAGTTTCTTCGAGTAGCTCGTTCGTCCTAGTCGTTGCCCAAAAAAAGGTAAACGACTCTTCTCTACTTCACTATTTTATCCTCTTTGTTCTGTAATGTTTAAACCCTCTTATTCCCTCGATGTTTTCTTTTCTCAAGATTTCTTATTTTAATCTATCTTGTTTGAGCCTTGGTAAAAATCCATCAATAGCCTAGTTATTTTTTTGGTCTGAACATGTATCTCTTGGTCAAATCCATCAATAGTCTAGTTAGCGATGTCGAAACTTTGTTTTCTCATAAATCTGGTTCGGATTTGTATCATGATTATGCATTCAGCTCAATTTGTCATATTGTGACCCATTTTCATTCTTAAATGGCCTGTTGTCGCAACTAACAACCTATTTTCTGTTTAAGTTAAGATTGCATCATACCCATGACATTATAGTATAGTTAAAACTCATTTCTCATAATCAGCTTCAGACTTGTGGTGATAGAATATGGTGTTAAAAGTTTTCTGGTTCATACTTTCAATTTTATTCTCATACAATCTTGAATCTGTGACTTGATATTAAAAATGATCAAAGATCATTGTATACATATGATTTGATAATACAAGTTGATAGTTTCTGTTACATCTTTATAGTATTGTAAGCTGCCTTTCTCACTTGCTAGAATAAATAATAAGCATTACTTGCTGCTCATATGAATTTTAGTATTGCTAATTGTTGTAGCTCAACTTGTCGAACATATAGATAGATTAAACTCTTGGTTCTCGATGTGTTTAGTAATCTGTCTTTTATCTGTAGTTACAGCGAATTATAATTATTGTCCATGTCATAAGAAGACGTCTTTAGCTCTAGTTAGTTTCTTTTAAAATAAAAAAATCAGTAAGCATGTTAGTACACTTAACCAAATTAATTCTTTATTTGCTTAGTTGCATATTCAGTTAATTACTTTAAGTTTTTTTTGTCTAACCTTGGCATAAGATCTTGTCACCTCTCTCGTCATCACTCTCCTCTACTATGCTATTTCATGCTTCGAATATTATAATCATGCTTTGTTAGCTTTTATGTTTGAATTGGTGTGCATATTGCGGTTTATATTTATGCTTTGTTAGAAATCAGTAGCTACTTAAATGTTATATGCGGCCAAGTATATTCAGTCTAATTCTTCTCCTTTACTCTGTTTACATGTGACATTGGCCAAGTCTATTTGACTCTAATCCTTGCATTTTCTGAGTTGAATTCCTTTCGAGTCAGCCCCGTCAATGTCCGAAGATATTGGAAGCTGAAACAGGTCTCGAAAAGCAGAAAAATGGGTTGTATACATCTGATATAAACTGATATACAACAAGTGTATACAAAAATGGAAATTGAACATAAGGCTAAAAAACAACAGAATTTAGGCCCAAAGAGGCCCAAATCAGCAATAGTTTAGGCCCCAAAAGGCCCAAACTCATCTCTTTTCTCTCCCTTACTCTTAAATTATTTGATTGTGATTATTTATTGTTTCGTTGTTTATTAACTCTAATTTTAAAATTGTTAATCAACTTAATTGAAATCCCCAAAAGATGAACTATTTTTTGTGTTGTTTTGTTTTAACAAATTTCAATTTTATCAACTCTAGTATTCTTTATATATTTAAATATTTCTAGTCAAAAACTTTCACTTGTCTTTAATTATTTTTAAATTTCTTTATTAACTAAATTGGTTTAAATTATATATCTTTAAAATGATTCAAATAATGCTTACTTAATCTATTTTTGTTAAGGTCATAATTATCTTCATTTATTTCTAGTCCTTAAGTTAAAATTTTCCTTAAGAAAATGTGTCATTTATTTAACTATTTTCTCAAAGTTAATCGAATATTGTAAATTATTATATATTTTTATTAAAATTATTTTCCTAAAAATAGTCAAAAATATTTAACCAAGTCATAGGATAACCGCGTGTTAGCAAACACTTCAAATACTTTAAAAACCTTCTTGAAGTGTGAATAAGAACTTTTTACTCATTTTCTCTAAATTTTTAAAGGTTTATCTGCTAAAATCTTTTTAAATTAAGTTTTCTTATTTTCTTTAAAAAATTAAGTGGCGACTCTTCTTTAAGTATTTTTCTCCAATTATGGTATACTTAGAACATTTCAAAAGTAATTTTTCTAAAGATAGTAAAATTACGGTGTAACAAAAATGACGACTCTTTTCTAAGTTTTCTTCTTAAATCGTTTTATACTTAGAACATTATTAAAAAGTAATTTTTCTAAAGATAGTTAAATTACGGCGTAACAACTAAAATTGATTCCAATTAGTTTAGACCCCTAAAAGATTAACAAAAACGAGCTAGGCTAGTGGGGGTATGGAAAAGACCAAAATATCCCTCCTTAAAACGGATGAATTTTCTTAATTGGACAGGCTGAACTCAAACGAGCATATCTCCCTTATTCGAACTCGAAATTTAGCAAACTCAGTGGCGTTTGAAAGAGGACTGATCAGAGATCTTTTATTTGAAATCTGATGGGCGACCTAACTCATGGTTTTGAAAGTTATGGTCATTTGAAGTTAACCCAAAACTCACAATTGAAGTCTAACTTGCACAAATCTCAAATTAGCTCTTTACAATTTAGTTCTTTCTAAAATTAGTTGTTTCTAAGATCGAGGTGTTAGAATATCTCTCCATTGGGAACATTCATCCTCGAATGAGATCACTCTTATTAGAACTAAGGGTGTCAACATTTAACACAACATAGCATACGATTTAAAGAGTGTTTTACAAAAAGTCATTACCCTGGTCTGGAATTTCTCCGGAAGGAAAGAAATGTGGGTATCTCTTCTTCATAACCTCCTCAACATCTCAAGTAGCTTCCTCAACAAAGTGATTCCTTAAACCTTGACTGATGCTACCTCTTTGGTTCTCAACTTGCGAACCTGACGATCAAGTATCTCAACGGGTACCTCCTCATAAGATAGGTTGTCCTTAATACTAATATTTCCAGTAGGTATAATAAGTGAAGGATCACTCATACACTTCTTCAACATAGAAATATGGAATACTAGATGGACGGTTGCTAACTCTGACGGTAGCTCCAACTCATAAGCTACATTGCAAATTATTTTGGATATCCTGTAAGGACCAATATACCCGGGACTAAGCTTCCCCTTCTTGCCAAACCTCATAACACCCTTCATGGGTGAAACCTTCAAATAAATCCAATCGTCCACTTCAAACTCCAAGTCTCTTCCCCTAACATTGCGTTGTTTTCAACCTTTCTTGAATGATCTTCACTTTCTCCATAGCTTGATGAACCAAGTATGGCCCTATCAACCCAACTTAACCAACTCCAAACCATCCAATAGGAGATCTACATCTTCTTCCATAAAGAGCCTCATAAAGAGCCATCTGGATGCTAGAGTGATAACTGTTGTTGTAAGAAAACTCAATGAGAGGTAAGTGATCATCCAATTACCCTTGAAATCGATCACACATACCCTCAACATATCTTATAAAGTATGAATTGATCTCTGCTTGACCATCAGTTTGTGGATGGAAAGTAGTTCTCAAATTTACCTTCGAACCCAAACCTTCTTTCCAGAATTGTGCGGTGAATTTCGCACCTCTATTTGAAATGATGGACACCAGAACTCCATGAAGGATGACTACCTCTTGAATATACAATCTGGAATAATCTTCTGCTGAATAGGTAGTCCTTACCGGCAAGAAAAGGGCTGATTTAGTCATTCGATCTACAATCACCCAAATCGAATCATGTTGCCTGCGACACCGTGGCAAACAAGTAATGAAATCCATATTGATCATCTCCCACTTTCATTCTGGAAGATCTATGTTCTGAGCCATACCATTGGGCCTCTAGTGCTCTACCTTGACTTGTTGGCAATTCGGGCACATAGCAATGAACTCTGCAATACACATCTTCATACTACTCTCCACCAATAAACTTCTCTCAAGTCACGATACATCTTTGTGGAACCCAGATGGATAGAGTATCTAGAGCTATGAGCTTCCTCCATGATCCTCTCTTGGAGTTCATCCACCTTTGGCATACACAATCTACTTTGATAACTCAATATACCATCTCCCCCTTGTTCAAAAGCCGTCACTTTCTGCTTATGAACATTTGCCTTCAATTCAAGCAAAACAGGGTATTGGTCTTGTTTCTCCTTCATTTCAGACATTAGTGATGATTCAGCCCCTTTCATTACCATTACTCCTCCTTCTTTGGAATCCATTAACCGGACTCCCAATCGTGCAAGTTTGTGCATGTCTTTGGCTAACTCTTTCTTGCCTTCCTGAACATGGGCAGTACTACCCATAAATAATTTGCTCAAAGTATCAGTAACAACATTAGCCTTATCTGGGTGATACAGAATACTCATGTCACAATCCTTGAGTAACTCCAACCACCTCCTCTAAGCTCTTTCTGACTGAATACATATTGAAAACTCTTGTGATCGGTGAACACGTCAACATGAACACAATAGATATAATGACACCATATTTTCAAAGCAATCACTATAGCAGCCAACTCTAGATCATGGGTTGGGTAATTCTTCTCGTGAATCTTAATATGTCTAGAGGCATAAGCTATAACTTTGTCATTCTACATCAATACACAACTAAGTCCAACTCTGGACGCATCACAATAAACAACAAAGCCTTGGGTACCTTCTGGTAAGGTCAACACTTGGTAGTCGTTAATCGGGTTTTCAGTTCCTGAAAGCTTTTCTCACAAGCTTCAGACCATTGAAACTTTGTTATCTTCTAAGTCAACTTTGTCAACGGAGATGAAATAAATGAAAATCCCTCGACAAACCTTCTATAATAACCAGCCAATTCCAAGAAACTCCTAATATCAGTTGGAGATGTGGGTTTGGGCCAGTTCTGCACTGCCTCAATATTTGGAGTGTTAACTCAAATTCCATCACCAGAAACAATGTGGCCTAAGAACGCCACTGACTCAAGCCAAAACTCACACTTAGAAAATTTGGCATACAACTCTCTATCTTTGACAGTTTAGAGAACTACTTTGAGATACTAGCATGATCCTCCTCATTTCTTGAATAAATCAGAATGTCATCAATGAATACGATAACAAACATATCAAGATAAGACTTAAATACTATGTTCATAAGGTCCATGTACGCTGCAGGAACATTATTCAAACCAAAAGACATGACTAGAAACTCATAATGACCATAGTAGGTCCTGAAAGCTGTATTTGGAATATCACTCTCTCTTACTCTCAACTGATGATAGCCCAATCTAAGTTAGTCTATCTTAGAAAAGCAAGTGGCACCCTGAAGTTGATCGAAAAGATCATCAATTTTTGGAAGGGGATACTTATTATTTATGGTAACCTTGTTCAATTGGTGGTAATCAATACAACATCCTAAGAGAACCATTTTTCTTCCTCGCAAATAAGACCAGAGCGCCCCAAGTGAGACACTTGGTCAAATGAAACCTTTATCAAGAAAGTCTTTCAACTGCTCTTTTAACTCTTTCAACTCAGCGAGAGCCATTCCATATGGCGAAATAGCGATTGGTCGAGTATTAGAAAGAATATCTATACCGAAGTCTATTTTTCTCTCAGGAGAAGATCATCTGGAAAGACCTCTGGAAATGCACTCACAACTGGAACTGACTGAATAGGCAGTGTCTCAACACTAGAATCATTAACTCGGACTAAGTGATAGATGCACCCCTTGGAAACTAACTTTCTGGCCTTAAGGTACAAAATAAAATGACCCTTAGGCACTGCTGAACTACTTCTCTACTCTATAATTGGCTCATTAGGAAATTGGAACTTAACTACTCGAGTTCTACAATCAATTGAGGCATAAAAAGCATGAAGCCAGTTCATACCTAGAATAACATCAAAGTCCACCATATCTAACTCGACTAAGTCATCCATGGTGTCCTTTTGAATAATAGAAATAGTACAATCACGATAAACTCTCTCATCTAGAATAGACTCACCAACAGGTGTGGAAACACTTATGGGCTCAAGAAGTTGCTCGGGAAGAATATCAAAAATCATAGCAATATATGGAGTCACAACAGATAGACTCGCACTTGGATCAAGCAATGCATATACATCAAAAGTAAAGACTTTGATCATACTAGTGACAACATCAGCTGAATTCTCTTCCTCTTGGCGAATGGTAATACCATACAGACAGTTTGCTCCTCCGTTTGTTCCTTAAGTAGCTCTTCTAGGTGCAGCTCTGTCTGGCGGAGCCACTGAAGAAAATTGGGCTCTATTGCCCATTACCACTACCCTGCCTGTTCTTAGGGCACTTTATCATGAAGTGACTTATATGACCACACTTGAAACAACTAGTGGATCCATCACGACACGCTCCTGGGTGGTTCCTACCACAATTAGCACATGCATGAGTCAAGTTGGCCCCTTGTGCCACACTACCTTGAAACTAAGCAGGTCTAGCTCTAAAGTTCTGCGAATTTTGATTCCTGAACTCACCTCAGTTCTTTGGTGTAGGTGCGGTAGCAGATAATGGAGCAGGTCCATTTGTATTTTATTGAAAAGATGACCAGTTCGCATTACCCTTCTGCTGCCCGGACTCATTTCCTGTTGTCTTAGCCTTCTTCCTGCGGAACTCTTCCATATCTCTCAACTTATCCTCCTCAACCTGTTGCACATGGATCATAAGCCTTTCTATGTCCATGTCCCCTATCAACTTAGCAGCCTTACCCTCTTTGCTTGACAGACGAGACAACCCAGACACAAACAAGCTCATCCTGCTCATTATATCAGCAACCATGTACGGGGCATAGCGGGACAACTGAGTGAACTTGAGGCTGTACTTATGCACACTCATGGATTCCTTCTTAAGAGTAAGGAATTCTCTTACCTTTGCCTCTCTCAGTTCATGGGGAAAGAAATTCCCCATGAAGGCCTCTTCGAGCATAGCCCAACTCACAATTGGTACCCCTTCGGCTCTACTCTTCTTCCATTGGTCGTACCAGACTCTATCAACACCCTTGAGTTGGTATGCAGCTAGTTCCACACGCTCAGCATCTGCAGCATGCATCACCTCAAATACTTTCTGCAACTCTTCCACAAAGTTTTTTGGATCCTCACTGACACTTGAACTGGTGAAGTCTGAAGGATTCATCCTCAAAAACTCGCGGATCCTGGATGTATCAGCCACATCCTATTGATTCCCTCTCTGTTTCCCATCTTGGTTGGTCACAACTTGACTCAACATTCGGATAGCATCCGAGAACTCAGTGTTAGTGACCTCTCCTTGGGGTTGAACTTCTGGTGCATTGGGAACCCCTTGAACGTAGGGATCAACATTCCTCCTAGCAAGATGACCTCGCACAACTCTTCGTGGAGGCGTGATGTGAAAGATACGCGCAAGCACGAATTAGAAGAAAACTTTCATAGAGTTGAACTTTATCTCAAGAAAAGAGTATGAAAGAAGTGTGATGGTTCCTAAATGTTGTAACCTCCTAATTATAGATGTGGCGCGCTTCATACCAATAAATAGGACTCTACAAACACGGCTTCATAGACACCCTAGGGCTTTTGAACTCTGTGCTATGATACCAAGTTTGTCACGCTTTGAGCCTACACCATCGACGTAACTAGCACTCGAGAACTATTGTTGGCCCTAAGCGAACCCTTGGCCTGACGCAACTCTCAGCGGAAGACTTACTCGAGAATAAATTATGAACCTCAAAAGTAAAGATTTAACTCAATGTCTCAAAATAGATACTCAGAATATTTTAAAGAAAACATTCAATTGGCCCAAAGAGGCAACTCAAGTCTTAAACATTTAAAAATGGAAATGAAAAGACTCCTCAACTACTACTGTCTATAAAGCCTCTAATAACTATGATATACGTCGGGACAAGACCCACGACATATTAATAAGAATGAAAATAAAAGTTGAATCCTCCGGAAGCAAGGAGGCTCACCAAAGCAACTCTGGAAATGCAAATGGTATCAATGAAGCGTTGTTGATGACCCTGGTTTCCTGTATCTGCATCATGAAAGATGCAAGCCAAATGACGTCAGTACATGGAATGTACGAGCATGCAAGGGGGAACTCTAAAGCACAAATATAAGCTTGAACTGATAAAAGAAAGAACATACTCACCTCATCTCAACTCAACTCAAGGATACTGAAACTCAGAAATACTAAACTCAATTCAATATAAAAGCAACAATAAAGATACGACATATACTGAGCTTTTAAAATAGTAAATAATAACTCAATGTATTTAAAAATACAATAATAACTCTTTTACTCTTATTTGGGAGATTCTCTAACCGACAACATCACTATGAGCTATGTGATGATATAGGGTCTCGCCCACGCTATTAGAATTGTCTTATACCTTGCCAGAGTATAAGACATCCTCAACTAAGTGGAACCACTAAGTTATGCTTGAAAAGCAATAAGGAAACATCTAAATAGTATGACCCTTTTTACCCATGTTGGCATGCATGGTTTATGAGGACTTTGAGTTGTCTGAACTCGTCCCCATATCAGTGCTCAATACTACTCCCAATAATATAACTCATGCTCATATGTTTATGAACATTTCCTCATCCTCAAACTTTGAGATTATTACTCAAAAGGTTCTTTTAAAAGAGATAGTGCTCAAAACTCCTCATGAACTCATTTGGAAATCAAAGTTTCCTCTCATTTTAAATGTAATAACATTTACTCTTGGGAATACTTAGTTCCCTTATATTCATTTTAAAAACATGAATTCAAATCTTCTCATCCTCATACTCAAGAACTCAAATCTTAAAACTAGATTTAAGAGTTTGTAAAAGAACTCTCAAAAAGACTCGAAAGGTTCTCTCAAACTTGACTCTTAATCTTTTCTTGAATTTGAAATTTGAATTCAAGAGTTATGACTCATGATATACATGATCTCTCGATGATTAACGAAGGTTTAAAATAGTTAGGATTAAGAAAGGAATGAAAGTTCGACTCAAAGGAACAAGTGCGGAGTGAAAACGAACAAGAAAAGTGGTCTGACACTTTGTGGCACCGGGGTGGCGCGCCGCGCTAGACCGTCCCTTACTAGGGCTGGTTTCTAGAGCATCAGGGGCGCGGCGCCCTTGCCCTTTTCCAGAAAATTCAGACGAATTTTTCTTCTCGAATTTTGGCCCTAATTCACCTAGAATCGATTGATTTCTTCTAAAATATCGTAGATTCGTATACCCAACATACGAAAATGAAAATCTATTCAAAAACAACCTGCAAACTCAAGCCCTCGCCTCAAGAACTCATCAAAACCCCATTTACAAAGAATGAAGAACAAAACTATCAAGAAACTGATCACGAACTTCAATACATGGATTTTCATGGACGAAATTTAATCAAGAAACTCATGTTTGGCGTGAGGGTGAACGAACCCATCACTATGAAAGCTTACATACCTCGTAAGGATCAAATCCTTGGCGAAATTCCTCGAAGATCAGAAGAATCTTGAATGAACGCTTGAACTTCTCATTTTTCTCCTCTTGAACTTCTCTCTAAAACCCTAAGCGTGTTTAGGAATGACTAAAACTGATTTCAATCAGTTTAGACCCCTAAAAGATTAACAAAAACGAGCTAGGCTAGTGGGGGTAAGGAAAAGACCAAAATATCCCTCCTTAAAACGGATGAATTTCCTTAATCGGACTTTCCAATCAAGAATCATGTGAAAGCAAAAGTAATTTGCAACTTAATTCTATTCCTATTCAATTTATATACAAATATATGCTCATAATCCTTAATTCAAGTGTCACTTATTATTTAATGATAATCTGTCTTTCACTAATTAATGACAACCTTTACAGATCCTATATATGCTTTCCTATTGGCTGTGGCAATTCAATTATATACTACCTTATCTACCTATCATCTCTAAAATGCCTTTTGTCTTTCTCCATTAGTTAGCACTTAGAAATGACAATTTAATTTTATAAATATTTCTCCTGCAATTTACTCACTAAAAGCAATCATCAATAATCGCCACATATGATCCCTTAACTTGCAGCTTTCAATCTTTTAATTCTCTTTCACTATTCAACATGCGCAGCCAGTAACACTAATCAATCAAAATATATATGATTAATATATACTAAAAAGAATTAAAGTTAAGGAGTTACTTGAAGTTGTCCTTTCGATCTTTCTTTACGACCGTGCGACTCTTATATTTTCTTTTCTTCTACAGATTACTTACTACCCTAATTATTATACATGATTCATTATGGGAGTGGAATTAGTGGTCCACTACTAATTTTAATGTTATTTTCTTTAACCACCAATTAAATTAATTATTAAAATTATCTCATTAATTATATAATTATAATTACGAATAGTCTAAAATACCATTTAAAATCTATTAAAAGAGTCTTTTATAAAATAAAAGGCTCTAGTACTCAAAATAACCTAATAGGTCGTTACCTTAAATACTCATGTTGTTGAATTTTTTTAGTATAGGGAAAAATTATGTAAAGCACACCATATGAATCTTTTTAATTGGTTAGACTTTTTCTTCTTCGTTACTCTTGAA
Organism: Solanum tuberosum; assembly: GCF_000226075.1. Taxonomy (NCBI): domain Eukaryota; kingdom Viridiplantae; phylum Streptophyta; class Magnoliopsida; order Solanales; family Solanaceae; genus Solanum; species Solanum tuberosum. The sequence continues at coordinate 769,134 of NW_006238929.1, forward strand.
AGTGATGCATAGAATTAGAAGTCAATGACAGTTATTGACAAATGACAAATATGCTACTTGAGTGGTGTGAACTTGAAATTAGGAATGTAGAGCACACAAATTTCAACTCTTGACACCGCGTTAAGAAAACAAAGAACTAGAAATTAGAATGCAGCCATTTAAATTGACAAATAAATAACAGTACATAATAATTTGATAATGATAAGGAAATGATTTGCAAGAATACACCCCCACTTTTCATTTAATACAAATTTCCCTCCACTCTTACGAAGAAACTATTTATCCGCAAAATTGGTGGCATGGGCGGATTTATATGTATGGGTGGGGTGCTACGTCACCCGATGATTTCGGTTAAATTTTGTATATATATGATTAGGGGTGTTCACAGGTTAGTTTGGATCGGTTACTGGTTAAAATCAAAACCAACCCAACTTAATCGGTTTTAAAATTATCAAAACCAAATCAAACCAAATTTAATATAGATTTATCGGTTTGGTTGTTATCGGTTTCGGTTCGGTTCGGTTTGGTTTGGTTATTAACCATAGACAAAAATAAAAGAAACAGTTCATTCAAAACGTGAAAAAGTGACAACAACCAATTCAAAACAAAAATAGACATTACACAACTTTCAATCATTGAATTTACTAGGCATAAAACTTCAAAATTCATTATTTTGGCCTAGAAGAAAGAGACATTGACATTTTCAATCTCATAAAGAATTGTCATAGACACCGTGAAACCAATAAGATAAATATTCTCACTTTAGTATTTTTGCTTTCATAAATAATTTTTGATTAAAACACATTTAAGATCTTTAAAATTGTTTATGAAAATAATATATTATGTATGTAAAATAATAAAATATATGTATATAATTTGTTGATTCAATTTGGTTATTTCTTCGGGGTTTTTTCGAACAAAATCATAACCAACCCAAATAATATCGGTTTTTAAAAATCTAAAATCTAACCACATCTAACACAAATAAAATCGATTTATTTAATCGATTTGGTTCAGTTTTTTCGATTTGAATCGGTTTTTATCTAAACTGTGAACACCCCTATATATGACAAATCAATTATATATTATACTTGCCATCCTTTGGACTAAATGGTGAATATTGCGGGTGTTAAAAGACTTAATACTACACGTGAGTGTGGGTTTCACTTTAGTTTTTTTCCCCATTAGTTCTTTTATATTTATTATTATTTATTTATCTAATTAACTATTTTTTGCCTGACTTAGTTCTTGAATTTTTTTTATTGACTCTCTCTTTCACTAAGTATTAATCTTTAATTGATACGAGTGTAATGTGTGTATTCTATATTTATTATAAGTTAATATTAAATTTTTAACATCCCATAAATATTAATAGAAGTATTTTAGATAGTATTTATTTTTTTAAAAATAATGGATATTATTATCTTAAAGCTTTTGAATTTAAAAGTTCTTTCGATCTTTGACATCACTCTAAGTGGAGATAATTGGGTTGAAGCTATTTATTTTTTACCTTAAAGCTTTTGAATTTAAAGGTTCTTTCGATCTTTGACATCACTTTAAGTGGAGATAATTGAGTTGAAGCTATTTTATTTTTAAAAAAAAGAACTACCTAGGTGAATATCTTTAATATTAGAATATCTAAAAGAAAACATTACTAGATATGCACATTTGATCAATTTATTTATAAAAATAAAAAAAACTAAGTAGCTCGAATTATAACCTAAAATTGAAGGAACCAACTTGTTTACCCTCTTTAGACAATATGACATTCATAACCTTCGAATCTTGAATCCGCCTCTGATTATTTAATGGAATATATGTCTTGTCTATAATAGGTTATGAATTTGGCTCCTCTTCATCTTCTTTCTCTCCATTTTTTTCAAGTTCTTGTTTGGATGAAAGACACACATCATAAATTTAAATCAGTGATGGAGATCTAATAAATTAAGAATAAATCTTAACCATGATTAAAATAATTAATTACTCTCATATATTTGTTTTCAAACTATTTTTTTAGTCCTACAATTTTAGTTGTACATAATATCTTCTAAATATATTTAAAACTTTTCTTACTTTGCCTTTAGTAAAAAAGAATTGTACTAACTATAGAATTTTCTCAATTTTCTTTACTGCTACTTTTTTTCATTTCAAATTGTTTTTAATCTAATTTGGATGCTTTAGAAAATAATTGCAATGTTTAATGAGAAGATAAATTTGGATCCTTTATACTTTAAATGGGAAAAGGACAAATATACCTCCGAACTATCGTAAATGGTATGCAGATACCCTCCGTCATACTTTTGGGACATTAGTGCCCCTACCGAACAAAAACTAGAGCATATATGCCCTTCACACTAACAGAATACTAAATAGGGACACGTGGCACAATCTTATACTTCGATCCGATATTTAATAAGTGTCAGGTCGGTGGATAAGATTGTGACACGTGTATGTCCGTTAGTATAAAGGGTATATATGCTCTAGTTTATGGACGGAAGGGACACTAATGTCCCAAAAGTATGACGGAGGGTATATGCATACCATTTATGATAGTTTGGGGGTATATTTATCCTTTTTCCCTACTTTAAATAAATATATAACTAAAATTTAGTGTAACTTTTTTTTAGTCGGTTATACGTTTTAAAGAATATAGTAATCAAATATTTGACAAAATAAATATTAATACAATAAATTTTCGAAGCTTTCTGATTGCGCTACTTTAAAAAGAGAAAAATAAATAAAGAATAAATTTAGTAGCTAAAATTGTGGGATTATCTTATATTTTGGAAGTAATTATTAAATATTTATCATCTTAATCATGATTAAGACTTATCTTTAATTTATTAAATTCCAACCATTGATTTAAATTTGTGGCGTGTGTCTTTCATCCAAATAAGAACTTGGGGAAAATAGAGAGAATGGAAACAAAGAGGACCAAAAGCCAATACGTATATGCCAACATTTCCTGAGGAGAAAGAGTAAGTAAATGGTGAACTCACAACATATTCTTTTATTCCTGTTCAATGGAGGCAAAAAGACTTGAGTTCGGAACCTAAAAGACAAACTTTTTTTTGCCAATATTCCAAAAGGGCAACAATAAAATGGTAGAAACCAAAGGGACAAAGGCTGTCACAACCCAAAGTATACCTAGACGTGACATGGCGTATAAGGCCCCGAGAGGTCCTACACAAGCTGTCATGATCCGAGCCTACACCCTGGACGTGGCCGGCACTCGAGAACCATTGTTGGTCCCCCAAGAGAACCCTCATCCTGGCTGACTACAAGCGGAAGACTAACTCAAGCATACATAAGCATCAAATTGAAAGAAACATTTAAAAACAGTTTACTGAATCTCAAAACTTCACTAAATATACCGAGTATGAAGCATAAGATTTAAATGAAATATCTGAAACTGAAAACTCTCAAAAATTGTCTATCTATGAAGCCTCTATTGTATAAAGATCAGTTTCGGGACAAGACACACCACTCCTCAAAAACTGTTACTAATAACTCACAAAATTGGAGTCCTCCGGAAGCAAGGAGGTCTTACTCAAAAGCTGACGAGCAGATGGAGTGATCTCAAAAGACTCTTGTTAAGGATCCTAAGAACCTGTATCTACATCATTAAAAGATGCAGGTCGAATGACATCAGTACATTGAATGTACGAGTATGTAATATAGTTGAATAACAAATAACTGAATGAAAGGACTGTTGTAAATATAGATATATACTCAATTGAATGTAAATAAATAAAGAAGTGTGATCATTAAAACTTTACAAAAATACTTACTCATCTCGGAACTCAACATATTAAGTGATATAATAAAAATACATTTTAAACTCTATTTGAGATTTTCTCTAACCGACAACCATCACTATGAGCTACGTGATGATACAATGTCTCGCCCACGCTACCAGAATTGTCCTATACTTATCAGGATATAGGACACCTCAACTAAGTGGATGCACTAAGCTCTGCCCGAAGGCACTTAAGATTCATCAAAAAAGTATAATCATGTACCCATGTTGACATACATGGTTTATGAGAAATGTGAGTTGTTTGAACTCATCCCCATATCGGTGCTCAATACTACTCCCAATAATATATACTCATGCTCAATGTTTAAAAAACATATTCTTCCTCTGGTTTGAGATAATTGCTCAAACTATCCTCTTAAAAGAGGTAACTACTCTTGAAATATCGTTGAACTCATAACTCTTTTAGAAATCAAAGTTTCTCTTTTATCAATGTAAAAATTGATATCTTTGGAAATACTTAGTTCCCTTATACTCTTACTCAATTCATAGTTGAAAACTTTTTCTCAAAATTATATCAAAATCATATTGTGATATGATCATTGATGACTCGGGAAGTCATACTGCATATACATTGATGACATAACTAGATACCATACTGCTTAAACATTGATGTCATACTCGATTGTCATACTAATCATATTTTAGAAACTCTTTCTCAAAACTCATCTTTACTTCCTCAAAGACTCAATTTAAAACTCAAGTGTTGGCTTTAAAAAGCTTCTCAAGATTTATAACTCAATTCATAGGGTTCATGCGGAATAATGGACACGAACGACTCAACTCAGGGATCTTGATAGCAATATGGAAACTCGGTACTCAGAACTCAATGATACTACTCATCTAAAAAAATACTTAATTCATAGGGTTCATGCTGAAATATAGACATGAACATATCAACTCAAGAATCTCAATAACATATAGCAATTCAATAATTAGGAATAGAATTTCAAAAAGAATCTGAAACTCAAGAACTCAAAATCAACCCATCTCAAGAATACAAATCTAGGGATAGAATCCTAGATTACTCTTTTACTCATTTAAAAATAGATGTAGGGCATGAGGACGAACTAGTCCAATACTGTGATAGCCTTACATACCTGGAAGAACAAGGTTCTTGAAGAATCCTAAATAAGAAATTGATTAGAAGCCTTGAAACCCTAGCTTGAAGGTAAACAATCAAGAAAACCTTTCTTGAGATTCTTGATTTAGTTTCTTGAAATCTCTATGGCCAAGAATTATGATTTTCATTAGTGATTCATAATTTTATGGAGGAATTTGAGTTGGAAATAATGGAATTCTTGGAGAAAGACATACCTTGAAGAAAAATCTTGAAAAAGATTGAAAAAGTGTTGAATGGAGTCTTCTACTTTGATTTTCCCTTATGTTTTTGCCTTAGGGTTTGAGAGAGAAAAGAATGATGTATTAAGAGATGAAAATCTGATTGTTTTAGGTCTTTAATTAATCAAGAAATTCGTTTAGGATTTTCTTATAGGTAAAAGGACAGCAACGACCCTTTTTAATGTTTTCTCGTTGGCTAATTCGGCATTGCACTGTATCAAGTTACTAAAATGGTCATAACTTTTTACTCAAAACTCGAATTGTTACGAAATTTATGGGGTTGGAAATAAGATTCAAATACCTTTAATTTGATATGTTAAGGGCCACGTAACTCTTTATATTCTATGAGATATGGTCATTTGAAGTTGACCCAATTAGAATCTTACATAATAACTTAATCGGTAAGGAAACTTTCAACTCAACCTTCTGCTAGGAGTTCTAGTGACCTTAATTCATATCTAAATTCATTCCCACTCTAAAGAATTAAATTTTAGACATATGTGCAATTTAATAATCACCCGGTATGATCTTATTCACAAATGAAGAATGGTTCAAATCTTAACATAGAATTTTTTGGGGGGTTACACAAGCCACTTGACATGCATATACACAATATAATAGAGAAAACAAGAAATCTCATAAGAATTAAAGAGTTCGACTTAAAAGCGGAAGTATATCAAAGTCTTGACAAATCACATATTACATCAAAGAGAGTGGTCGATATGTAACTTGTACACCATGTACTATGTCTGAAACTAAAGCATAAAGACATAAGAAAAGCAATAAAGGTGAAACCTTCCTCGGAGTATGAGAACTCCATTAGTCCTCAAATCATTAGAAAGATCAACTAGCCATGATCAGTAGGAGAAGGAGAGTCAAACCGTACATTATGAAACAATGTAGGAACAAGTATACATTAGCACATGAAATGTACTAAGTATGTGAAACATGCATAAAAAACTCAAAACGTGATCATAAGGGGAAATAATCAAAAACATTTAATGCATGACCAAGCTAAACACAGTAAAATCTTTAAAGAAGAATCATAATCATGAACATGGTCAATTCATCTAAAGATTATGAGAAAGAGGTCAATACAAGGCTATAGGAGATCATGTTATAAGTTTAAATCATTTCATTTTGACGTGTAGGAGAGACCATTAACTGACATATAACCATGATAGCTAATCACAAAGTTCAATGTATTACCCCATCGAAGAGGGCCTAAATAATTTGTCAAGACATAAAGGATCATTTTCATAACTTTGAGACTTGGGTACTCGCCACTAGTCCCTTTCAAGACCTGATGCATTCTGAGTTATGGGTACTCACCTCTATTCTCCTTTCATGCATGAACACTTCCATATTGTATGACTTTTCTATTTATGTTTAGTCATGGTATTTTACCTGGGTAGGGTAATAGGAGGTAGATAGAGACTTGGGTGGTGTGACTTCTATATTGTATGACTTTTTTTATTTATTTTACATCATATTATGTGGTAGGTTTGGATCGAACAATGATGACTATTAGTACTTGTTGTTTTCACTGAAACTACTCTTGATATGCCATTTGACATAGTCTAGTTGAAGGGCAAGTGATGTTTCATAAGTCAGATGACAATAATCTCCAACAACTTCCATGTTTCCTTCCCTTATGGTGGGAACCGTGTCCTATCTTCTTGTATAAATTGTAGTTCCTTAGTAGCTCTTGTACCTTTTAGACTAATTCCTAGGGGGTGTTTTTCAGTCTTTGCAAAAAGGTTTTATGAAAGTTTTGTTCTTCTCAAGGTTTACTAAGCTAGTAGTAAATGATTTAATTTCCGCATGTTAATCCCGCTTGGGTGGTAAGTGTTCTCCTATCTAGGTTTTACATTAGGTAAGCTAGTAGTAAATGATTTATATGATGAATTAATGGTAAATAACTATGTGAATTACTGAGAATGTTTGGTATAGTACAACCCTAAGATTTTATGGCAATGAGGCAAAATTTGTATTATACATGTTTGGGTGTGATGATGGGATTATTTTAAAGTGGCATGGGCTTACCATAGGTAAATATGGTAAGGCATAAAGGAATGGATATGATTGTAGGTGAGCTAGCCACACCGGTGAGAGTCAGTGATGTCAGAAGGTAACAACAATGGTAGGGATCCCTCACTCCTACCAGTTTTTGTCTACTCATGTGGAACTAGAGGTTTTCATTGACATCTGCTCATGCGAGCCCTTCTCCGTGCCAGGAATGTCTCTCCTGCGACCACAGGTCTGTTAGGGCGACGATCATTGGGTGTTTATATATCTCTCTCTCTTCTCTCATTTTCTAAGGATGAACATCTTTCATTGTTGAGCTCGGGTTTGAGGTGTTTCTTTCATTTCTTGTTGATTTATTGTGATTCAAAGGTAATTCTCTCCCCTTCACTTGTATTACATCTTTAAGCTTCAATTACATGTTTTTATTTTGATTTAGACCTTAAATTTCTTGTTTTCCAGTTCTTTAAAAAAAGTTTTTTGGGCCATTTGAGGTCTGAATTAACTTTTGTGATAGTCACATCGAGGGAATATAATGATGAAGTTAGTTTTCTATTTTGTTGTTGAGTTTTGAGGGTCACTTTTTGACCATTTTATTATCTAAATTTCACAATTTCGATATGAGTATCGTTAGTCTCGTATTGACATGTACTTTCTATTTTTGATAGTGTGACAGCGATTCACGACTCTTCTATTTCCTGAGTAGCATGTTGAGTGTAGTTTTGGCTTCAATGTAGGTTACGACTTTCTTCTGTAGACTTAGCTTAGTTAGATTATGTATAAATTAAGTTGCATTATCGTTAGAAAGGTTCTAGAATAAATTTTAGGCTTGATTGATTCTTAGTTATGATTTAGCCATTTTGGAGCTTTAGACTAATGGCTCAACCTTAAGTCTTAGTTTAGATTGTCCTTAACCTTAGCTTGACTTGTATAGAATCCTTGGAATGCTCTTGGGGGATTTAAACTTAGTTTTAGAAGTGTTGGTTGGTGAAAGGATTAAGAAGACTCTGGCTCTACTTTACCTTTCTAGATCCAAAAACTTCGCTAAGAAGGAAGATAATAATTTAATAGATGGATCCATGCAACTCTACTAACATCGCATGACGTAAGTCCATCAAAGATCAACTTGTGTGACAATCCATGCAACTCTCTGATATCCCTAGCAATCATGCAAGCAATTGTAACTAACATTTCATCTATAGAGGAGCAACTTGAAAACTTGGCAAATGTGATAATGGATTTGACAAAGCACATGCAACAACAAGATACTAAGCTTTTCAAGCTGACAAATATAATGGACAGAATGGCTAAGAGGGAATCAAGTCAAGCACCTATGAAGCTTCTTGAAATTAAATAGAAAGAAGAGTCCTCCATAAAGCAAACAACAATGATCAAAGAGATTCAAATCTTCATTGAAGGTTTGATTCCTATTGAGCAATTGAAGGACTTCATCACAGAGGACATTAAAGATAAATCTGAGTCCTCATCCAAATTTTCTCTCAAATATGCAAAGTCATATGCATAAAGGATTTATAATTTAAATATACATGCTAGCTATCAACCTCCTAAGGAGTTGTTGGGCAAAAATATCCTTAAATTATATCCCCAACTTAAACTACATCAGTAAATTATCTTTATAAACAAAAAATATTTGTCAAGTACTGAAACTCAACAACTTCCATCTTTTTGTTAAAAAAATTAATGGAATCCACACAAAAACATGTGTAGTTCATACTACTCCCAATAAAACTACATAAATCACCTCATATTAACAAATTCTCTTCATTCTAAGATACATCTAAAATATGGTTGTGGATTTATTTGGCAACAACGCTTAACATTATACAAATTTTTTTATCAACAATTTTATTTTTATTTATTTTTCATTTGATTTGATATCAAAGAACTATCAGATGAAATATTTTCTTTTCATTGAATTTGCAAGAAGTGGTGTCGATCTGAGACTTTTACTTTCAATAAAGGAGAACGAAGCTTGAGTGCCAGATATGAAAATCAGAATCTTGATCACCTCAACTATCATATTTTCACAAAAAAATGTTGATCTAATTTCATTTTGACTTTGAATAAAGTGAAGATGATGTGAAATTAAACTCAAGCTTCGTTCAGTTGGTAAAGGAGAAGAAGAGCAGATAATGTCTCTTTGTAGGTTCACACTGTCCTAACTTTAATTGTCAACAAACAAGGGTCTCATATACTTTAGATTTCTTTCTTTTGGGAGCTTTTTCCAACGATAATGAATTATGGAGGAAATTTTTTGTTGAGTGTAGTGTGAACTATACATGTTTTTGTGTGAAATCCTTTAATAGTTTGATAAACTAAACAAAAGGATGAAAGTTATTAAGTTTTAAATACTTGGGAATATTTTCTGTTAAGAAGGATAATTCCAGGATGTAGTTTAAATTGGGGTATATAGTTTAAGGATGTTTTAGCAAAAAAAAAACTCACATCCTAAGTTTTGTTGAGAGTAGTGTGAAGTGAACATGTTTTCGTGTGAAATCCATTAATTGTTTGACAAATTTTAACAAAAGGATGAAAGTTGTTAAATTTTAAATACTTGAGGATATTTTCTATTAAGAAGAATAATTAATGATGTAGTTTAAGATGGGGTATAGTTTAATGATGTTTTTGACAAAGACAACTCACCTCCTAAGTTCCACCAAGTTGATGCAAAAGAAATGCTAAACAACATATTATAATAAACTTCATCGAGACTTTCTATAATGCTCAGACTTATAATAATTATCTCGTCAAATAATTCGTTTGATCTCTCAATGAAAATGCTTTTGATTGATACACAAATCTCTAACATGGTTCTACAGATAGTTGGGAGCAATTGGAACAAGAATTCCTCAATCAATTCTATAATAAGGCGTATTGTGAGTATGATAGAACTTACAAATGCATGTCAACGTAAAGGTGAGTCGTTATTGACTTCATCAATCGTTGGAGGAGCTTGAGCCTCAACTTCAAAGATTGCCTTAATGAAACTTCTAGTATTAAAATGTGCATTCAAGAAATGATTTGAGGTCTTCACTACATTTTGCAAGAGTTAAAGCCCAATACATTTAGAAAGTTGGAGACCCATGCACATGATTTGAAATTGAGCATGTCTAGAAGTGGAGATCAATGGTTACATATTTGTGAACCTTCCAAATATGAATATATAAAATAACTCCACAGTGGGGACAAGTTTGCATTTCATGATGAATTTAGAGAGTCCGTGTATATATCGCATGAGGCTAAACTGCAAGTTAAAATACTCCTAATTGTATAAGCCTAAACTACACGTTAAAAAGCTCATCATCGGACAAGCATAAACCATAAATTATATAGCTCATCATCACATAAGCCTTAATTACACATTAAAATGCTCATTGAGATATATATATCGCATGAGCCTAAACTGCAAGTTAAAATACTCCTAATTGTATAAGCCTAAACTACACGTTAGAAAGCTCATCATCACACAAGCATAAACCATAAATTATATAGCTCATCATCACATAAGCCTTAATTACACATTAAAATGCTCATTGAGATACAAGTCTAAATTGTATGTCAAGAATTTCTTCGATTTAGAGCTAAATCCCAAGTTGGAAGATCTTCAAGTTTTAGTAAATATTTCAAATTGGAAACCTCTTTAAATTTGAGCTTAACTCTTCAAGTTGCAATGCTCTTTGATGCATACGCTTATATGGATATCGCAAAATTTCTCACATTCAAAAAAATATTGAAGTCAAGTTAAAATGCTCTAGGACGCATGAGCCTAAATCACTTGCTTTTCGAATTTGAGCTTAATACTTCAATCGGAAAGCTCTTTAAAATTTGAGCTAAATCTCCAAGTGGCAAAACTCTTTTGAAATAAATCTTCAAATTGTAAAAGTCTTTAAATTTGAGCTAAATATGCAAGTCGCAATGCTCCTTGTTGTATGAGTTTAAACTATATATCACAAAACTCCTCAAAGTCAAGCCAAATATTGAAGTTGTAAAGCTCCTCAAATACAAGAAAAATCTTCTAGTTGAAATGATCCTTAACGCACGAGTATAAACTGCATGTCACTCTTGGCTCGCAAGAGTATAAATTATGCATTGTCCAAAAAGGTCTGCTAGGATGAAAATCTCGAAAGAGGCGGACTAAACAATAGTTAAGATACACACACAAGAAAATCACTCTTTATGAACTACATCATGACTTGATCCTCTGCACCAATGTACGTAGGTGCTTAAGATTTCATTCTAAATTTAGTCACATAAGTTCCTCAAACACTAATTAATCTTTTACTAAGATTCTTAATATGAAATACTCCATTCGTTTCAATTTATGTGATGTAGTTTGACTTGGTGCAAAGTTTAAGAAAGAAACAAGAATTTTGAATTTATGGTCTAAAATAAGTTAAATTGTTATGAAATATTAAAATGTATTATATTTTTTAAACCGACTAAAAAATGAATCATATTGATTAGGAGGGAGGAAAGGGTTAGAGCGCAATTAGTTGTTAGGTATAATTACTCTAGTTTTGATATTGTTTGTAAGTATGTTATTAATAATTAGTTGAGTAAGCAAAAGGTTTAGGGGAGATGGGCAAATAAGGTAAAATAGAGGAGGTGTTGAGTAATTTAAAACGTAAAAGACAAGATGCAGCCGTTGCAAATGGAGTTAGTCGTATATATCTTTATTTTATAGATAGAGAGAGAGGAGAGAGAGGGAGAGTCAGAGGACAGCTATTGAGTGCAGAGCAGAAGATTCTCTGAGCAGCAGCTTCTCTCTGAAATTCTTTCTACCTGTAAGTATTTTGATCCTTTTTTTTTAAATTAAAAATGGTGGAAAATTCAAGTTACAGATCTGAGGAGGATAACCTTGGTGGAGGGGGAAGAGATTTTCTTGGAAAATCGGTATCAGAAATGGATGGTGTTTCGAAAATAACTCCTCCTAGCTGCCAAGAGTTGACTCTTAGCTACCTTTGTGAAAACTCGAAACTTGGGTTTGTGAGCTATAAAGGGAAAGAAGTGATGGAGGAAAGTAACAAGAGATGGGTTGAAAGGGATTTTCTTCAAATGAATGAGAGTAGTACTAGTAAAGGGGTTAATGGTAATGGGAATTCATCTAGACATGAGGAGGCAGAAAAAATTGAAACCCCCCTTAACCTTTCTTTGGCTTTGCCTGATGTTTCACTGTCTTTGGCTGGTTCAAATAGATTCGATCTTCAACCATCATCGCATAATAATACTCATTCCGCGTCATTGTCATGCTCTTACTCCCACCCTTTTTCCCACAATATGAGTTGCTCTCTTACTCGGAATTCGACTGATTTTTCTGTTGATCACATCTGGAATTGTGGAGAAGGAACTAATGGTTCAGTTCATAGCCGATTTAGGCCAATTCCTACCAATCAAGTTTTACCTAAGGAAACTTCAGATAACATTTCTTTTTTTCCATCTGAGTTGCCTGCAAGACCAACAATTGATGATTTACAGAGTCCAGTGAAGATTTCTAGGCCTGAAAGAATCCTTAGAGAAATTGTTTCTGAATCTATTCCTCTTATGGCTCAGATTGTGCAAGAGCTTCCTCATGAAACACTTGAATCAACAAAGGAATACTTGAGGAACCTAATTGAGAGAAAAGATGATCATTTAGTTGTCCTTCAGAACAGATTAAATAGGAGATGTGATCTTACCAATGAGACTCTCACAAAGTGTCACAAGACTCAACTGGAGTTTTTTGTTGCAATGAAAATGGGTGTTGGAAGCTTTTTATCTAGCAAAAAAGTCATACCAACAACTGAATTGGCGGAAATTTTCTTACTTGAAAGGTGTCGAAACATAAATTGTATGAGGGGTTTACCTGTTGAGGACTGTGAATGCAAGATATGTTCAACAAAGAAGGGATTCTGCAGTGAATGCATGTGTCCAATATGTTTGAATTTTGATTGTGCGAATAATACTTGCAGTTGGGTAGGGTGTGATGCTTGTTCACACTGGTGTCATGCTGTTTGTGGTATTCAGAAGAATCTCATAAAGCCAGGTCCAACCGAAATGCAATTTTACTGTATTGGATGCGGTCATGCATCTGAAATGTTTGGATTTGTTAAAGATGTCTTCACCTCTTGTGCAAAAGACTGGGGTAAAGAAACGTTGGTGAAAGAGCTTGATTGTGTTCAGAAAATTTTCCAACGGAGTCAAGATTTTAAAGGCAAGGAGTTGCATCTTAAGGCTGATGAATTGCGTATCAAGCTACAAAAAAACATGATTTCTCCTCCAGATGTCTGCAATTTCATCATTCACTTTTTTAATTGTAAGTACTACATAACTTTATTTCTCAATTCTTCATAGCTAAATCATTACTTTTCGTAATTTACAATGTATATTTACCATTAATTCTTTGGATATGAAGAATGAAAAATTAGGAATCTTAGTTGTTGTACCATAAGTTGCTCGGACTCTTCACTTTTGGTGCCGCACCCGTGTCAACACGACATTAGTGTGGGTGTGGGTGTGGGATCTGTGTCCAATTTGGTCAACCAATTTTGGGTACTTTGACCATAATTGATGGGGAAAGTCTGGACAGTTTTAATGATTTCAATAATCAATACAAAAGCTAGATGAAATTGAAGAAAATGGAATACCTTTTATATAGAAATTTCTATGTCACTCCTTTTTCTTTAATCTCCTTTCACGATTCTCGTCATGTTCTCCACAAAATATCTTATAATAGGTTTTATAACTCTATTTTTAGATATTTTAATTATTTTTAGGCGAATCCCCGCACCCGTATCCATACATGGATCCATATCCCCAAATCTTAAAAATTAGATCATGAAGGATCCAACCTCTAGATCCGCACTCGTATTGGACGCCCGCACCTGAGTCTGAGCAACTTAGGTTTTACCTAGCAAAAGAAAATATAATGAAATGAATACTGAGCTTCAGGTTGCACTAGTCAAAAGATGAATTTTGTTCAAGTCTACAGAGCAGACCATTATATTTCCAAACACCAACTACACAAGCGATACAGGGGATAAAGGCTGTAATCAATCTGCTTAGAAACCTTCCTTCTTCTTTTTTTCCCCATCTATTGTACTAAAAAGCTGGACCACTGAAGATGCAAATTATATTACTCATTTTCCTTTGCATAAACAGAAGGTAAGGCTCCTTATGCCTCTAGAAGAAACAAATTTTGAGGATAAAATTGATATAATATCATTGCTTCGGGTGTGTACTAGTTAATGATTTCCATATTGCTTTCAGTGACTGAGCAACAAAGCCTCCTGGAAGTAAGAATAACAATTTCGTATATTTTGGAAATTAAGTGGCTAAAGTGTTGAGAGCTGCCTTATAATTCTCTGTTTTCAACTGTTTAGTATAGTTGGTTCTGAAGAATTTCTTTACCAGGGAAAATCGGTTTGTTTAAATTAATAAGAACCTTTGGGAAATCATTTACTCATAAGCAGGCTTTGTGTTTTAGTTGTGATCTATCGATTATGTGCTTATTGAGCATGAGATGATTGATTGTTTGTTTTCCGAAAGGCTATCTAATTTCGGTTTAACTTTTTTCTTCGATTATCAGACACAGAAGGCCTGTCAGAGTTTCCTGATAAAGACTTTAGTGGTAGAAAAAAAGATGTTGTTTCTCTTCCTGCATCTACTACCGTTGCTCCGAAATCTTCCCCGTACAACATAAGCTCTTCAAGTGGAAGAAAAGATGTGATATTTGATGAGCATCATCAGCAGAAAGATGTTAAGCCTTCCTTCATGCCTGAAAAAATAGTTGAAGATGAATGGTCTGTGAAGCGACTAAAGAAGGATGAGCTTGCTAGCTTGGAAAGCATTGTGCGGATCAAAGAAGCAGAAGCAAGGATGTTTCAGAATCGAGCAGATGATGCTCGCCGAGAGGCAGAGAGTTTTAGACGGGTGGCTAGAATGAAAAGTGAGAAATTGGATGATGAGTATTCAGAAAAACTTGCTAGACTGTGTTTGCAGGAGACTGAGGAAAGGAGGAGGAAAAAGTTGGAAGAGCTTAAAGTATTGGAGAATTCACATTGTGATTACTACAAGATGAAAATGAGAATGGAATCTGATATTACAGGCTTGCTTAAAAGAATGGAAGCAACTAAGCAGTTGTGGGTTTAACTACAAATATTTTTCTATTTATGCAGTAAGTAACATTGGCAAACTAGATGACATATGCTAGTGACTTCTGTCTCTTCTTGTTTTAGACTTTACCTAACTCCTTGATTGTGTAAGTTGAATATTGGTGAACTATTGTAAAAGCTTGAATATTTTGGAATTTCGTTTTGGCTACTTTGACTACTCAAGAGTAAGTATAGCCTTCAATGAACTTATCTTTTCCAAAGATTGAAACATTATGTAAAACGTCGAGAAAATACCCCTGAACTTGGCAGGACAACTTACTTTAGCACTTTAACTTTACATATAATTATTTACCCCCTTACTCTTATTTGTAATGAATTTAACATCACCTTAAGATTATAATACTAGTCTCACAGTGGCAAGTGCATCTCATACGCACCATGTCAACGCCACCTTGAAAATCATTTAAATTTTGATTTTTGAGTTCTTTTATTTCTTTTTATTTATTAACAATTTTATAAAAAAAAATTAGGAAAAAATGAAGATTAATCTAACATTAAAAAAAAAATTCAAGTTCATCACCATTAATATAAACACTGCCAAAAATAGTGATTTTGAAGCAACAATCTTCTCTTTTCAATTTTCAAAATTAGTGATATCAATTTTGATTCGGATCTTGGAAAAAAAAAGACCCTCTTCTTAAAATCGAAATTGATATGAGTGAAAGATCAAAAGTAAAGAAAAAAAAGGGTGGGGGGTTCAACGACGAAGAAGAAAAAAGTGAGAGAAATGGCGGTTAAAGGCAGTGAGGTTCAATTTGGAGCAGGAGAAAGAGGGTGGAGTTCGAAGAACAAGAAATGGGGTGGGGAGTTTCGAAGAAGAACAAAGAGAGGGGGTGTTTCCAATAAGAAGAATGAGGTGGTGCAACGGTGGCTGAAGGCGGCAAGGGGTGGTGGAGTGTGGGGAAGAAGAAATGGTGGTGTTGCTAGTAGCTAAGGGGGGGGGGGGGGGGGGAGGGGGGGGGTGAGGAAGATGAAGAATGAAAAATAATTGGCTGAAAAGAAAAAAAATGGGACCCACTTATATTCTCTTTTTAATTTTTTGCCAACACGCGTTTTTATTTTAACTTGTCACGTTAGCGATTTGGGTGCATTTAAATTCACTTGATATGAGATTAGGGGGATAAATAATTACGCGTAAAGTTAAAGTGCTAAAGTAAGTTGTCCGGCCAAGTTTAGAGGTTTTTTTATGTGCTTTCTCTAAAACGTTCTATCTTTTTGCATGGTTTTTGGAAATGTGTGAAACCCAGTGTAGGAGAGTAAGTGTTGCCTCTGTGAAGTCCTGAATTTTCTACGGGTTGCTTACCAACATGTACGGACAACAAAAATTATTTTCAAACAAAATGGTCATATGTATATATAATGCATCGATAATTATATAAATAGTATATAATCATGTATAGGTGATGTATAACTATGCATAAATGGTCATATGTATATGCAATGATCCATATGTATATAAATGTATCGATATTGTATAAATAGTATATAATCGTGTATAGATGACGTATAATTATGTATCAAAGATGTATATACATTGTTGATACAATAAAGTATACATTGAAAGTTGATTTTTTTTCCTATTTCAACCAACTCAAATCTCCTTTTAACAATTCTAAAATTTAGACAAGAGCTCATCTGAATGTTTTATATCTTGATATATTATTCACTCAAAACAATTTATGTTTGCGCCATGGACAAGCTTGGAATATGAAAGAAGAACGAGGAGCAGGAAGGATGGAAGAATCATGAAAGCAGAAAAGAAATAAGGGGAAAAAAGAAGAAAGGAGGAGGAAGAGAACAAGGAAAGAAGACATTATTGGTTGGAAGAAAAAGTCAAAGCCAAAAGGAAAAGTAACAGCGAAAAAGAACTGCCTTTCAAATTGAAAATGGTATAACGACCATTTTATGTAATGAGAAAATGGTCAAATTCCCCCTCAATCTATAACCACATTCTCAACTACACACTTATATTTTATGGGAGTCCTATTACCCCCTTGGACTAATTTAAAGCGAAATATATACCACCCTAAAACTAGAGAACCACATTCGAAGAATGTGGTGTGCACACGCGCTACAACTGTCAAATATCATTTTTTTTTTTAAAAAAAAGTAAATGTTGTTCTTCTTCTGCATTGCCAACATCATCTTTACTCTTCTCTTCTCCATATTGTTGAGACATGTTTTTAATTCTTTTCACTGTAAACTCCCCTAAACCTTATCTTCCTCCACCCCATTTCTCCTTAGTCACCCCACCCCCAACCCCCACCCGTCACTCAACCCAGGGCTCGTTTCGCTCCACATAGTTGAGCGCATCAACACGCTAATAAAGTCATTTTTATTTATTTTTTTAATTAAAAAAACCCAACCCAACGGTTATATTCCCATTCTCTTCATATAACCCACCCACCCGACTCTAATGAACAAAACCCTAAATTTCACCCAAAAATCTGAATCAAGAACCCTAAATTCAAACATAGTTCAAAATTCCTTCTTTTGAATCAAAGGTAACTCTTTTTCATTATTATTCATTCATCTCTTTTCCATTTTGATTCATTTCTCTCTTTTTCATTTTGATTGTTCTATCTATTTCGTAATTTTGAATTTTTAGTTGTTTGATTCGCGGTAATTCTTATTAAGGTGCTACAATGGCTCGAATAAGCTTGACTAGGCTCTGTTTACAAGAGGAAGATCATGAATTGGAAGAGGTTCGATGCAAACACGGATTTATTTTGCCTTTGCTGACCTCTTGGACCCCGAGAAATCCTAGTAGAAGATATTGGGGTTGTCCTTACTATGGGATAAGTTAATCTTTTTTAGGAGTTGAATAATTCGTTTTGTTGTTTCAAGAGCCATAGAATGATTCGTTTTGTTTTTTAAGAATGCTAGATCATGCGATTTTTGGCTTTGGAAAGATGATTATATTGATCCAAGATCCAAATTTGTGATTCCCAAGTTGTTGGGAAGAATTGGAGCTTGAACATAGTGTTGAATCTTCTCGAAAAGTTGAAACTTCGGATAAGGAAATCAACAAGCCTACTAAGTCGACCAAATCTATGGAAAGCAAAATAGATATGCACAAGAAAGAGTAAAAAATGGACAATTTCGATGATGATTTGAAGAAGATGAAAGCAGTTGAAAAGATATGGAAAACCAAATTGGCCAAGTCCAAGAAAAGGGAGAAACAACTTTGGATTGCTCTGTTGTGTGTTTGTATTTTAGGTGTAAGTTTAGTATTTCAAAGAGTATTGTTTCTGAAAGGAGAAGGATATTCAAGGAAATTGTCATGATCTCTTCTTGTACAAAAATTTTTCAATATTGTGTTGAACTTGTAAGGCTTTTGTGTAATGAAAAGAATTTACAAAGATTTCCTTATCTTAATTTGTCTCATTTATTGTTGCAAGTATT